>NC_137836.1:72837914-73437914 GCF_948465745.1 Chenopodium album
TCGCTTTTGTATCAGTTTAGCATGAATGTTCAAGTTAGTTTAGTAAATATAATCTATAGACTTTGAGGAAAATTAACGATAGTGGGTAGCTTTTAGAGGCCGAGTAGCAGATAGTTATTAGAATAGCGAGTAGTAGTCATTAGAGTAGGTTTTGTATTATTTGCATATTCTGGGGTTTTAGTGTTTTACAGTCTGTTTGGTGATTCATTGACGAATCCAATTAGCATAGAAGTGAGAATGACAAAAATTACAGTTTTGATCAGAAATTAGATTGCGATTAGACAAATATAACATCGAAAGCAGAAAATTAATATAAAAATTAGCAGCAAGAACACAATAAGGGTAAAGTAAAGTATGATGAATAGTGATGTTACGAATATGTATGATTAATGTATCTTCTCAATATAGCCGTCAAAATACAACCTATTTAATTAATATAAAACTCTATTATACTGGTATATAAACTTTCCTAATCATAAACTATATCAAATTCCCTTATCATAAAATTATCTAAATAATACTTTTTCCTAATCATAAACTATATCAAATTACCATAAAAATTATCTAAATAATACTTTTCCTAATCATAAAATACATCAAATTACCATAAAATTATCTAAATAATACTCCACTTCTTTTCTAATCATAAACTATATCAGTCATCAGTGAAAGCAATGTATGCATTATGAAAGAATGAATGATGCATCTTTTTCTGGTGTACATCTCAAAACACAACTACTACCTTTGTTACTTGACAATTCAATCCGAACCTATCTTATGTACTCATTGTCACTTGAAAATAATTAGGGATTCACAATGAAAATAAAATCTTTAATACAAGAATTTATCAAGTATAGGCTCTATAGCTCATTCATTGCACAATTTAACTAGTTGAAAATTAAAACCAAATTTAATGTCGTAACAGATTTAAACAGTATAATGCAAGGATACTATATATTGATATTTAACTAGTCAATTCATTTCTTGCCGAGCTAGTGTATATTCCGTAGGGGTGTTAACAAGCCGAGCCCAGGTAGGCTCAGTTCAAGCTCGAAACTCCCAGAGGCAAGCTCGGCTCGGCTTGACTCAAGGCTCGATCAAGACTTGTTATTCCCAAAATTAGCAAGGACCAAATGGCGTCCATTGCCAACTTACTATATAGTGTAATCCGTATAGACAATCTACCGCTAAAAAAAACACAATTTAAAATTTGTTGCACTCAAAATACACTAAAACCTCTGTTCTACAACATAAAAAAAAACCGAAGAAAAATTCATTGTTTCCTCTGCTTAGTGAAGACTGATTAAACCCAATCATTTTCATTTTCGAAGATTGTAAGCGCCATGGAAAGCAACAAGAGAAAGTTGGAAGAAGACGACGACAACAATGATCAAGTATCTGAACCCATCACCTCTGCTTTAAGATTTTTCTTATAAATTTTGCAGTTTTTCTTCAATTATTTTTTGCATTTTCGACTTTCTGGGTTGATTAGACGTTATGAATTGCTTATTAATGGGGGATTATGGGAGTATTAAAAGGGTTTTAAATTATTGTTTCATTTAACTTTGTCATACTATAGAACAATTTCTTGGTTTAAATCTTGTTACAAATTATGAAATTGATTACTGTATTCCCATTTTCTTGGTTGTTACAATTTCTGAACTAGTAAATAAAGGTAGAACAATTGATTACTGTATTCCCATTTTATTGATTTCTGGGTATTTCAGTCGAATGCAATGGAAGACAAGAAGAGAAAGTTGGAAGAAGATGATCACAACAATGATCAAGTGTCTGAACCCATTACCTCTGCTGTAAGATTTTTTACTTTAATTCTTAGAATCAAGTAAGAATTTGATATATGAATCTTGGTTAATTCAAGTTGTACTGCTTGATACAAGTATATGAATCTTGCTTATGCATTATGAAAGTTCTGTTTCTTCCTTTGTTTGGTTGATTTCTGCATTTCGATTTACTGGGTTATTTATATTATACCTTCTTAATTACTCAATAATGGAGGATTAAGTGGGAAAAATAAATAAAAAAAACGTAAATGGGTGTTGAGTTTGATGGAACATACAACTTAGTATATAGTAGAACAAATTAATGAGACATATACGCATGCTTTTTCTTCTTGGTTGGTTTGTACTTATTGATTTTCTTGAATATCATGTATTAAGTGGTTGTTTGATTTCTGGGTATTTTAGTTGAATCCTGTAGTTATTAGTGAAGCTGGCAGCGGAAGCAGAACAGATGAAGATAGTGGTGTAGAACAACAGCAGTTAGTGGTAGCTTCTAATCAGGCCTTATCATATCAGTTGGCGCCTGGTTTTGATCCTATTTTCAATCGTGCCCCGTCGATGTATCAGTTGCAGCCGCATTTTGGTTCCCTGAATCAACCTGCATCAAGTTCAACTCCTTCTTTTAATCCAGGCCAATTGCTTCAGCAACCTCGTCATGGTTCCTTGAATCAACCAGGGTCAAGTTCAATTCCTGCTGTCTATCTAGCCCCATTGTATCAGTTGCAGCCTCATAGTGGTTCCCTGAATCAACCTGCATCAAGTTCAACTCCTAGTTTCAATCCAGGCCAATTACTTCAGCAGCCTCGTCATGGTTCCTTGAATCAACCAGAGTCAAGTTCAATTCCTGCTGTCTATCTAGCCCCATTGCATCAGTTGCAGCCTCCTCGTGGTACCTTGAATGAGCCAGAGTCAAGTTCAATTCCTGCTGGCTATCTAGTCCCATTGCATTACTTAATGTGGCTGACTTCGCAGCAGGTTTGTCTTTTGAATCTTGACACAAGATTATTAAGGAATGAAACAATAATGTTGCGGAAGTGAACATGAATGAAGAAACAAGCTTATTTCTGTATGAACATGTGTAGTTGTTATATGCAATGCAAATATTTGAAACCTTGTCACACATGAAATTCGGGAAACTCTAATTTATACTGGTATATGCAATGCACTTTCCTGTCACTGACGAAAGTTGTTACAAGTTTATTCGTTGAAATGGATTTGATCATGTGCTACTTTGTATACGAAATGCACTAATATAAAAGGTTTGCTGAGGATAATCCTATTCTGATACTTTCTTGTGTTTGCAATGCCAGTTTTCGAATCTATCTGTTTGGGATAGATACATGCTAGGTCTAGTATATGGTCTCTCAGCTAATATTCAAAATCTGAATGCTGAGTTATATGCTATGAGGGCCATGGGGCAAACAGTTGGTTCAACAAATGTTCTGCCCGCGGGAGCTTTTCAAGGTGGTGGTGACTACAGAAGTCAACTTCAAGCGATAAATGCTGAGTTAAATTTGATGCAAACACAAAGGAGAGAATCAATGGAAAATATGACAAATTGTTTAGCTTCAGTTGATCCAATGCCTTGTATAGTTAGTTCTCATCAGGGAGGCGGAAGTACTTCAAGTAATGTTTTGTTCTCGAGAGCTCAAGATGATAAAAACAAAGGTCATTCTGATGATGCAAAGCTGCCTGTTGTTCATCTGGATCAAGGAACTAGGAGTGGTCCTGGTTCGACCTCAGGGAATGTCACTGCTGGTGGTGAGTCTGAGGGACCGGTCAATACAGCTGCAGGGGATATGTTATCTGCAACTGATGCAGATGAAAAACAAGGTGAGGAAGAGAATGCTGATACTTCCCAAGATGGAACCACTCGAGGAAGTTCAAGTGCTCGATAATGTTTCAGAAGATGATGATATTGAGGCTTTCTTTGGTGATCATTTTCACTTCTTTCAATTTTGTAGCTGTATGATGTCTTTAACCGAATTCATAAGTGTATATAGGAGAGTATAAAAGCAAGTAGTAGTACAGTGTATAATACAGGATTTGTCTAGCATTTACATGATATTTTACTGCAAATAAGCAGGTGTTATTAGTATTGTTGTTTGATAAGGAATAATGAGTCTTTTAGAATGTTTTAGAATGTAATACATAGAAAAGAATACAAGGATGTACTCAGTTAGCATACACTGAGTTCCTGCCTTTGTTTAAACATCAGTTACTTTCGTCTTTGCATAATTTCTGGTTTAATTTCCTTGTAGTATAAATCAGTGAAAGCAATGTATGCATTGATGCATTTTTTGTTTGTCTGATCTGTTACATGAAATTTATATCCAAATAAAACCGATGCTATTGTTATCATTTTGGTATGCTTGTTTTTTTTAACCCCCTTGAATTAGCATAACGCGTGCGGTTCGAATTGGTTATGCTAGGTACATTGTTCAATTGTTGAAACAGATCTATGAGTGTTGGTTACACGCCAATTATGTAGCTAATTAGTTAATGTTCCAAATGCCAATTATGATTGTAATTTGTAATTAATTCTCTTTTTGGTACCCCTAAATTCTATGTATATTATCATTAGGCTTGTAATGGTAAGGTTCTCTTAACCAAATGGTTGTTTGATAGCTAGTATATCAATTGCCCCAGGCACAACTTAAGTATGCTACTTAAGCTTCTAAAATGCTTTTAGTGGAAGCTTTTCTTTACGTCCTTCCATCATATAATTTTGTTCTCATTTTTAGTTCTTTCTCATCGCAATTAATTTTCGGTTTTAAAATACCCTTTTTTTTTTTTTTTAACTTAATTATTTCCTATAACATATTGAGCCCTCAATATGAGTGATAACTGAGTAAGAAGTAGCTTAGCTAAAACAACAACTAGCACACGCGCAACCCCATACATAATGAGATTAATATTATGAAACGGGGTAAAAAATTATAAATTTATTATTCTTATTTTAAAAAAGTGCGCGAACAAGTGTATAGTAGTGACTAGTGAGTGATATGGACGGATATACGCATAAATTCTACTGCTCAAAAACCGACTTCAAAGCATTTCTCTCTCTAACAGATGATTATAGTAACTCTCACAAAAATGTTCACCACTGTAGGGGTGTGGAGGTGAAACGGTAAGACAAATTCAGCAAGAAAGTGGAGCTCAAGTGTGGCAGCAGCGCAATAAAATCCTTCAATACATAATACCAATTGTACTTAATGGCATTGAGATACAAATTGAATTAGATGAGGCCCTAATACACGACGGTGCGCCATATTCTAGGTTCTAGCTCTTACCGCATATTCTTAGGTGCATAATCATGCATATAAAAATAGGTGTTACAGGTATAAAATGCATGAGGTTCTTCTTGAAACGCATGCATCTCACTTATATTTTCTTCTCCAACGTTTCTTCCTGCCCAAGTTTTTGGGTTTCCAGTTTCAATTTTTTGGTTTCCTTTTTCCCAATTAGCTCTCTTCTCCTATATTTCCTAATTCTCATCAAAGTTTTCCATTAAAATTTTCAGTACTATATTTTCTTCTCTGTTTTTTTTTGGACAAATTATTTTCTATTTTTGCTCCTTCCTTCTTTAACTCCTTTTCCCTCTGTTTTCTGTTGATCTTCAGCTTGTGAACTCTTGCTTGAGGCTTCTAACCTTTTGCTTGATGATTTCTTTTTTGTTGCAATATGCTTCACACTACTAGAATGAATGTAAAGTTTAGAAAATGAACATATGCATATAGAAAGTGAACATTATCATTTCTGAATGTGAATATAAGCATTGAACACATTATCATTTTAAAGAAAAGTGAATATACACATTACAAAAAGTGTACATATTCATATAGAAAGTGAAAATAAGTTGTATTGAAATTATAGGCTATATGCATTACTTGTAAGGTGCATTAAGAAGTGGGTGAGTCAAGAAGCAACAAAAAAAGATCAATCCAAATATGAATATATGCAATTCCAAATGTGAACATAACCATTCAAAATATTATAAATATAGCCATCGTTTTCTTTAGTGAATATAAGCATTTCAAAATTGAACATATGGCATACAAAATATGAACATATGCATAAAAAAAAAAAAGCATATGCGAAGAAAAATATGAACATATGCATAAACATACTAATTGAATTAGAGAAATCATCAACAAATATCTATATTATGAACATTTTGAAATAATCAATGAACATAATGCATAAAAATAATGAACATGCAATAGTATAGGTATCAATATACCTTCAACATAGTTGAATATAAATATATGCATTGCTTGTTTCAGATTATGCATTTTAAAAAGTGAAGATAAGCATTTTAAAATGTGAAGATAAGCATTTTAATATGAATATATGCATTTACAATGTGAACATACAATGTACATAAGCATTTCATACCTTTTTGTTTCATAAAATGTAACAAACTAATCCAAACAATTTTCATATAATCTAACACCAATTTCACTAATTTATTAAAAAAAATTCGAAAAACAGAGTTTCAAAAATTTTGGATGAAAATTCACTAAAAATGAAAATTTTGGACAATTTAGTGCAAATTTACCTTTTCTTGGGAGGACCCTTTTGATTTTGCATCTCTTCTCTAATGTCCATTGATGTTTTTGCAATTTTTTAGCGAGAGAAAATGAAATAGAGGAGAGAGAAAGTGAAAAAGAGGAGAGAGAAAATCATATAGAAGAAGAGTTTTGAGTTTGGAAGTGACGTTAGTACGATACATTTTATTGGGTTTGGGTGGGTGTATTTCAGTTTCCATGTTTTTTTAGTTTTAGGGCTTTTTTTAATTGGGTTGTATGTAATTGGGCTTTTGGGCCGCTATAACACCTATCTAAGGTGCATAAGGGTGCACCTTAGACCAATTGGATTCTTACAACATGTTTGGGCCAGGGACACCCGACCCCTGTACCAGAGTACGGGCTAACACCCGACCCCTCACCCCTGTACCTGAGTACGGACTAGTCAAATATCTTGTTGGGTGTAGTTGTGGCTCAAATTTTATACCCTAATTATGTGAAAATTTGCTGAATAAATCTAACATGTTCACTAACGTAAATGTTGATTTATTGAGGTAAATAATGCTCTAGAATTATCATGACATCATCAAGGCATTAGTAGCAATCTACACTATTCTAGAGAATGATCAACGACATTACTCCACCGCCAAGCATAACTATATATATAGTCAATGGGTTTTCAATTGAGGCATTCACAACATCCACAAAAACAAGAAGCCACACATACGAAAGCCTTCCTAATAATTATCCTTGTAATAATCCTTACATAATCCACTCTCAATTGTAATACTCTTTTATGAGTTTAATTATTAGAGCATCCTTATCCATGAAAAAAAAAAGTATTCATGTTGCTATTTAGAATAAAAAATACTTTTTTTCTCATATACATTAAATAAACAAATAATTTTTAACATCCTTCTCTTAACAATGAACCAAAAAAAAAAAAAAAAGTTCATGTCACTATTTATCTGCCCCACCTTAATTAAAAATTAAAATACAAACATAATTTATACGAAATAATAAATTGATCAGCAAAAGTGAATTTTGTCATACAAACGGTTTTCACAAACTTTTGCCAAACCATTCACAATTGTTCATGAAATTATTCATCTTTTCCTTAATTTAAACATTATTTTATTCAAATAGTAACACAAATAATAATTTAGTAAGAGTTATTATTGTATTACTATTCACCCTACCAAATTATGGGTGATAATTGTACTCTCTTATTTTTATGTAGTGGATTATTATTTTCGGTGGTCGTCGTTTGTGGATTTTTTGATAATTTTTCTCACGTTAAATATTGTTTTATCTTTCTCTTAATTATATATCAATCTCTACATCTTTAATTTGCTTCCACTGTGTACTCACCAAACCAAACATATCTGTTCAATATGCTTGTGGAAGTAATTTGTATGGAAAAAGTGGAGAGATAATCAAGTTTATAAAATCAAGATTGATGCCTCAAAAACGCAATTGTTTCTGGAAACAAAATGCTCCTGGGAGTCTTAGGGTAGTAAAGGTAATCAAGATGTCCTAGAACGATGTCCAATGTATGTCCGAATTTCCCTCAGCTACGCCTTGCTGTCCGAGAGCTAGGCCTGCAAAAGAAAGAAGGTTAACTACCCCGGGGGTGTGACCCGGGAAAGCCCCTCCGATGCTTAAGTCAGCGAATGTACTTTCTAGTGAGAGAAAGTAGAGAGAGAAAGATTACTTTAGAGAGATAAAGTAGAGAGAGAAGATTAGAGAATTAGGAAAAAGTTACCATCATCAATGATTGGAGAGCTATTTATAGATGTACTTTCAGGTGGCAGAAGTTGTACTTAATTGGACAGATTAGGGGTAAATCCGTACTTTGCTCTGACTAATGATGGGCTGGATCATGGAGGGGTATTTTCGTAATTCCAAGTCACTGGGCTTAGGACAATGGACTAGGCCCAAACAGCAATGAATTTGCAATTGTTGAAGTGATTGACACTAAGCAAGTGAAACTAAATCTTGAATACTTTTTTTGTCTAAATTAAATTGTAGATAGTAGAGTTTTAGCAATTATTTTAATTCAATGTTGTCAATAGTTTGACAGTTTCAATGTCTTTTATTGTCCATGTTGGAAGTTTCAATGGTTCAAGTAGGAGGTGGTTTAATCAGAGTGTTGAGAGATATGGCTATATATCTCACAAGTGTTCCCCGTTTTTTATTTTATTTTATTTTATTTTATTTTATTTATATAGTACTACTACTGTACTACTGGAACCTTTAATAATAATAATACTACCAACACTCTATATTATACTACTGATGATATTATTAATGTTATTCAAAGAAATTTGTAACAACGATTTATAATTAAGAGTAATCATTACTTGTTTTTTCAATTAATGACTTTTAACGGTACTAATTATCACAACTCTACTACTTATATATCTAAATAAATTAACTTTTAGTTTAATAGCCCACCATGCTTCGCAATAATAATTATTTAATTAGAGAGTTTTGACCAGTACCTGAACTTAGTCGACAATGGAACCTCCGGCGTTCTAAGCTTCCGGCTTTACCAAGGTAGCTAACCCCAACCTTGTCTTCCTTAGATCAAGCTCAGCACAGATCTAATTCGTTTCCTACCTTAGACCGTAATCTTTAATTAAACAATCCTTACTCTGCTTATGATGGAACTTTAAATAGAAAGATAACTCATTTGATATATAAGGTTCAAGGGGATAACGTTCCCTTCTTGAACGAAACTTTTATTTAATTTGAAAAGATTACAACACTCATATATTACAACACACACACAAACTGAAAGCTTAAACAGACATAAGCTGAACTAGAGTTTCCTCTACTTTAAGAGAGATGGAGAACCAATCTTTCTCTTAAGGTGAGTATTTTTCTTTAGAGGACTCTCTAAATCTTTTAGAGTAATTCTCTAGCTGACTCTTCCAACTCTGTCTTCACTTCTTGGCCTAAGTCCCTTTATATAGGGAAGCAAAGTTACATATGATTCTTATCCTGACTCAGCAAGCAATTCTACACCATTGCTTTTTACAAAGATACTTTTAAGACAGAAACAACTTATAAAACGTGGCTACAGTGAAGATTCCTTGCATTATTGCTGGTATGGGCTCAAGCATTCATAATTGCATCCATCATCATTTCTTGTAGGCTCCCCTCACTATCTTTGTTGTTTACACACATAGGATTCTCTTCTTCTATGCCAAATTCAACAACACATTTGGCTGCATATTCTTCATCCCAACTTATGAATGCTTCAAATAGATACTCATGGCCTTCAAATAACAGGAACTCCCCACTTTCAATATCTTCTAAACATTTGTAGATTGACTCAGTGTTGTTTATGCCATCTATTAAATATTCTTTCATCTCGTTAGGCGCCACAATTGTTGTGTTACCAACATGAAACATGACAAGAGGAATTTCTTTCCTTTTTATAAAATCATTAAGATATTGTGAAATGTAGAAAAATCCCAATGCTCTTGCCTCAGTTGGATTTTTAACAGTCTTCTGACGAATTAGTATGGGATCTTTGCAACACCTCACTTCCCCAAACATTATCAAGTAATGCGGTGGACTAACTTTTCCTTCTTTAACTTTGATATTAGCACATTGTACCTTTGCTACTAGCTGAAATTCGTCTTTTTCGTCATCATAATATTTTCGAACCTTGTTGAATGCGTACTGCTGGAACTTTGTAAGTCTTGGAAAGAAAGAGTCATTAGGAGTAGGGAATTCATAGAAATCATGTACCATTCCATAATCCCAAGCCTTGTAATGTATACTAATGAATGGAGCATTTTGAATAAGAGGAAATGGGAAGATTCGCAATGATGCAACTTTAGAGTTTTTGGGAAACTCTATTCTTGCTCCCCATAGATCTCGAAGATCAAAGAACTTGTTGGACCTTATAACCACCAACTCGTACCATGTTCTAAAATAATTATCTCTTATTTTGTTTAATATTTTATTTTATACATCAGGAATGAGCTGAAATAACATAATTGTTATTTCGAACATCAATAACCTTTGGACTGCCCAATGGAAACCCTTAATTAAACCATCTTGCGAACGTTGTTTTGCTGATATGATCAAGCCTTGCATTAAGGCCCAACTGGAGGGTGAAACCCGCTCCATTGCCTTTTCGGTCTCATTGATGAGAGTTTTCCTCTCTACATCCATCTTTTGAAGTTGGTATGCAGGAGGTTTTTGTGTAGACTTGAGCTTCTTGGACGACATTAGCTAATTCTCTGGTCAAGCTGTCTGCCAAAGAATTCTTTGTTCCCTGTATATGTTAACAGTAAAAGAGAATTGGTTAATCCATAATTGCCAACGCAAGAGTTTCCCTTGCGCTTGCATATTAGACAAATTCTTTTTAACAAAACCGAGTATGACTTTGCAATCTGTTCTTATTAAGAACTGTTTAAGGGCTAAGAAGATTAAGAACTTCTCGATCTCTCTGATAACTGCAAGGATTTCCTTTTGCATTGTAGGATAGTTTAATTCAGCTTTGTTAAAACGTCCACTGCTATATTTGCAAAGTCTTTCTCCTTCTTTTATTTTTAACACAGCACTCCGGTGCTCATTACTAGCATCTGTTTCAAGGATTAAATCATTTTCACTAGTAGGTAGTGTTAGTAGAGGAAGATCTTTACACACAACTTTTAAATTTTGAACAATTTTGGAATCACTTTCCTTCTAGTTCCAAGTTATTTCTTTCTTGAGTTTTTGTTGTAATGGCTTTCTTAATAAAGCAAGATTTTCTATAAAGTCAGAAGCATAGGTTAAACATCCTAGAAACCTTTCTAACTGTTTTCTATCTTCAATTTTATTGGGAAATTTTTCAATCTTTTCTAGAATATGTTTTTGCAGTATTATTTGTCCTGCTTTAATTCTAATCCTAGAAACTCAATTTCTTGTTTAGCATAAACACATTTATCTTTTCCATTTTGAGTTACTGCTTTAAGGTCATCCTTATGTTGTTCTAAATCTTTTGAGATTATTAGAATATCATCTATATAGACCAAACAACAATGATTTAGTTCTCCAAAAATATTATCCATTCTTATCTGAAATATTTGTGGAGCATTTTTTAACCCAAAAGGCATTACTAGCCATTCATAATGCCCTTGAGGGACACTAAATGCAGTTAATGGAATGCTTTCTTCTTCCATTTTAATTTTCCAGTAGCCACTCTTACAATCCATTTTAGAAAACCATGTGGCTCCTTGTATTCTATTAAATAACACAGTTTTATTAGGAATGTTATAGCCATCAAAAACAGTATTATCATTTAGCTGTTTATAATTAATGACCATTCTAGCTTCACCTCTTTTTTCTTCTGCATGATTTCTTACCATGAGTGATGGACTATTATGTGGACTTTTGCTATTCCGAATTAGCTTTTTATTAAGCAATTCTTTTATTTGTTCATCAAACTCCTGAATATCTTGGTAGGTGTAATCATTTGTATTACTCTAATAATCTTATTAGGATTTGTTAGAGTTATCTTAGCAAATGCTTTATCCTTTTCCCAATGTTCTAAAGGATTTGTTAAATATAATTTTTCGCATAGTTTTTCTTGTTGCTTATTTATCTGATTTATTAATTAATGATGAATCACACTCAGAAATTCTAAGTGCAACTTCTCGTTGTGTAGGAGTAACCCTATCACCACGCTGGCTGCGCGTAAATTCCATTGTCTGATGAGTATAGGCCTTTGTTATTTTCTGTATAGGAACAGAATGACCATTGATAGTAAAAATTATTTGATCAATAGTTTGAGTACATGGAGAGTATAACCTTTGAAAATTATTTCCTATTATCATATCATGACTAGGCTGATTAGTTGCCCACAAAATAGGAATAACACATTGAACTCCTCCAATTTCTATTTTTAAATCTTCAATTATCTCCGTAAGCATCATGACACTATTATTAGCAATTCTAACTTGCATAGGATTTTTAGCCTTTTTCCATAGGAATTCTGGAAATAATGATCTCTTTCCAAAACATGTAGAACAACCACTATCAATATATGCGCATAATTTATATTTATTATAATCCTCAATGCATATATCAATTGGAATATAGATGCTATTAGGATTAGTACTGGATATTTCATTACAAGCTTCCATTTGCATGTTAACTTCATCCTCATATACTGGTTCACTCACAGTTTTGGTTTTATACCCAATTACCTTTCTTTTATCAATAGGATTATTTGGATCTTCATTTAACTCGAAATTAGAATATGAACCCATATCAATGCTATGCCTTGCTGGTTGTTTCAAGGCTTTTTTACTTTCATGTTTTTCATTTAGTTTCTTTAGTAGGACTAATATTTCTTCTTCATCCTCTTCTGGCTTTTCATCAACTTGTTTTTTCATTCTTATTATTGATGAATTTTGTCTACTTAAACTTGGTGTTCTAATCTCTGCATTTTAGGTTTTGTATTCATTCAAATATGAAGTAATCATGATTCATCAATTAACATCTTACTTGATCTATTACTAATTTCAGGGTTCATAAAGAATTCCTCCCAAGTTTTTTCAATTTCAATTTCATTAGGATTTACTTTTATAGGTGTAATTTCTTCTTAGGACCTCCTCCTTGCTCATATTTTTGAGCATCGACTATTTGTTTCCTAAAATATGAGTCTATAGTGTTTACCAACTTATAAACCACCTTCCATCTTAATTGTATGGGTCGTGCAGTGTTCCTTTATACATTTTCACTTCTTTTGTTAATAGCTTGATAGCTAAAAACTTTGACGCAAAGGAATCCTCTAAGCTCACATAATATCTAGGTTCACATATATAGCTTACCGTTCCTTGACTTAAGTTACATGTGATACCACTAATTATTTTATCATAAAACTCTTTATGTCTAATATCACAAATAAAACTCAAGCATTTAACATTTTTGCCAAAATCTTGCAAAGGAGTTATGTATACTTGTACCGCACCAATACAAATATAGCTATAATTTCCTTTTTCTTTATGTTTTTTTAATACTTTTCCAGTTTATGATATTAATTTCGGCTGCCTTTTGTTCACAATCTTCGATTACTATGCTTCCTTCCATTTCTTCACATACAGATTTAGTTCTAGTTTTAAAGAAAGAAGTTTTAAATATTTTATCTTTAGTAATCTGGGGAAAATTCCAGCTTTCTTTGTTTACTTGATCTAGGTCATTATCTTGAAATGAATACTCAACTCTTTTTAGTTGACCTATTGTCATTTTGCTTTTATCTTCCTCATTGTCATCTGATTCTGAATTTTCTAATAATTCTTCTTCCATCATATTATTTATTTCTTCATAATTTTCATCTTCAAACTCATCACTAACTTCAGGTTCTTCATTATACTCATTTTCTTCTTCTATGATTTCTACTATTCCTTTATTATTACTTAAAGCCAATTCTAAAGCCTCGTCTTCTGGTATTTCTATGTAATCCCAACTTCCTAAGACTTCCATTAGTTTATGATTAGCTTTCTTACATTCATTAGCATAATGTCCTAGTTCTCCACAAGACCAACACTTGCATGTTTTCTTTTTCTCAGGACAATATGTTGTCTTTCTGAAAAATCTACTTGGTTTTCTATATTTATGTTTATAATACTTCTTCTTATAAGTTTCTCCTCTTAATCGGTCAAATTTATTTTTCTTATAGTTTCTTCTTTTGTTATAGTTTTTATTTACTTTCACATCCATAGTTATTTGGGAAATCCCAACAAGTGAGAAATTGTCTCTTCATTTGTTGAGTTCCTGCAACCTCTCTACACTTCTTTTCAATCCACTTTCTAAGGAAAGCAATTTTGTTTCCTAGGGCGTCCCTAGCTAAGAATATCTCTCTCCATTCTTGATATTTTTCACTAATTTCTTCATTAAGATGACTTGGTAATTTATCATATAACATTCCAAGATTTGTTTCATTTTCGCCAATTTTATAATAATATGTTTCAAATTTCATGATATATTTCTCGACATATTTCATATTACAAATGGACAAGTTACTCAACTTTCTTTGATATTCTTTGTTTCTCATTAGGATCGGCTCTAGGACCAATAAATTCTATCTCAATGTATTGACATAACTGCCTGAACATCCTAGTAGGTGATTCACTAGCTCTCAATGCAGTTTTGACTTCTTCATCTATTCCATCATACCAGTCTTCTACAAAGCCATAGAGACTATGTTCGATATAATTTAAGAAATTTTCTGAAGTCCATTCAGCATTTAAATTAAGTACACTACTCATACTCTTCTTCCACTAATCTAAAACATCTTGTCTATCTCTTACACCATCTAGTTTAAGTTATAACTAGTTTAACTTATGGGTTCAAGAGTCACTTCTTCTTATTTAGGTATATGAGTAGGCATAACCTTGACACTAAACCGGGTAGTCTTCCCTGGTATGTATCTTGGTCGTGTACAACTTCCTTCTCCTTGATACCTAGGTCTTTGGATAACATTGTTTAAATTAATATTTTCATTAATAATTTCTTCTTCAACATCATTATTATCCATTACTCTTTTACCTAGTTTGTTTTCGATCTTTTGTTGAACAACTTATATGAGTAGAAAGTCAAGATCATTTAACTTCATTAATCCCATTTGTTGATATAAATCTTCCTCTAAAGTAGCATAATTATTTTCCTCTATTTCATTATCAGAAGCAATCCCTTTTTTAGAAATTAAGTTCATGATTTCGTTAAGCTTATTAGGGTCTTCTTCTTTGTCGAATAGGACTTGTAATTCATTTAGCGTTTTCTCCTGAAGATGAGGGCTCATGTTTAGTTTCTTTATTCTTTTCTTGGTTACTAGTTAGTCTGTTAGGGAGTGTTACAGTAAACTTTTTATTTTTGTCTAGATTTTTAAAAGGATATTTATATTTATATGGGACGATTTTCTCTTTATTAGATGATATTTCTTTTCCAAATTGATGCCTAACTTCGTTTGTTAAAGCAAGTTGGACTTGTTTAACCTGTTCGTTTAGATCGCTTACCTTTTTATTAATATCGGTTGTGGTTATTGATATCTTATTTTCGATATTAATTAATACAACGAGCATGTATGTTATCAACTTCTGATCTTAATTTGCCAATTTAATCTACTATATAATTAAGGACCGGGCCAAAATTACTAGTATTTTCAGGAATATGATAATAATGCTTAAAATCAGGTTTCTTACATCTAGTAGTGTAATACCCCGTATTTTTATGTATTTTTATAAAGTATTTAAGTATTAATAAACTGTATTGTCAAGGGCTTAATTAAATATTTTAAAGGGTTAAAGTATTTTAAATATAAAGTTTTATAAAAGTAAAATAAGTTTTGGGCCAAACGTTTATTAATTATTGGGCAATGTAAATTATTCCTACATACTCTTATTGGAATAACCCATTCCAAAACCCATAACTTAAGCCCTATCCCATAACTCAAGCCCACATTTTTATAATCCCAAACTTAACCCTACACTTTTTACTCTATAAATACCCCATGAATCCCCAAAAATTTCCCACACAAAAAGGTTAGTCTTATTTCTTTTCTCTCCTTTTTTATTTTGTTTTAATAATGTCAAAATAATATGAATATATTCCTAACCCTAACATAATTAGGAATAAGATAGAATATTAACATAACTAGGAAACCCAAAGATATTATACAATATTTCCCAATTATTATCTTAACATCCCCCCTCAAGATGGAGCATGTAGATCTCCAATGCCCATCTTGCCAAGTAAAAACTCAAATTGCGCTTTTCCTAAGGCTTTTGTAAAGATATCCGCCAATTGAATCTTCGTGGAAACATACGATGGCTTAATCACTCCTTTTTTAATTGCATCCCTAATAAAGTGACAATCTACCTCAATGTGTTTTGTCCTCTCATGAAACACTGGATTGTTAGCAATATGAAGTGCCGATTGACTATCACAGTACATGTGCATATCTTGTTTATGTTCTACACCCAAGGATCGAAGTATTTGTTTCAAGTGTTTTAACTCACATTGCAATCCTGTCATTGACCTATATTCGGCCTCTGTGGAACTTGTAGACACTGTTGGTTGCTTTTTAGTCTTCCATGACACAGGAGATAACCCAAGCAATACAAACCAACCTGTCAATGATCTACAAGTCAATGGACAACTTGCCCAATCCGAGTCACACCAACCTTCCAACTGGAGACTACTATCCGACCTTAGTAGAATGCCTTGACCCGGACATTTCTTCAAATATCTTACTACTCTCAATGCCGCTTCCCAATGTTCCTCTTTTGGGCATTGCATAAATTGTGATAGAATATGCACCGAATAAGCCAAATCCGGCCTTGTGACTGCCAAGTATATCAGACGACCAATCAACCGCCTATATTGTTCACCATCTGCGTGCTCCTTCCCCTCTGCTAAAGCAAGTTTATGATTTTGCACCATCGGAGTATCTGCCAGCTTTGCTCCTAGTAGCCCTGTCTCAGAAATAATATCCAAAGCATACTTACGCTGACACACATAAAAACCATGTTTACTACGTGCCACTTCTAGCCCCAGAAAATATTTCAAGGCACCCAAATCTTTCATTTTAAAACATTGACACATGTATGCTTTAAAACTCTCCAATGCAACTGTATTATTTCCTGCAATTATCATATCATCCACATAAACTAAGACACTCAACTGTATTGCACCCTTCGAAAGAGTGAATAGAGAATAATCGGAATACGACTGTTTAAATCCATATTTCATCAAAGCTGTGGACAATTTTTCAAACCAGCATCTAGGAGCTTGCTTCAATCCGTACAAGGACTTATTCATCTTGCAGACTTTATCTGAATTTCCTTTTTGAAAACCTGGCGGTACTTTCATATAGATCTCCTCCTCTAAATCACCGTGCAAGAAAGCATTGTGCACATCCATTTGTTTTACCTCCTAATTTTTAATCGCTGCAACTCCTAAGAAAATGCTTACCGTAGACATTTTTGCCACTGGAGCAAACGTTTCATTGTAATCGATCCCTTCTTCCTGATGATTACCGAACACCACAAGTCTTGCTTTTAATCTTAGCAGATTACCGGCCTCATCTCTCTTCTCAGTGTAAACCCACTTGCTTCCAAGTGCTTTCTTCCCTGCAGGAAGTGTTTCTAGAGTCCATGTGCCTTGGTCTTCTAATGCTTTAATTTCCGCTGCCATAGCATCTCTCCAACCCTCATGTCTCATCGCTTCTTTGAATGATCTTGGTATTTGTGCTTCTGTCACAGCTGCAATATAGTGTCTGTGTTTCGAGGAAAACCGATCATAATTAACAAAATATGTGATAGGATAGAGACTACCTGAAGAGGATGATGGCGTTGACAGTGAACATGGATCTTTATTTTTCCGTATTGTGTGGGTCACGCAATCTCGTAGCTTCGTTGATTGGAATTTTTGCCTCTTTCCCCTTCCTAACTCTTCCTCACTTGATGAATTAACTATAGGAGGAAAGTTCTGAGGTACACCCACATCATGGGAAATTTCGGTTGTTGCAGGGGAGTTGGCTTCTGTTTCGGTAGCTGAACCTGTACCTTGCTGCTGATCTGTCTCTGGGGCTGCTGTAGCCACCTGCTGGCTGCTGATCGTGCTCTCAGCTTGCTCCTAGAAAGCACGCTGCTGGGCAGCACGCTCCTGGACAGTGCAGTCCGCAGCTGGGCTGCGGTTGAGGTCTTTCTCCCGCGGCCTGGCTGCGACACTCTCTGCAGGGGAGTGATTGTGTGTTACCGCAGCCTGGTTGCGGCTTGGTGCTTGCTCCCGCAGCCTGGTTGCGGAGCTCACTATCCCTGACGAAGTGCCAACATAATCCCCACGTGGCCACATGTCTATTTCATCATCACTTCCACCAAACTCATGTTCCTCAAGTTCTTCTATGTTTTCCCTTGATGCCTCAACATACGGAAACACATGCTCATGAAATTTTACGTCACGAGATGTAAAAAATTCCCTCGTCTCCAAATCAAATAATTGCCACCCTTTCTTTCCAAACGGGTAACCAACAAACACACATTTTCGACTTCGTGATGCAAACTTATCACCCTTACTCCTTTGATTATGAGCATATGCTAAACACCCAAAAACTCGAATACACTCAAACATCGGCACTTTACCAAATAACATCTCATATGGAGTTTTATTTTGTAGAATAGGACTTGGAGTACGATTAATCAAGTAACAAGCAATCCGAACACACTCCCCCCAAAATTTTATAGGTAGTTTTCCTTGAAATCTCAAAGCACGAGCCACATTCAAAATATGTTGGTGTTTTCTCTCTACTCTCCCATTTTGTTGAGGAGTACCCACACATGAAGACTCAAAAATTATGCCGTTCATCACAAAATAATCTTGTAGATGATTAAACCCAGTTCCATTATCACTACGAACAACTTTAATAACTTTATCAAATTGCCGTTTAATCAAAGCAACAAAATTAAGAAACATAAGCTCTACTTCCGTTTTATTTCTAAGAAAATAAATCCAAACACCACGAGAATAATCATCAACAATTGTCAAAAACATCTTTGATCCACAAGACGAGGCCACATTATACGGTCCCCATAGATCAATATGAACTAGCTCAAACATACTACTTGCTTTGCTATTACTAATAGGAAAACTATCTCTTGTTTGCTTTGCACGAGGACATACATCACAAACATTATTATTTTTTCTACGAGAGTGACTCACAGGAGGAAGTAACTGCAATATCTTTTTCGACGGATGCCCCATGCGTTGATGCCATAAGTCGACCACACAATCTACTGCTAGCACTTGTATTTGCGGAACACCACGGAAAAAATAAAGTCCATCTTGACGTTCACCCACGCCAATCACCGTCCTCTTCGATTGGTCCTGAATCACACAAATTTTGTTAGTAAATTGAATCGAACAACCTAATTCATCACTTTATTGTGTTACAGAAATTAAGTTACAATTCAATTGTGGAACAAATAACACATTATCAATTTTCAAACCACCCTCCAATGTGACCGAACCAAGTTGATTCGAATTTACTGTTTGACCATCCGGTAAACCAACCGGACAATTTTGAATTGTTTTGATATTTCTCATGATAGAAATATCATTAGTAACATGATTAGATGCTCCAGTATCCACGATCCACAATCTTGCATTACCTTCTAATCGTGACTTAGCCTTGCTTGTAAGATAGTCAAGAATTTGTTGTGCTTGATCTGATGTCACACCCATAAGACCTTGCGTTGAATTTCCTTGACTTGAAGAGGTAGTGCTAGAGTTGTTATTAACCCCTCCTTGTACTGCATTTGCTCGGTAAGTGGAGTTTGTAGGAGTGTTTCCACGACCCCCACTAGTACCACGACCACCTTTTCCACCACGGAAACTTGAACCACCTCTTCCTCGACCTTTTCCGCCCTTCCTGTTTTCATCCCAGCCTTCGGGAAAGCCAATCAATTGATAACATCCATATTTTTCATGACCTACCCTATTGCAATGAGTACAAAAAGGTTTCTCTCCATCACTTGATCTAGCTTGAGAGTCTACCTTAAAAGCCACGACATTCTCCTTTGGCTTTCCATCTTTGCCTCTAAGTCTCTCGGTATTGATTACCGTTTGATATGCACTATCGACAAGCGGAAGAGGAGATTGTGCTAACAATTGAGCACGGATGGCCTCATATGGATCATCAAGTCCAATTAAGAAATAATGCAAATAGTCTTCCTCTCGAATTTCACCCACCTGTTTTGCAATATTGCATTTACAAGCACCACACGAACACTTTGGAACACGACAATATTGTACGAGTTCCTTCCATAATCTGGAAAGTCTACCAAAATACTCCGTCACCGACTCGGATGCCCCTTGTTTGCACGTCCCTAGGGACTGTTTGAGATGACACACCCGAGTCCCACTTACAACACAATAGCGTTGTTTCAGATGTATCCACAATTCACTTGCTACATCATAATCATCAATGGTAGATCGCAACTCATCATCAAGAGTGTTGGTAATCCAAGATACTAACATTGAGTTTACAGCAATCCAATGTTTCTGCTTCATGGTGTCCATCGGCTCTACAATCGAACCATCCACGAAGCCGAATTTCCACTTTGCGATTAATGCCCTTCGCACAGCCTTTGCCCATTCATCATAATTAGCACCCTTCAATTTTATTGGTGTAATCACAATTCCAGGATGATCACTTGATCCTAGATGATACTCCAGATCAACCGGGGGCGGAGGAGGTACATCATCGTCTTTTGCCATCACTCAAATAACGTTTAGAGGAAAAAAATTCACTCTTTGTATTATTTTTATTTTTATTTTTTTTTTCTTAACCTATGCTCTTGATACCATGTCAAAATAATATGAACTGCTCAACCTTCTCATTCACATATGAAGAATATATATATAGTTACAAATATATTCCTAACCCTAACATAATTAGGAATAAGATAGAATATTAACATAACTAGGAAACCCAAAGATATTATACAATATTTCCCAATTATTATCTTAACAAATAATTAGTCCTATAATATATACTTTGGGGTTTTGATTTTAAATTGTTTAAACATGATTAGTATGTTCTACAATTGTGTTTTGATGATTAAAGGTTGTAAATTTTAGATTATAAAGTGTTTAATTTTCAGATTTTATGAAGTATTAAAAGTTAGGGTTTTAATTATTAAAGTGTTGATTTTTAGGGTTCTAACTTACAATTGATTTGGGGGTTTTATATACCCATTGATTGTAAGTGGTAATAAAGCTTAAAGATTGTATCTTTATGGGGTTTTAATGAAATTTTAATGGGTTTTTGTTAATAGAATAATGCTGGAATTTTTATTTACATACTACTATTGTGTATTAATTAAAAGGAGTTGATTACCCATAAGTAGAGAATATTTTAAGTGGTTTTAATATAATTTTCAGATTTTATTTAAGGGGTTTAAGCCTTAAAAAGTATGCTGGAATTTTTATATGAACACGCAAATTCATGTTTTAAATTAGATTTCTGTTCGTTAATATTAATCTCGTTTTAATCCCGATCAGGTTCTAAACTCCTCCGATTTTGATAAAAAAGAGTAGTGTTTTTCGAGTGGAAACAACGTTTTAAGAAAGTCTCACTACCGTTGGTAGTAAGCACCACCCTCTCGTGGCCAAATTCAGCCTCTAATTATGATTTTCGGGCAGCTTTTGATTTTAAACGAATTTTTTTTTTTTTTTTTATGCTTTATATTTTATCTTTGAGTTTAAAAGGGGTAAGAGATAATTTAATGTTTCTATGGATAATTTAAATATAAAGATGTATTTTGATGAAGTTTTAAAGGATTTTTGATTAGTTTAAAATGTTGGAATTTTATTTAAAGTAGTATAATTGTGATTTTTAATAAAAGGGTGTGATTATCCATTAAAAAGAAGTTTAATTAGGGGTTTTTAAATAATTTTCAGATTATTATAAGTTATTTAAAGTGAGTTTAAGTTGCTGGAAATTGTGTATACAAGGGTAATTAATATAGTATTAGTGTCCCTTTATGTAGGAGACTTGGTTCGAGAATTGTTGTAGAGTACTCGGTTATTTTAAGAGCTTAATCAAGGTACGTTCGCGTACTTAGCATATTTTGATGATGTAGAATCATTATAGGCTTGATTTCAATCAATTACAAGTAGTATCATGCTAAGGTTTATGTATGGAATTGTGAATTAATGGTGTTGGTGATTGAATGGTGAAGCATGAATTATTTGTGATGGTTTATGGATTGGAAAATTATATTTTTGGCATGTTGTGTTAGAACCACATTTTTATTTATGGCATGTTAGAAGGCATGATTAATTAAACTACATGTTTAATTATGTTTGGAATAGTGAAAAGGAATTTTATTATGGTTCAAATAATTTTTATTGATGCTTTAAGCTTGAGGAATGAGCTATATAAGTGTCTATGTACACAAGGAATAAATTGTATGTTGGTGCCTTTGTGCACTTAAGGTGTTTTTAACACCGAGGGATAGGATTTTGGCGCATTATGCGTTTAAGGTGTCTTTGACACTGAGGTAGAATTAAAAAAGGGTTCAACAATAAATAATATGTGGTCATTAATTATTCAAGAAGTAAATTGGTATGTTTGTTTGATTGTATAATTATTGTTGATTGACTTATTATGCTTTGAGAGTCATCACCAAGTCTAATAATATGTAAATAACGTAAAGTGAAAGAGATTACGCACCAAAACTCTTGGAACGTATATGCCTTGAGTATGAACAATGGGGGGAGTTATGGGGTTTTATATTTAACCATAACTTCCAACGGAGTACAGGACGTTGTATATTCCTTTTTATTTTTATGCGCTGGAATTCCGCCACCTATGTGTGGCACAGGTTTGTTGCTGGCACGGTTAGCTCCCGTGTCAGTTAACCCCAATTTATTGGGATAGGTATAGTTGGAAACCCGTTCGATGCGTAATCAACGCTAAATGAATTAGTTAGTGTCTAGTTAGAGTGTCTTGTTGATTGTTGTGTGTGCTTGTAAACAGGTGAAATGAGGTAAGTGTGTGTGATGATAGGAGAATGTATGTTAGTGTGTTTAATTACACTTATGTACTCAGCTTTGCTGATTGTGTGTGTTGTTTGTGTCTGGCCATGTCTTTATTTTGGCCCTACGATGATCCATTTTAATGGAGAGTAGTGGGGGCAAGTAGAGATACACTTTTCAGGTATTGAAGCATGTTCATGACGGGGCATGAGTGAAGAGAGAATCATGCTAGCTTCCATTAGAATATGATGTGTTTTATGCATTGAATATTTTATTATATTACTTTATGGACTAACACAAAAGTTTGGTTGTTTCGGTTTTGAATATGGGCCTTAAATGGTTCCAAGTTGTAGTGGATTTTATTTGACTTTGGTTTTGTTGATTTTCAACTTTACTTTCGTTGGTTTGGTTTTTAAATTGTGTTATTTAAATGGTTTTGGTTTTCAAGTCTCCCGCTGTGTATCTTTGATAGTTGCCTTAGCCGTTTTCACGGTGGCGGTAATGTCTTAGATATTCCTAAAACGTATTTTAAAAAGAGTAAAATGTGTATTTAAAGGAAAGGAATTTCTAGGGTGTTACAAGTAGAGGGCCTAATATTCTCCAGTTTTACTTAATTATTAACAACTTAATTAAGCTTTTAACCGTATGGCTCTGATACCAAATCGTCGCAGCTACTAGATTATTATAAAGATAAGAGAATTTATAAAGTAAAATAGCTTTGAAGACTATTTACTTAAAGTCTACCACTGAACACTGAATTTATATCACTGAATAGTAACATTGTACTATTGATACTCGTGAAAATGCTACTGAAAATTTATGGCTTTTATAAACTAACTTAATATTTTTCTAACTCTTAGGTCTAAATTAATTGTTTACTACTGATGAATAAATTTATATTACTGGATATTAATAAGGTACTACTAGACGTTAAAAATATACCACTGTGACCTTTAGTAGTACTTTAGTGTTTTATAGAGGTACTTTAATATAGAGAATTTCCTAAACTACCCTTGTGAGACGCGAGATTCGTGTCTCGCAACCCTCCGTTTGGACTTCCTCTTTCAAGTAGTGATGGTGAGGTTGAAACAATAAGTGGTAGTGATGACACTTTAGTTCGACTCGGTTGCAAGTAAAAAGCTGGTCATTTGTGCAAATTTTTGATTCAAAAATTTTGAGAACGATGATATTGTAAATCTTAGCGCCTTAGCTGTTAAATTATCTTGTTCAATATTAGTTTTTGGAAAAATCCCTTTTTATCTTCATGATTAACAAATTTTGTCAATCTAGGGGCATTCACGGTATTTCAACCATTTACTATGAGGATGTAATGGTAACTTCCTTGTGATGAACTGACAATCTACAATGACTAAGCTTCCACGTAAGTTTACCAATTGCCCTGTAGGATCTAACGCCGTATGACGGCCGTTAGCTAGGTAGAGCTCTTCACTCTTCTTCTAACATAGGTCAAAACACCTATCTCTCTCTCCTAGTATTTTCTCTCTCCTTTGTATTATGTATTAGCTAGATATTTGACATCTAACACTTGTTGAAGACAACGAAGGGATAGTCACCATGTATCAAGTCATTATGATTTTTTCTGGATTAGAGTATTTGACATTGTTTTAACAACAGTGTTTGACATTCTTAACTCGTGTTTTATATTGTTCTGGGTTAATTTGTTTGACTTGTTTGTTAGCAATAACTGTATAAATTATGTCTTTTGATACTTCAATTTATACATTTCGTTCTAAGCAAATTTTTGAGGTGAACAGTTGCATAGAGCATCCACCACCTCAAATACATTCATCAAGGGTAGTTGCTTAGAAAATACACACTTTAGCCAACTGTAGGGAATATTTCAAGCATTACCCCAAACTTAAACCCCACTGTGATCATACACTAAAGTATGGTGGCGTCCAAAGGGAAGGAAGCTAGAGCAAAAGAGTCGCCAACAAGTTTTAGGAACTTGTAAACCGCTCACGAGGTGAAGGTTACACCCCTTAACGATCCAGGAGATCGTCAACTCCAATAGGTCTGGAACCATGACTGGTAGTTCGGGGATGAAGGTACAAATCCAACCTAAAAGAGATTAAACCTGCCCTAATAATAGGCCTCTACTTTATTCTGATCGTATTCATGTGCGCTTTCTGACTAACATGCAATCAATAGGTTAACCATAAACCTGTTTAATCTATGTTGGTTGAATATTAATGCACAAACAAAACTATTATTGGCGATCACTTGAATTATAATCAAATTAACCCTAAACAAGATTATAGGTTATCTTATTAAGCGTGATTACAAGTACCAATTTCCTTTAAACATGCATAAAAGGCGTGATCAAGCAATAACAATAAGTATCAAGCAACACAATAATAATAATAACAATTATAACAATATTTATAGCAATAATAATAATAATAATAATCATAATTATGTTAAAGCATAATAATAATAGCAAGATCCTAGGCATGATATTAACAAGATTAATAACAAACCCTAGCATGTCACTAAAAAAAAATCAAAGCTTTAGCCCTAACATGATATTAACATGAATATTAAGAAAGAAATAAAAGGCATCGCAAGAATCATAATTGTCATATTTGATATTATAACCTTTTCCCTAAACATAATACTAGGAATCATTGTTGTCATTCAAAACATCAAGCATCCTAACATGATACTAGGAAACATAATAACAACCTAGACATGATTTCTATATCATAATATCAATAAATCAATTAAAGCACTTACTTGTATGCCTCGTATCTCTTTATAATAACAAAATACACGCGTTAGTAACTTCAAGGAAAATAATAAAACAATTAAATTAAATAATTGAAAGAGAGATTTGGGACCAAACCCTCAGAAATTAAAACCTTTCACGTCTAGGGCGAAGGCAACTTCGAACTTGGCTAGGTGTTTCTAGATCTTGTGAATGCGGAATTTTGTAGAGAAAGCTTGAGAGAGAGAAAAAGAAAGATATCAAGAGATTCTTGAAAACTAGAGAGAATAAGAAAATTAATAGTTATTCATAAGAATTGATAGTTGTTGATGATTGAAAACGGAGGTTTTAGGAGGCTATTTATAGAAAAAATCAGCCGAAAGGATAAAAAACGAATCAGAGTTTCGAAGAGAATAAAATGACTTAGCGCCAGAAGCCAGACATTAGAGCCAGACGCCAAGCATTAGCGCCAGGCGCTAATCCTGTCGTCAGGCGCTAGAAACCAGTTTCACGCGTTTTCTTAATTTTGTTAAAATTTAGCCGTACAGAAGGGTGAAATCGTATTTTCCTTAAAAACACTTCTTTTATTCTTATTAAAACTCTAAAAAGTCAACCAAAGTCAATTTATCAATGCTAATTAAATTAGGAATGAAAAGAACCTTCTAGAAGAATCTAGAAAACTAAAACCAATTCTAATTGCATTAGGAATGATAAATCAATATAAGACCCTCCTCTAGATCATTGAGCCGCATATAAAGATCAAACCGGGCCCAGTTTAGTAATTTGGCCATAACTTTAATTCCTATTCACTACACCCCCCTTTGGCTAGTAATACCTACTCCCCCCTGAAATTACTGAAAAACCCTTCCCCCACTAACCACACCCCACTAACTACAGTAAACCCATTAACCTTACCCCATGCAGTTACTGTGCAGTTACCATCCACTTCCCACGGTAACTGCAAGTAAATGCAACTTCCCACCCAAAAAAATCATATATATACGAATTAAAAAAAAAAAAATTCAAAAAATTGATCAAATTCTACACTCTTCTTCATTCATAATTTCTCTCTCCATTTTCTCTCTCATCAAACGTATGAACAAGCAAAATTCATACTAATTTCTGCAATTTCTTACAATCGATCAACAATGAGTACTCTACAAGAAGAACATGCATTACAAAAATCTACTGAAAAATTAGAATCGTAAGTATTTGGGCAATTTTTTGCAATTAAACCCTAATTTTTTGAAATTTTGTTCAATCGCAAGTTTATTTATTTAATTTTTTGGTAGAACACAAAAGGAAGATCCAAAGGACGACAAAGAAGATCCTAAAGCTTTGTAAGTGAACAATTTTAAGAATTAAACACTTAATTTTTTAAGATTTTGTTAAAAAAAAAAGTAAGAAAAGTACTAAATTGTATAATGTGTTTTGCAGAAAACAAAAGGAGGACGAGCAACCAGAAAACAAAGATCCTCTGGTTGATCCTAAACTTTTGCAAGACATAATATCGTCCAGTGGTCCTCTTGAAAAAGAAATGTCTTCAATTCCAAGGTATAATGATCAATTATGAATTACTAAATGTTCATATACCTGTTTGAAGTTGTACATTTGAATGTTGATTTTTAATTACATAAATATACATATATAAATGTTCATTTTACTGCAAAACTATGAACATGTACATATTCATTTATGAAAACATATATACAATTGTACATTTTATTGTAAACTTATGAACAAATATATTAATATGATACTTTTTTCCTATTAAAATGCAAATCACTGTAATTAAGAAAAATGAACATTTATATTTTATAAAATGATCAATTACAATTTGTGTTGTAAAACTAAATAAATATGCATGCAAACTGATATATTGATGGTAACTTTTGATATTGTAGTGTTGAACCATGTAAAGTGAAACACATGATGAAATTTAGATATGGAAATTCTGAACCTAAAATTGAACAAGAGATTATGCAGCCAATTATTTCCAATGAAATAAAAGAAGACCATAGTAGTTGGTGGGAACCATATATTTGTAGAAAAATGTTAGACCCCAAGTAAATTAATTTATGTAATTTATTTATTTCCATAACTAATTGTATACATGTCAGTTTTCTGAAATAATTCTTAAAATTCTAGTGAGAAAAAAAAGATCAAGGTAACTTTTATAATGTCAAAATCAAAGCCAGAGACAAATCAACCAATAAGGTATCAAATTTTAATACTATCTTTAAAATTTAACATGTAAAATATAACCATTGTTTTCAATTACATTTTCTATTTCAAACAATTTTAATTAAAACAATTGGACTTAAAAACAATGCAGAGAAACAAAGCAAGAGATGTCAACTACTGTTGATAAATCACAGAAAAGGTAAATGTTCATTTTAAAATCATTAAATAATCATTTACATAAATACAAATGATTGATTTTATACTGTTACAATTTTTTGCCTTTCAGTGATGAAGAAAAGAAAGAACCAACTCCTATGGCTCATGATGTAGAAAAACCCATGAACAAGGAGTAAGTATGCATAGAATAATAAATGTTCATTAACACTATATAATATAAACATTTTCATTATTATTTACATTGACATATATAAATAAACTAATTTCAGAGATTCATCAGTCAGTGTACACAGTACTCCTGAAGTAAATCAAAAAACAATACAGAGGTATACATTCTACAACATCATAATCAACTGTTTCAATTTTTATGCTGTTTGTATTATATTATTTTTAGAATTATATGAAAATAATACAGCAAAATGGAAGCAATGCAAGATGATGCAAGAAAAAATCCAAATTTTGCAAAAATAACTCAGAAAATTCTTCAAAAGCTGCAGAAGAAGAATTTGATGTTAAAATCAGCAAAAAAGAAAAAAGAAAAAGTTGATGATGAGAAGAAATCAATTGAGGAAGGTAAACCTGTAGAGAAGCTGTCAAAAGAGGAAAGTGAAGGAAAAAAACCTATTGAAGGTAAATGTTCAAACATAACAAGTAAATTGAACATTTGTATGGGATTATTTATTTGTCTTTTTTTTAATGTGTGAACATGTATGTATTGTAGGAAATGAACCAAAGGATTCAAAAGATATTCCAAAGAGCCAGAGCCATGAAAAGGAAAAAAGCCCTCCAAAGGAAAATGTTAAAGATACTCAAGGTAAAATGCTCAAACATAACAAGTAAATTGATTATTTGTGTGGGATTGTTTATTTGTCTATTTTTAATGTGTGAACATGTATCTATTGTAGGAGATGAACAAAAGGATTCAGAAGATATTCCAAAGAGCTAGAGCCATGAAAAGGAAAATGTTAAAGATACTCAAGATAAAATGCTCATCTTTATTATATAAACTGATCAATGATATCACATAAAATGAACATATTATCTGTTTTTACATAAATTTTCATTTAATATTCTGTATGTGATCATTTGACATAACTATTAAATTACATGCTAAAATAAATGCAGCAAAGAAAATATTGGATGATTTCATTATTGAGGATGAGACTGGCCTCATTGATGAAGAAACGAAATCATACAGTCTTGATGCTTCAATTGATCCTAGTGAAGGGTCAACAAAGAAGAAAACAAATTTTAAAATGGTTGCAAGAAGAGTGGGAAAAAAGAATTCCCCTTTGGTAGAGGAGCTGTCAATTGGTAGAGTTACAAGAAGCAAATATAAAGGTATATATATTTTATATAAATTTGTAGACATAAAATGTTTTAGAAATGTCATTATCTAATTGACATTATCTAAATTTTGCAAATGTCCTATCTCAAGCTTCACAATCAGAGCGTGCTGTTAAGGAAATTTCACCAAAACAAAAACAGACACCTGCTCTTGCTGAAGCAAAACAATCTGGAACTCCTGCAAAAGGTGATAAAAAGGGAAAGCAAAAGATATTAGTCCAATTCAATATGTTTTATATCAGAATAATTTACTTTTTGAAAATGAACATTTTATTATCTATATAAATAAATAACATTTTTCTTTTTGAAAATGAACATTTTGTTTTTAAAAAAATGATCATTTATGTTATTTTTATGTAGGAGGAAAAAGGACAACTGCTGCAGATATTAGTCCCATACAAAAGAAACCAGGTGCTCCTGCTGAAAAAATAGTTAAAAAAAGGTAAATATTCAATATGTTTTATATCAGAATAATTTACTTTTTGAAAATGAACATTTTAATATCTAATAAATAAAGAACATTTTTCTTTTTGAAAATGAACATTTTGTTTTAAAAAAATGATCATTTATGTTATTTTTATGTAGGAGGAAAAAGGACAACTACTGCAGATATTAGTCCTATTCAAAAGAAACCAGGTGCTCCAGCTGAAAAAATAGTTAAAAAAGGTAAATATTCAATATGTTTAATATTAGAATAATTTACTTTTTAAAAATGAACATTTTAATATCTAAATAAATAAAGAACATTTTTCTTTTCTAAAATGAACATTTTGTTTTAAAAAAATGATCATTTATGTTATTTTATGTAGGAGGAAAAAGGACAACTGCTGCAGATATTAGTCATATTCAAAAGAAACCAGGTGCTCCTGCTGAAAAAGTTGTTCAATCAGGAAAAAAGTGGTCTGCTCCCACACCAACAGGAGGAACAAAGAAAATTGCTAAGAAATCTGGTATAATCATGATCTTTATTAATGTTCATTTGCAAAAAACTTAATGATCATATATAGTAAAAGTTCATATTTATTTATTTAGATAAATTTAATTTATTAAAGTTCATTTTCAATAACTTAAATGTTCATAGTTAATGATTTTTATATTCATTTTTAGTTGTCAGCCCTGCAAAGAAGATTGCTGGGAAGAGGAAAAAAATAGAGGAAGTTCCATCTGATGAACCATCTCAGGATCCTTCTGATGAAGATTCCACTGACAGTGGTGATGACAGTGAAGATTCTGTCTACAAAGCTGAAACAGAGCTTATTGATGATGAATTGGAGGAGGAGGAGGAGGAGGAAGTTGAAGTAAAACCAAAGAAGAAAAAGGCAATGAAAAAGGGGCCAAAGAAAGTTAAGGTAGAAACTGAGAAGGAGAAGAAAAAGTTAGTAGTGTATATAATCAACAGAAGAGTGAAGAAAGAGGGAGAAAAAAGATGAAAACAGAAATAGTTTTGGCAGGTGAAACTGATGAGATTGAGGAAATTCAGGAAGAGGAGTTTGAGGAAGAAAGATCATTAAAAAGGGGGGGACATGTCAAGTTCATAGCATGGGTAGATAAGATGACAGAAACCGAAAAACAAGAAATTGATGATATAGTTTTAGGATCACTTCTTGAAATCAAGTTACGACAACTTGATCAAAAGTTCTATAACTGGGTATTGGATAGTTTTGAAGAGAATAGTCAGAATTTTGAATTGCCAAAGAATGAAAAAAATTCAAGTTGAGGTAGAGGATGTGAGGGTAGTTTATGGATTGTCTACGGGGGAAATTCCAATTGTCGAGGCAAAGTATGATAAAGCTAGTGAAGAATATGAAGAAATGGAGAAAGTCATGGGGAGGAAAGACTCCATCAGTGAGTCAGGTATAATCACTTACTTTCTTTAAATGTTCATTTTTAATACACTAAATGATCATTAATAGTAATTGTCTTGTTCATTTGCTTTACAGATTGTGGATGGATACATACATGACAAATTCAAGAACAACAAACCACCAAGTGAACATTTCATAACCAATTTTTTAGCAGTTGTTGTGAACTGCATGATAAAGTGCATATCAAACAATCAATGTCATTTCAAGTTTCTTTTTTCAATGATGTTCAAAGAAAGAATAAGAAATTTGAATTGGTGTCAGTATGTCTTTGATTCACTAATAAAGAGTCATGTTGATTGGAGAAAGCAGAATGGAAAGGGGTTCTACAAAGGCCCTCTGAAATTTCTGATGGTAATATATGGTTTATAAAATGTTAGTTTATAATATGTAAAATGATCATTCATTTTATGATTATGTTCATTTGTATTTTCATTGATGTTCATTTTCTATTTTGTCTTGTAGCTGTTTTACTTTGATAGGGTTCAAAGGTTGGACAAACGGCCTCCAAGAACATTCCCCATTATATCTGCTTGTAAAAGAGACATGGTTCTTGAGAGGTTGAAAATAGAGTATGAACTGGGGTTTGGTAGAGGTAAAATCTTACCTAGAATTGCTATAAAAGTGGAAGAAAGTCCAGAGGTTAGGAAAATGATCAATAATAATGACATAAATGTTCAGTTTATTTATAATAAATTTATTTTAGTAATTCTTATAATTTGATTTGCAATACAGGTTTTCTTGAATGATTTTGTTAGCCTAGTGAAAGAGACTAGTACAAACCTTTCAAGACTTTCAGGAAAATTGATGAAGGCAAAGGAAATATTTCCAGAAAATCATTTGGTGAAAAAAGTTGATGAAGTTTTAGAAAGAATGGCTACAAGGGAGCAATCAGTCCTAAGCCAAGATGAAGAGTTCTATGAATTAGAGGAGTTCTTGAATGCAATTGCTCAAATAGAAAAAGATCTCATGGAAGCAGCTGATTTGAACAAAACTAGAAACTGGAAAAAGCAGGATTATGATGTACGAAAAGCATTCGCCTTCCATTTAACTCCACCGTCACCAGCGACTGGTAAATACAAATTATATTCTTTTTTCAGCATCATGTCATCGCTTTTAATTTAACAACTTTGTTTAACTAACAAAATTTAATTCAAAACAGGAACAGGTCCTAGTTCTTCAACACAAGCCTTGATTCTTGAACCCCCAATGCAAACAGTTTCAAGATCAACTGGAAAGGCTAATGAAGGAACATCTGCTATAGGTTCAATATGTTCATACTTAATAATCATAGTATTCATTTTCAATATTTGAATGTCTAAAATAAATTGATCATATTACAGATAAAAGAAATGTAGCCCCTGCTACAACAGCAGCTGAAAAGACTGTTGAAGTGAGTTCAGCTTCAGGTAAAAGATGTTCATATATAATGAATATAATGATCATTTACAAGTATATTTCATTATAATTGTTTGTTTTCAATAATTGAATTTGTAAAATAAATTAAACATATTTTACAGAACAAAGAAATGTAGCCTCTGCTATAGAACCAATTGAAAAGGCTAATGAAGGAAGTCCAGCTTTAGGTATAAAATGGTCATATAAAATAAGTATAATGATCATTTACAAATACAAGAAATTGTTCATTTTCACATAATTAAAAATGTTATTTTTTTTAGGTGATCCAAAGAAGGGATATTCTACAGTTCCTCCTGATGATATTGATTTGGAATTTAGCATAGGAGGAAAGAATGAAGATGATTATATGAAACATTTATCCTCACCAACTCAATGCCCAACAATGGAAGATGGATTGGAAAAAGACAAACAAGGAGGACAGGGGTAATATGAAAAACCTCACCAAACTTTCAAGATGTATTTAGTGGATATGTATCTTTAAAACAATCTAAATATGTAATAAGTAAGACCAGTGTTTTATTTTGGGGAGGAAGAAGTAGTGTTTATTTTGCTAAGAACAATTTGTGTTATGGTAATTTATTTTGCTAAGAACAATTAGTATTATGTATAATTGTTGTATTTTAATTATGTAATTAAAGTTTTTAACTTTTCCAATATAAGAATGTTTAAAAATGATGGGTATTTTCAGGAGGTTATTAAGAATGAACATTTAATGTTGTATGATTGTTCATTTATGTACCTACTAACTACCTTTGATATTTCAGTGAGAACAAGGAAAAAAATTCATCAGGGAAACTCATGGGCAGGTAAACAATTTTAAATAGTAATGAACATTTTCAGATAAGTAAATATTCATTTGTTTTCAATGTTAAATTATAATGAACATTTATAGATTACTAAATGTTCAATTGTGTTGTTTAATATGTTCATGAATGATGAAAAGAAAAACCCAATTGCAGAAAAGAGTAAAAAGGCTGGAAAGGAAAAATTTGAAAGGTATAATTTCAAATTTATTTATATACATTTAAATGTTCATTTAATGTTCTTAATATAACTATAGTACATTTGTTGGACATCAAGACCTCAGCGTGAAAAGCAAACAATTCCTCATGCTTTTTGATCTCCGTACATGATCAAGTACAAAGACCTATTCAAAGATGAGAAAACAATGAACCAAATTGTAGTAGACTTTGCTCTCAGTGGTGAAGATGAAAGGTAAATACTTACTTTAATTTAATTAAAGTATAATATATTATCTAACAATATGTTCATATATATATTACGAAATGTTCATATTGCAGTGCACTTTTATATTATGATGGCTTGAATCTCATCAATAGACAAGAAATGAAAACACTTGGAGATGATGTTCAAGTAACAAATTGTGTGATAGATGGTTGGGAAAGAGTTCTTAATCATAAAAAGCCAAAAAGCAAAATTTACTTCTCAACAATGCTTCACGTTAGTTTTACTTCTTTTTTTATACTACAAGTGTTATTTTATATGATTGTTTTATACAAAATTTTCACTAATTTTGTATATCATTGTTTCTATTTCAACAGCACATTATGTGTACAAATAGAGTTTGTAAAGAAGGTTCATCCATGGAAAAAAGAATTCATGCCTTCATAGAAAGAATTGACAATGAGTTGAAAATGAATAAGATTGATAGCCTTGTTGGATACAAACAGGTATTGCCATAAAGTTCATAATAAAAATGTTCAATTATGAATAGTAAAATAATCAATAACAATATAATATTTGTTCAGGTCTTCTTCCCAGTATCAACTTCTCAGCATTTTTTTCTATTGTGCATCAATCATATAGAAGAGAAAATTCATATTATTAACAATAGGAAACTACCTCAACATATCTCAGTCCAATCAAAGTATGAAGAGCAACCAAAAATGATGGTGAGTAATTATGTTCATTTTTGTTTGGCTAAATGATCAGTTTATGATTCTATTTGTTCATGTATTCTACACAATGCCAAATTATAAGTATTTTTTACTATTGCTTTTATTAGCTGAAGGGATTGGCAGGATACATGAAACACCTTGGGTATGAAGATGCTGATAGAATTGAAGAGTACAAAATTGTTTTGGAGAAGATGAAATGGCGTAGCAACGAGGATCATACAAATTGTAGTGTATACATTATGAAGCACATGGAAACCTTCACTGGTGATCCTAATGAAAGTTGGATATGTGATTTAAAACCAAACAATGTAAATATACTAAATGTTCAATTATATAATATAGAATGTTCATTTATAAAAAAGGTACAAAATAATAAACATTTTAATTTATTTTGTTCAACAGGTGAACCAAATTAGAAAGCTAAGGATACAATATGTAGCAGAGCTGATGTTATTTGAAGAAAACACTGAAGTAATGATAAATAGAAGAAAAATGAGAAAGTTTGCAAAGGATTAATTTGACATGTTCATTTACGAATATGCATATGATCAATGTTTATATATAGACATATAGATTTTTTATTTTTCACAAAGTATACTACATTATATTTCTTATGGTTATTCGAATGCAAACAATATTTTTATCTTTTTAAGATACAATTTATATGAAAATTGCAAATTTTATAAATTTGCTCTTATTCTTGAATATAAAATACTTAATAAAACAAAATAATAAAAATGTTCATTACCAATAGAGTATATGATCATTACAAAAATCAAATATGTTCAATTAATTACATATCTTGCAACAAAATATTAAAGTGGAGCAAAATAGTTCAACAAAACAAGTTTTTACTTTTTTACTTGTTATTTTTTGCCAACCTCTTAGCTACATTAGTATCAAAAAATGCTAAAAACCTATCATACTTATAAGAAACATGTTGACCACCACGCTGAGTGCCTTGAACTTGTTCATCATTTGAAGAAGCTGTAACTTCAATGCTTCTTGACGATGGTACAGGAACTTGAACAGGTTTTGGAGGTAACTGAACATTTCTTAGAGGTGCTTGAACATTTTTTGAAGGACCTTGAACATTTGTTGGAGGAACTTGAACATTTCTTGCAGAAACTTGAACATTTCTTGGAGGAATACTTGAAGAAGCATGAGCATTACTTGAAAAATTTAAATCCTTCTCCTGGATAAAAAATATTAAGCATTATAATAAATATAAATATACATTAAAAAACTTATAAATGACATTTAAAAAGAGTAAATAAACCTTAGCAAGAGCAGAAATATCTTCATCAAAAGATAAATTGGATCCAAAAGAACTTTCAACAGCAACCTATAAAAAAAAATTACAATTAACCAACAAAACAAGAATACAAAAATTATATTTACATAATGCCAATAATTTTTAAAATAAAAAGAATTAAAAAACAAATACCTGATTAAAACCATTAAAAATACTTCATCAAAGTCATTAGAACAATAAGGATCTTTTTCTATAGAAGATGCCTTCCTAGCAACCTAAATTATAAAAACATGAAATATGATCATTCATAAAAATGTAAATGGACAAATTTAGGAAAAAAAAAAGTTATAAAAATATTACCTTAGAAGGTGGGTTTTTCAATATAACCAGTTCATCAGAATCACACATAGAATTAGCATAAGAAACAGGAAGTCCAATATCATCAAATTCCTAAAACAAAAAAAATAAACATTAGTATCAAATAAAATGATCAAATATAAAAACTTTTATGTTCAATAGTACCTGAACTCCTGATTGACCTTTAGCCCTCATGTAAGGTGTATATAAAGACTTTATCTTCCTCCAATTATCCCTAGCTTTATTAAACTCCTTTTCTACAGTACTTTTAGGCCGAACATTTCTCTCACCAATAGGTCGTTTTTTGGGAGGATCATTAACTTCATGATCAACAATTTCAACACCTTCAGCAGCCTCATTGAAATCAATTGTGCCCCTAACACTCTCAACTTTGTCTTTTAAAATATCAAAATAGAGGTCAACTTCAGCTTTTGCAGGCAAAGAATTTTGACAACTAGTTACCAACTTCACAAACTTCCTTAATGTTTGCGACCTCCAAACATTAGAGGACACCAAATTAGTTCTTTAAGAAGGTTTATCAACAGTAGTATGAGTACACATTGCAGCCTTGGTCCAACGCTTCATAATATACTCATCCGGAATCTTAGGTACACAATGTAAATGATATACACGAAGAGAATGAGAACATAACAATCCCATTTCACTAAAGTACATGCATGTGCAGCATATAACATGAGTTTCCTTGTTGAAAACAACTTCATGCCTAATCTTATCTTTACCAGATCTCCATAAATGGCATGAATATTCAGGAAAATGAAGACCAGCATCAGAATGTTCATAAGCAGTACCCTTAATGAACTCCTCTTCAAAATAATATATGCTAGAATGGTGTACAAAGACTTAGCATGAACTAAAATGCTAATATGAGCAAAAGCAAGATGACGATTACCCCTCAATATATTAAAATCATTTCCATTCTCTTTTCTCCTCCACTCAGAGATAATATCAAGAAAAACATGGTAGAAGTCACACAAACCTTGGGTCTTATTAAGCCTTTCCGAAACAGATTTATTTGTAGTTTCACTTCGTTGAGATGATAAAACACCACCAGACCAATGCTTCTTAGAATAGGCAAGACACCACATCTCTTTAATCTTGTACAAATCACACAACCAATCATCTTTTTCACATTTACATTTCATTAACATTCTGCATAAAACATATGATCATTAGATATTGCATAAATGAACAAATTGTATTATAAAATGTACATATATACAAAACTAAATGATCATATTATATAACTAAAATAAACAAAATTGAAAATACATATTATAATTAAAAAAAATTGTCAATACCTTTTCCAAAATGTTCAAATTCAGCAGGGGTTTCACAATACTTGAGCAAATAACCAAACAAATCTGTAAATCCATCCAAAGCTCTTAAAGCCCCAATATGCTTCTTTGAATTTTGCTCAATGTGCCAAACACAAAGACGATGATGCACACTTGGAGGAAATACATTCCGAATACCAGCTGCAATAACTTGAGCTTGATCTGTCATAATTGTGATAGGACTTTTGTTTCCCATAGATTTCAAGAATGTATCAAAAAGCCACACAAAAGACTCGGTTCGCTCATTGAAAATAAAACCCATGCCAAACATGAGGTTATTAGCATGATGATTCATACCAACAAATGGAGCACAAATCATTCCATATTTATTTGTCCTATACGTGGTATCAAAAACCAGCAAATCTCCAAAATACTCATAATCTCTCTTCATCCGACCATCACGCCAAAAAAAGTTAACTAAACACCTATCCTCATCTTGTTCAAAGTCATAGTAAAATTCAGCTTCATCAAGTTGTCTTTTAGCAAAGTATTTGATCAATTGATGACTGTCACAACCATCAAGTAAAGCTCGTTTTTCAGCAGATAAAGCATTATAGGCATCCGGTGCTATAAATCCTAAATTAGGAGAGCCACCAACATCCTTCTTCATTGCCCTCAAGGCTGCAGAAATTTTAACTCCACTACACCTCAATGTAGACATGAATTGCAAATTTTCTTTAGAAACATTCCTTTGAGACCTTAACAAATGTCTCTTTTCAAGAGGAATCATATGATGATTATGTTTCATGTAATGCTTTGTACATGTCCATAAACCTAAACGATTAATCTTAAACTGAATAAAATCCAAACAACCAGTTCTTATATTAAGTCTCTCATAAGCCCTTTTATTCTTTGCCTTCTCATCCTTCCAACCTTCATTGCAACAAACAAATCTTTTCATCTTCAAAGAGCCATCATTTCGACTTTTACTTTTATCAATTCTAATCCCAAATCCATGCTTAAAAGCATATTCATTATAAATATCATAAGCTTCTTCTTCAGAATTAAAATCTTTATAAAGTAACTCTGATTTAGTTGCCTCTTCAAACAGAATTTCATCACTAGTACCCACTGCATAAGTTTTTAAAAATGAACATAATGAATAAAAGATATGTACAAATATATATAAATGATCATTTAGCATAATCAATATGATCAAAATATTTAAATAAAATAAATTAGTGAATATTAGTGTAATTGATAATGATCATTTAAAATTATACAACTGTTCAAAATAATAATAAACAGTACCGTAATCAACAATCAAAATCAAAAATCACAAATAAAACTAAATCAAAAACACAGTCAAATAATTATATAACAAATAAGAATAAAATAGAAATCAAAATCAGAGTACTCAAAATCAAGCTAAAACAGAAACTAAATTGATCTAAAACAAAAACAATTTAATCAAACAAATCAAAATCATAAAACAACTAAAACAAAAGCAAAATCAATTCAAAAAACTAGCATTAATCATAATCAAACAAATCAAATTCATTAATTAACTAAAACAGAAACAAAATTAATCAAAAAAACTCACATTCATCATAATCAAACTAATTACATTCATAAAACAACCAAATCAAAATCAAAAATGATCAAAACAACTTACATTGATCAACAAATGAATTCAGCAATCCAGTAGAAGACGGAAAAACAACTTCACAATCACGATCAAACTCGAAAATCAAAGAATGCTGAAGTTCATAATCACGATCAACATCTACAATCACGAATTCGTCCATAATTGAGAGAAAAAGGAACGATCTAGAGAGAGAAAATGAACAAAAAAGAGATAAAAATACAAAAATTAGGTTGAAATTGAAATATATAGGTAGCTTGAACAATAAGTAAGGAAAATTAGAAGAAAAGAAGGAAAGTCAGGAAAAAAAAAAAGGAAAAAAAGAAAGAAAGAAAAAAAAAAAGCCAGGAATGATCAAAACGACGTAGCTACATGGGGAGAGTAGACAACAATAGCTAAAGGAGGGTGTAGGTAAAAATATTACCCATAACTTCCTCATTATTCATCGGAATTGGGCTTATAATATATCGTTGGAAATCTCTTTTCGAACCCGACCCAACTACACTATTATTGGACCCTTCTAATAAACCAAACCAAACCGGATTGGCTGTTTTCTTAAAATAGGTTTTCAAAAACAGAAAGAAAGAAAAGAAATAAAAACTAACCGCAACACTAGACTTTCCACACTTTCACTTCATTCGATTATGATTCAACGTGAAAGGTACTCATCACTGGGTTTGGTTTTGGGGAGACACAAATGGGTGTCTACACCAACATTTTAAAATTAGCTTAAAAACGATTATGAAATATACACTTTGGCAGCCGATTATTTATCTACGTATCAGTTAATGTTTTAAGAGGTCCGGGGAACTATCAAGAGGAAGGGAATGTCATATTACCTAAATAAAATGTAGCCCCATTGCAATAGGACTAATTCTCTTCAGATAATTTTCATTTCAGTTTAGTTCAGGTCCAATAAGTTCAGTTTAGTTCATTTCAGCTCTTAATTTTGTTCTCTCATAAAATATTCAAAGTTCAGTTAATTCAGTTCAGCAATCAGTTCAGTTCAGCTCCTATAAATTCAATTCAGTTTAGTTTACCTCAATTCAATCAATCAAAACAGACCCTAAATGAATAAGTCTAAAACATTTTTATCTTCCGAAATAGAATAAGTATTGGGCCTAGAGTGAGAGGCCCATAGAGACAATAGTGCTGTAAATTCTACTTATAATGCATTATAAAAACGTAAGCCGGTAGCCCAGGCCCCAGACGCGATCTAGGCAATGTGAAAATTATTAAGTCAAAGAAAAATGAATTATAATAAAGTACGGGTCACACATAATATTAAAGTAACTAAACCAATAATTAACCCAATTGAAATATACATTCTGAGACAAAAAAACAGGGATAGTGAATTATAATGTATGAGTTGTTTTTTATAAGAACTAGTTATTTGCCCGGGCGATGTCCCGGGTCATTATGAATTTATTACTTTAATCGAACTATATATATTTTGGCTTGTTTGTCATTGAGAGCTTAAGTGGTGTTTATTTATTTATTATTTATTTTTTGGCATTTAATATGATAGCTTAAGTAGTATGTTGCTTGTATGAGCTGGTTTGATTATAAGAATAATTTTTATACATTAAAATCATAGAAATATGATAAATTAAATCTTTATAAATTTGATGTCAAAATATATGCTACTCCATAATGCACAAAAAAATTTTACTCTATAATTACAATTTTATGAGTTAATGCACAAAATAAAAATGGAGTAGTGTTTAATTTCTTACGAACTTAATTATTGTGTAATTATTAAGGAGTTACATTCCAAGGGAAATTGTCATGCATATGAAGAGTTCATCAATTAAACTAAACATTAATACAAGTTAATGCATGGAGTTTTTCAATAATTAATGTTATGGTATGATTTGGCGACACATCATATGCCAAATGGTAAAATTGGTGACACATGGCAAATTAAAACATCATGTCTAGCCATGAGTTTTAATAATATATATTGATATTCTGATAGTGAGAGTATGAATTGAGTTCGTTAATTAATCTTATTATATTAAAGTGTGAGATAAAAAACAATTAACTTCGTTAAAAACTAAAGTAAATATGTTTATAGTACATGCGTTAATAACTATAACACAAAGTATTGGGTTCGACAAGCCGCACCCAACGTTTCGTCGGTCGAAGAAGATGACGATGACGATAAAGACGACAATGACAACAATGGTGGATCTTCTTCTCCCCCTATAGGTGACGATGACAATGACAACATCAATGGCAAAGGAGAGAAGCGAGGTCATTCATGGCGGAAGAGAGAGAGAGAGCTTAACTCTTGATTTTTTTGAAAAATACCCAAAAATCAAATTGGGGCTTTCTTATGTGATGTATAATTGTTGAAATTGATTGCCCCAAATGATTGTATGTTGAATTCTGAGCATATCATCCAGCAAATAGAGGATATCATCCAACCAATAGAGGATATCATTCAGGTAGTATAAATATCATGTAGCCAATAAAGGATATCATATAGCTAATAAATGATATCATCCAACCAACAGAGGATATCATTCAGGTAGTAGAAATACCATCCAGTCAATAGATGATATTATCCAGCCAATAGAGGATATTATCCAGGTAGAAATATATCATTCAGCCAATAAAGGATATCATATTGCTAATAAATGATATCATCCATTTAGTAGAGGATATCATCCCGCAAATAGAGGATATCATCATCCAGCCAATAGAGGATATCATTCTGCCAAGTGAAAATATTAAAAGTTTGCATTTTGTCAGTTCGAACTGACGAAAGTCCGGACTGACACAATACCTTCTCTAAGTAAAATAAGTATGTTTAGTACAACGCCAGTTGCTTTTTCAGGTTATCAGAAATATAATTGTCCAATAAATGCACAATATTTTTTGTGTTTGGTGGAAACAATATTGAATCAATTAGTTGATCACATTCCCTATTTAACACATAATTGTTGTGTTTCTATTTTATATAGTATTTTACCCCCGTCCCTTGGTCATAATTAGTAGTGTTTTTGGCTCTTTAGGGCCACTTTTATTACTAATTAGTGTTTTCTAGTGTTTTCGTAGTTTTGGTTGAGTTTTGCAGGCAATTGCACTTTTGGAGCATTTTCTCAGGTTTTCATGGATCGACTACGGAAATTAGAGGAGCACGACCATCTTTGAAGCCCAAGGCCGGTTAAATTCATCAAGCCGGTGATTAAGGGCTCGGTATTCGGGATACCGAGGTATTTGGACCGAATGATCAACACCATAAGTGGATATCCGGATTGGGCCGAAGAAATAAGCCCAATCGAAGTTCCAAGCCTCGAGGTGAAGTAAGGGCCCGATCGGGCAAGTTTAGCTCGATCGGGCGTAGCGCATGAGAGTGTGCTGGTGCGTGGCCAAAGGCGCGCCCGATCGGGTGAGCTGCTAGCTCGATCGGGCGCGGCTGTTTAGAAGAGTACGTAGAGAAAAAGGCACTAGTAGAAAAATACAAAAAGGCAACCCCAAAATGGCACCGGTTCAGGCCAAACCGGTGCCAAAAGTAGGCTAAAAAATGCGCGGCTTAATGACCCAAGACATATGGCACCGATTCACTTCAAACCGGTGCCAAAAACATAAAGGCCACCGGTTTGAACCGGTGCCTTTTTGAACCGGAGCCATAAAAAAAAAAAAAAACCGTTCTCGATCTCCTTTAAATCCACCCCAACCCTAAAACTACTCCTCTCAGACTCTTTCTCTCTCCTCTCATCCTCTTTCTCACTCCTCTCCTCTCCTCTTCTTTCTCCATTTTTGATCTCCTTCTCCTCCTTCTATTTCTATTTATCTTTCTCGATCTCCTTCTTCTCCTTCTAATTCTCTTTAATTTTTCCATCTCCTTCTCCCTCACAACCACGAAGAACACATGCAACCCTCTCCTCTCGATTTTCTGGATTTTTAAAGACCACATGCAACACCACTCCTCTCGATTTTCTGGGTTTTTGAAGACCACATGCAACACCGATTTCAATCGAATTTATGGGTTTTGTTTTAATTTTCCGGGTTTTTGTTTTAATCGATTTTTTTAAAAAATTTAATCGATTTAAATTCTTTTTTTTTTGGGTTATTGGTTTGATCGATTTCAATCGAATTTCTGGGCTATTGTTTTGATTTCAATCGAATTTTTGGGTTTTTTTTTTTAAATTTTAATCGATTTTAATTTGAATCGAATTTCTAATCTATTTTTTTTTATTTTAATCAAATTTTTAATCAATTTCGATTTTGATTTTTTTTCAGATTTTAATCGAATTTTTTTCGATTTCAATTTTTTTTTGTTTTCTGGGTTTTTTCGATTTTAATTTTTTTTTTCGATTTCTAATTTTTTTCTGGGTTTTTTCGATTTAATTTTTTTTCAATTTATGGGTTTATTCGAATACTGGATTTAAATGGATTTCAAATTTTTTTCATGGTTTTTTCGATTTCAATTTTTTTTCGTTTTCTTGGTTTTTTTTATTTTAATTTTTTTTTATTTCAAGCTTTTTTTCTGGGTTTGAATTTATTTTCATTTTTTGGGATTAAATTTCTGGGCTTTTTTTTTTCGAAGTTTAATTATATTAATCGATTTTTTTTTGTTTTAATTGGTGCAGGTATGTTATTTAGATCTGAAATCAAAGAAGCAGGATACAAGAATGAATGGGTTTTTTTTATTTATATTGTAATTTTTGTTTAAAATTTATATTGTAATTTTTTTTTTATTTATATGCTGTAATCAAAGTTTTTATATGTTGTAATTTTTTTTGTGATCATATATTGCAAATTTTCGATGATGATTGATATTCGCTTTATGTTTTGATGTTGTTATTTATTTGTAGTCTATTTAATTTTTAGGTGGAAAACCAAATATATATATATTTATTTATTTTGTTGTTTTTGGCACCGGTTTGAACCGGTGCCTTATAAAACCACTTTTGGCACCCCCCACATTGACATCGGTTCAAACCGGTGCCTTATGCCGGGTTTGAACCGGTGCCAATTTCATATTTTCATGTAGTGAGGCGGGCCCGATCGGGCGGCCCTTCGCCCGATCAGGCGCGTGTTTTTTAGGGGATCTGATTAGTTTTCAATTAGGATTTGTTTTAGGGAGGTTTAAGTACGATTTTTGTACGTAATTTTAATCTCCTTCTCTTTTAGATTTTCTCTCTCTACTTAGTTTTAAGATTAGTTTCTCTCTCTTATACTTTATTCCAGATTTATTTGGTAACGATTTCTCTTCTCTTAATCTTAGTTGTTTATTTTATTCCTTTGATCATGTCTTGTTTTACTGCTTTGATTAGTTTAGATTTAATTATGTGTGAGAGAATTGGCACAGCTCCTCCATCCAGTCTCAGATCCCATTGCTTTCGATCAGTCGCTGTAGTTTTATTTCTAGGGTTTGTGGGGATCCATAAATAAATTGAAGGGGTAATTTATTGTTGTTAGTTGTCAATGCTAGATTTATTTCCTATTGATTGATTTAATGCTATGTGACTAGATTTGCGCAGATATTTTATGCATGAGTTTAACAATATTGATTTGAGATTCGACAGATGAGAATTGATGTTTAGGTCTAGTTTCAATAGGCAGGTTAATTTATAAATGGTTAAGTCGAGATTCGAGAGATGAGATTTAATGCCGGTAAATTAATTGTGTGATTGTAATACGTAGCAAAAACCCTTTATGATCTGATAAATGTATGCATTGATGATTAATTATTATGTTTTACCCTGGAATATTATTTATTGGTGAACCTATGCCCTAGATCCTTTTATTCATTGCTTCCTCCTTATTCTTAATCTTCGTAGTTTAGTTTCATATCCAAATTTACATATTGGTTACTTTATAATCTAGATTATATTAATTAATTAGGAATAGAAAGACTCGTTTCTCTGTGGATTCGACCCTACTTCCCTATCTACATTAGTTAAAGGATTTAGGAATTACTTTTGATTAGGGGATACGACTTTACCCTGTCAAAATTTGGCGTCGTTGCCGGGGAAACGGTTTTATTTTTATTTCTGATTATTTTTGTAGTCTAGGTTATTTCCTTTTTGTCTCAGAGAAAGTTAGTTATTTGAGGTAGGTCTCATATTTGCTTTTAGTTTGTTTTTTTTTTATTTTTTTTATTTTTTTATTTTTTTTTATGCCTAGGTGTTCCAGATCAGGTTACATCCCATTCGATCCTGAGATCAAATGATCCTTCCATAGACAGAAGAACCTTTACAAGCAAATCCTGGCGGATTCTGGTGATAATAATAATCACCAAGATCCTCCAACTGGTTCTAGCGATTCAGAGGTATCATCAGATCCAAAATCAGTGATGACGGCTCCAAAGAAGCTTAGTGATTACTCACAACCAAAGCTTACAAACTTTCCACACCTTACTCCCACTCCGGGTCTTGATGGGGTACAGTTTGAGATTAAACCCTAATTTATAACGATGATAGAAAGGAAGCAATTTAGTGGAGCTAAGGGTGAAGACCCAAATCTTCATATTGCGGACTATTGTCAGTACTGTAATACCATCAGGCAAGCTGGGGTCACACAAGACCAAATCAAGGAGATCCTCTTTCCTTTTTCTTTAACTGGAAAAGCCAAATTATGGATTAATGGTTTAAATAGAACTGCACTTGGTATAACTGACTGGGAAACTCTTGTTTTGAATTTTTATAACAAGTATTATCCTGCAGAGAGAACAGCCGTACTACGGAGTGCAATTCAGAACTTTGCCCAAGAAGCCGACGAAACTTTATATGAGGCTTGGGAAAGGTTCAAGGACCTACAAAGAGAATGCCCCCACCATAATTTGGCACAATGGCAGTTAATCCAAGCCTTTTATAATGGCATTGGAAATTCATCTAGAATAATCTTAGATTCTGCAGCTAGTGGGAGATTTATGAATCTTAATGTTGATGATGCAAATCAGGTTATTGAAGATATGGCGATACATAATTCCCAATATGGGAATCCCAAAGGCTTTGCTAACAAGGGGAAGCATAGTGTTGAATCTGTATCCCTTTTGCAAGCTCAATTAACCTCTATTTGCCAGAAATTAGATAATCTTAGCACTGCTAATGTAGCTAATGTTGTTGTAATTAATAATAATGCTAATGAGGCTTTCTGTGAAAATTGTGGAATTTTAGGTCATTGGGAAAAAGATTGCAGGAGTCCCGTGGAGCAAGTTAATGTCTTTCAAGCTTATATGCAGAATAACCCATACTCCAACACCCACAATCTGGGTACCGGAGCCATCCGTACCTTTCCTACCGGAGTACCAATGTTCAAAATCCACCACCACAAGAACCACAGGCGCCACAACAACAACAGCAGAAATATTACCATCCAAATGCTGGCCAGAAGAACCAACCACAACAAACCTCCTTATCTTCCGACCCTGCTTTGGTAGAAATTAGAGCGATGCTGGTTAATATGCAGAAGCACATGGAGAGTAGAGATGCACAAATTGATTCAATTCTAGCACACAATAAAATTGTAGATAATCAAATTGCGTAACTTTCCGCTACTCTACAAGCCTGCCAACAAGGAGCTCTGCCAGCACAGCCGACCAAGCCAACGGATCAAGCCTATGCAATTACTCTTAGGAGTGGTTCAAACTATGAAGGGCCCCCTATGCCTTGATGAACCTATTTTAATAAATAATGCTAATCTTGATTCCGTTAAACCTGACAATGTAACTAATAGCCCTGCAGGGCTAAAGCATAGTACTAATATATCTAATTCTACATTGCAGGGTACAACTCCAGAGAAAGTGGCCACTCCAAATAAGAGCAATAATGCTCCAAAGCCGGTTATCAAACTTCCATTCCCCAATCGTCATTTGAAAACAAATTTGGATAAGCAGTTTGGTAAGTTTCTGGAGATGGTTAAAGATTTAAAGGTAACAGTTCCATTCACTGAACTAATCACACAAATTCCTGCATATGCTAAATTTATGAAGGAAATATTGACAAGAAAAAGGTCTATTAATGAGGTAGAGACAGTAGCTTTCACTGCATAGTGTAGTGTCGTACTTCAAAATAAATCTCCACCCAAATTAAAAGATCCGGGTAGTTTTTCTATCCCTTGTCATATTGACAAGCAAATGATTGATAATGCATTGTGTGATTTTGGTGCTAGCGTTAGTGTTATGCCATTATCTGTGTGTTCCAAGTTGAATATGGGTAAATTAAAAGCTACTAATATTACTCTACAAATGGCCGACCGTTCTTTCAAGTACCCCTTAGGTGTTTTAGAGGATGTTCCCGTTAGAGTAGGTAAATTTTACATACCTGTTGATTTTGTTGTTCTTGATATGGCTGAGGATATGCAAACCCCAATCATTTTGGCCAGGGTAGACCATTCCTTAACACTGCAGGAGCAATTATAGATGTGAGAAGTGGCAAATTAACACTATCAGTAGGGGACGATAAAATTATTTTTAATCTAAATAACACCCCTAAAAGCCCCATGACAGAGGAGAAGTGCTTTAGTATTAATGTGGTTCAAAGTTATTCTAAAAAGCCCCAAACTCTCGTAAAAGATCCCTTGGAGGCGGTATCTTGTTTTGCATCCCTTTCAGATGAGATAGACAAATGGCAGAAGGAAGTTGATGCGATAGAAAGAGCCCTCTACACTGTCGGTCTTGGCTTTAAGGATGAAAAGGTGGAATCAAACAAGCAAGTTGTGCAAATTGAGCCTACAGTGAGTGTTCTGCCAGATCGAGTTGCAAGTGCCAAATGCAATGACAGTTTGACGCGACCCTCGATTGAAGAGGGATCTTTAGTGCATAGCATTGAAGAGCCCCCAATCCAAGTCAAGGAGGATCCACCAGATAAGGTGAATTGGCGCCCCACAGGATATGTCAGGAAGCCGCGTCGTGACCTAAACACCGCTCGACTGGGTGAGAAACCACCCGACCAAGCGTTAGGCCAAGGGTCCTAATTCTTGTACTTGGTAAGAAGGTCGTGCGGGACCTAGATAAACCAGCGCTTTGCGGGAGGCAAACCGTATTTCTTGCTTTCTAGACTAGTCTTTATTTTATTTTAATTTAATTTATTTTTATTTTTTTAATTTTATTTTACTTTATTATTATTTTTTTAGAGAGGAGAGGAGAGTGCAATTTTACCCTTTTGCAAGTGTTTTTGTACAGGTATAGTTTTGACAGGTACAGAGACTTAAGAAAAAGAAGTTGAAAATAAAGAAGAGATCCGATTTGGGCACGGACCCAATCGGGAGAGTCTCGCCCGATCGGGCGCGCAAGTAAAGAAAATTCCAGCTTTGTTTTCGCCCGATCGGGCGAAATTTTTGAGAAATCGAGTAAGGAGAAAAGATATGTCAGGCGAATCTCGCCCGATCGGGCGGGCAAAGGGCGAAAATTCCCTTCGCATTCGCGCCCGATCGGGCGAAGCTTGCTCGATCGGGCCCTTTTGGTGGGCTTGGGGGGAATGTAGACCCTAACTATTTTGCAGGTGGTTCGGGTTACGGAGGTGGTGGTACGAGCCATGGAGGAGCCGGTTCTAGCCATGGAGGAGGCTATTCGAGGATGGATGAGGATGATCAGGACTAGCTATGCTGGGCTAGTTCCCGAGCCAATGAGGACATTGTCTGATTTTGGCTTGGGGGAGATTTTAGATTAGGTATCTTTCTTTTTATCTTTTCTTTTGTTTTAGTGTGTTTTCTTAGTTTAGATTTATTGCTTTCTAGTTAGTTTTATTGCTTTCTTATATATGAAAAATAAAAAAAATTCAAAAATAAAAAATTCAAAAATACGTTCCAATGAATTGTAAATCATGCTTCCCTGTGCCCCTTGCTTGAGAAAAATTATTTTGATTCTTGGTATATGATGATAAATATTGTGGATTTGTTGATCATAATTTGATATTTGATTGCCTTGAAACCTTAACATGCGTCAATTTTGCCCAACTACTTGTGAATATAGTGCTTAACTAGTTGATTTGGTTAGGAATGTGTGTTAGTTCCTTGTATGTCAATGAATTTGAGTATTGATTTGCAACTATAAGTAATATTTATATGACTCATTACTATGCACATTGAGGAGGACGAAGGCATTTGTTCTTTTAGGTAGCCTCCAGATGATTGTAGATACATTTGTTCCCTTCTTGCTACCCATGTTGTTGCCTTGACCTTTTGTTGTTTATTAGCCACATTACAAGCCTATTTATCCCCATTGGTTACTAGTCCCAAGCTTGGCTTGGGGGAGCTATTAGTGAGTGAGGTGAGGGAGTTTGTAGTGTGCTTATTGCTTGCACAATTTGGGTGGGTTTTGAGAAGTTATTTTGTTCTTGATAATGTTTATTTTTGATGAGTTTGAAAGGTATATTTTCTTGGAAAAATAAAGCATGATGTTATGAAAAAAAAAGAGAAGTTCAAGAATAAAGAGGTGAAAAAAATAAGTGAACTTCAATAGAAAAATCAAAAGAAAAAAAGTGTTCAATGTTCAAATGTTCTAGTTGGAGGTTGATTAAAAAGAAAAAATTGAGCTTCAATGAAAAATTCAAGTTTGGAAAATAAAGTTTGTTTATTCACTCCAGTTCTTTATTATTATATCTTATGGGTGAAATTGTAAGTGTTGGGATTGTTTATTATGATTGGAGTATATTTGGTGGATGTTAGAGTTGGTTATGTAGGAGATGTTGATCATTATTTATTTTGATCAGGGGTTTTACTAGGATTTGCTCCCTTAAGCATAGCTTTTCTCTCACTTGTTCCCAAATGATTCCTACCCTTTACCCTAGCCTTACATTACAAGCTTTAAAGACCTTCCGACCTTTATGCATAGAGTTGTATGAATGTGAAAGTGTTGTTTATCAATGCAAGTTATGATTTGACATATTTCGAGTCGACTAGTAGGTTGAGCGTTCATTGCTTTAAACACACGAGAGTGTTAGTTGGGAGGGCATTGTTCACATAAAGGGGTTGGTTGGAGAGCGATCGAGTACATCTTTTACTCGCCACATAAATGAGAGTTGAGTGTGTGAGCACTAGTCTTGAATTTTATATGCTCTTGTAGTTTGCTCTATTTGATAATTGTCAGGGAGGAAGGGTAATTGGATGGATTTGATTGGTTGATTTTGAAGCATGTTTATTTCATTTACCCTGAATTGGATGTACTTGATTTTTAATTTTTGGGGTTAAGCATATTTATTTACTCATTGATGAGATCTTTGCTTAGGGACAAGCAAAGGTTTGGCTTGGGGGAGTTTGATATGTCTATTTTATATAGTGTTTTACACCCGTCCCTTGGTCATAATTAGTAGTGTTTTTGGCTCTTTAGGGCCACTTTTATTACTTATTAGTGTTTTCTAGTGTTTTCGTAGTTTTGGTTGAGTTGCAGGAAATTGCACTTTTGGAGCATTTTCCCGGGTTTTCATGGATCGACTACGGAAATTAGAGAAGCACGACCATCTTTGAAGCCCAAGGCCGGTTAGAGTCATCAAGCCGGTGATTAAGGGCTCGGTAATCGGGATACCGAGGTATTTGGACCGAATGATCAAGACCCTAAGTGGATATCCGGATTGGGCCGAAGAAATAAGCCCAATCGAAGTTCCAAGCCTCGAGGTGAAGCAAGGGCCCGATCGGGCAAGTTTAGCTCGATCGGGCGTGTCGCACGAGAGTGTGCTGGTGCGTGGCCAAAGGCGCGCCCGATCGGGTGAGCTGCTAGCTCGATCGGGCGCGGCTGTTTAGAAGAGTACGCAGAGAAAAAGGCGGGCCCAATCTGATTAGTGTTTTTTAGGGGATCTGATTAGTTTTCAATTAGGATTTGTTTTAGGGAGGTTTAAGTACGATTTTTGTACGTAATTTTAATCACCTTCTCTTTTATATTTTCTCTCTCTATTTAGTTTTTAGATTAGTTTCTCTCTCTTATACTTTATTCTCAACTCTATTCTTAATTCCAGATTTATTTGGTAACGATTTCTCTTCTCTTAATCTTAGTTGTTTATTTTATTACTTTGATAATGTCTTGTTTTACTGCTTTGATTAGTTTAGATTTAATTATGTGTGAGTAGTTTTATTTCTAGGGTTTGTGGGGATCCATAAATAATATGAAGGGGTAATTTATTGTTGTTAATTATCAATGCTAGATTTATTTCCTATTGATTGATTTAATGCTCTGTGACTAGATTTGCGCAGATCTTTTATGCATGAGTTTAACAATATTGATTCGAGATTCGACAGATGAGAATTGATGTTTAGGTCTAGTTTCAATAGGCAGGTTAATTTATAAATGGTTAAGTCGAGATTCGAGAGATGAGATTTAATACCGGTAAATTAATTGTGTGATTGTAATACGTAGCAAAAGCCCTTTATGATCTGATTAATGTATGCATTGATGATTAATTATTATGTTTTACCCTGGAATATTATTTATTGGTGAACCTATGCCCTAGATCCTTTTATTCATTGCTTCCTCCTTATTCTTAATCTTCGTAGTTTAGTTTCATATCCAAATTTACATATTGGTTACTTTATAATCTAGATTATATTAATTATTTAGGAATAGAAAGACTCGTTTCTCTGTGGATTCGACCTTACTTCCCTATCTACATTAGTTAGAGGATTTAGGAATTACTTTTGATTAGGGGATACGACATTACCCTGTCAGTTATAACCCTTGTTGATGTAGGTAAAATTTTGTTAATTGTAAAATTATTAGAAATAAGGGGGTTCTTTTTTACAATTAAGAATATTTGATATTATGGTTGACAAACAAAACTACTAAAGGCTAATTCAGACCCGACTCGAGAACCTGGCCTGAACCGGCAATGATCTGAACCCGACCTGTACCCGAACAATGGGGTGAAATTAGTGACCTGTAACCAACCTGAACCAGACCTAATGCTAACCGACAACCGATTTGATCTAATGCTTTATCACATGCACCCGACCAACACAACCTGTTATTGACCTGAGTTATGGAAGGTTAATAAAATATTATATACCTTTTGTTCAGTTTATATACTTGTACAATTTTGTAATCCCTCAATCTTAACAACATATTGGGTTCAGCTTATATACCTTTTGTTCTCTATTACTTCGTACGTAGGATTAATAAAATCTTGATAATACTTGATTAAATTATGGAAGGTATAATTATATAAGTGTAACTTGACCACATCGATATTTACTGGAATTGAACCTGAACCAAAACCAAGAATGATCCAACTTTAAGATTATCCGACCAAAAAATTATCTGATCTAACCCTAACCCGAACCCAAATGTACCATCTATTAACTCGTCCGATCTCGACTCAACAAACCCGAACCTGAAATTTAACCCGATTTGAATTTAACTTGAATCTAACTCGACCTACACCTAAAAGGGTGAACGACCCGAAATAATCTAAAGTAAAATTGACCCGACATGAACCTGAACCTGATTTAAGGCTAGATTGACCGAACATAACCTGATCCTGATTTGACCCAAGACCTGATTTAATCCGACTCGAACCCGACTTGAATACCTGAATTGACGTCTCTAAATATTTTGGAAATAGGTAAAATACGATTTTTGAAAATGTATTATAATTTATTAATGTATCGTACCCAATCACGACCCCCACTCATTCATAATTAATCATTTGTCACTCTTCCAATGGTACACACATTATTGGATTGTCTCTTAAATTATCTATAAAATATTAAACTTTTCTACCTTTACTAACATTTCATTTTTAATATACTGAGCATTTCCTAAAACTCTGCCCAAACTTATAAAGGGTCTGAATCTTCCATTCCACTTTTTTCATGTAGCACTCTATTTGATTGGTCCACATCATTTTAACTACTCCCTCTGTTTTTAAATACTTGCTCCATTTCTATTTTTTGCACTATTCATTTGTACTACTTTGACTAATATTTGTCATTTATGCATAAGAAAAAATATAGTCTTATGGGTATTTGTTGAAATCATCTCAATGAATAGATTATTAATTTTCAATTGTTAGAATTTATAATATTGATAATTAAAGATATTTTTGATCAAAGATTAGCATCGGCATGTGTGTCCAAGTGAAATGGAGCAAGTATTTAAAAACGGGGGGAGTATCTTTTTTATTGATTCAATTTAATGTTAATTATATTAATGGAAAATAACAGTAAATTGAATTTACATAATTAAAAGACTTGTCCTTATTAGATTTTTTCTTGTATACAATTACTTTAAATTCAACTCCAATTTTTTTAAAAAAATTATATTACAAATTTAACAAAATCTATCTACCTAAAAATCTCTAATGGTTGCTCTGTTATAAGCAAGGATCTCAACATTCAATGGAGCCACGAGATTCATTCACAGCGATTTCCACTACACTTGTACGATCTAATTATACCATCTATTTGGTAAAGTTGGATATGACAACTAATAAAATTACTTCTCGTGGAATATCAATTGTTTCTGGTAAAAACAATGGGACCTTGCCGAAGGTCCTGTGAAGTGGATGAAGACTGGCTCGGTCTAAGTAATGCTAGGTTGAGGGTTTCCTGCATAGCAAACACACGTAAACCGGCCTCGGGGATTGTGCCGAGGAAGGCCCCTCCGATGCCGAGGTCAAACAATGCTTAGAGAGAGAAAGCTATGCAAGAGAATTCATTGCTTGAGGCTATATAAGACTGAATGTAAAATGGTGTAATTGATGGCTTTTATACTTTAACATAAAGAAGAGAAATGGGCTTGAGGCCAAGTGGGCTGACCACGTTGACCGGGCCATTGACTTGACTTGGCATGGATTGGAGACTTGGACCTTGACCTTGGGCTTCGATTGAATCATTTATGACCAGGCCCAATTAGGCTAAATTGGACCCAAACAACTTGCCCCCAACCGATTTGGAAGGATGACGAGTCGGGTTTGGATTTAATAAAATATGAAGGGAAGTAAATGATTTAATTAAATCAAGAGATTTAAATTTTTAAATAGTCATTAATGAAATAACTGTCATTTGGGTAATAATTGAGGAAGTGGAATGGATAATGGGCAGTTAACTTGAAGGATGTGCGTTTAACGGTTACTTAATGAGTAATTAAAGGGAGATTAAGAGCGCGAACTCCGAGAATTCCCATTTATGGAAATATAACCGGAATTGCGCAACCTCTCTCCTCATTTCTTCACCAATTCGTACTCCCAACTCGAGCAAAACCCCTGATTCCAACTTGAAACCTCACTGAATCCCAAAGATAAAAGCTTTGAAACTAAAATTCGTTGCCCCGAACTCTGAGATCGGCAAATTCTGTGTCTGATAAAGGTAATTTTCTTCAAATTTACACTACTAGAAAACAGGGAAATAGCGACGGACTACTTCCGACGGACCAATTATTCCGTCGAAAATATCGAATTTTTCGACGAATTTTAATTCCGTCGGACATTTCCGACGTATTATACAAATCCGTCGAAATATATGTGCTTTCCGACGGATATTTCCGTAGGAAATTACTTTTTCCAACGGATTTTTAGTCCGTCGGAAAATATTTTTTTTAAAAAAAAATTAAATAAATAAACCCCTAAAAACCCTAACACTCCTCTCTTTCTGCCTCTTCTGCATGTATCCTTATCTTTCCTCTTCTCTTTCCTCCCCTTCTCTTTCGTTCTCACAACTCTCTCTGAATCTCACTCCCCTATCTGAATCTCCTGCTCTCTTTCCTTCTTCTTTCGATCTCGTTCTCCTTCTTCTTTCGATCTCGTTCTCCTTCTCTATCTCTCCTCTACTCTACTTTCCTCTCAAATCTCCCATTATAGCCAACACTAACCACCGACATCAACAACGAACAACACTAGCAACACCAAAATCAACAACACCATCGCCGAAATCAACATCAACAACAATATTCTTCTTTTTCGCCCTTATTCTCTCTCTACATGCTTAAAACAAAGGTTTTCGGGTCAAATTCGACCATGAAAACTCTAGATCTAGAGTTTTTATGGTCGAATTTGGCCTCTTAAACTCAATTTGAAGGTTATGTGTGGTCGGTATGTATCTTTTTTTTCAATTTTGATTTTTTTTTTATTGTTGTTTTATTGGATTTTTTTTACAATTTCTGGTGGTGGAAGGTGGTTGTTGTTGGAGTTTGGGTTTTGTGGGTAATGGTTAAGGATATCAATTTTTTTCTTTAATTTTTTTTGTTAGTTTTGGTGGTGACGATGGTTTTCGGTGGCCATAGTGGTGGTTTTTAGGTGGGTGGTGGGGTGGCTTGCTTAGGTTGGGGGGTTTGGTCGAATTTGTAAGGGTAAGGGTTGTAGATCTGGGTTTGGTTTGGATGGGCTTGGGTTAGGTGAGGAGACGGATCTTTTAGGGTTCTGGTGGAGGTTTCGGTGGGCTGGTGTGAGGCTGGTGTTGTGCGGTGGTACGAGTAGGTGGGTTGGTGTGGGGTTGGTGCTGTGCGGTGGTGACTAGTGGTGGGGGTAGGCTTTTTTTTAGAGAATTTTCCGACGGAATTTTCCGGCGGAATACAGTCTGTCGGAAAATTCCGACGGACTTTCTCAGGCCCGAAAACCTCTTCAGACGGATTGGTTTCCGTCGAAAAAGCGGTTCCGACGGAATTTTCGTCGGAATAGTGCGTTTTTCCGACAAAGTATATTGCGACAACCAGTTCCGACGGATTTCCGTCGAAAACGGGTTTTCCGACGAAAAACGAGGTGTTTTCGACGAAAAATTTCCTTCGTAATTCGGTTTCTTTAATTTTCAAAGCACCCTCTATTTTCGGGATTTCTCTTCTACTTTCCGGCGACCCAAAACCATGGCTAGAGGCGGAGCTCAACGAGCCCGATTGCCTCGGCCACCCCATCCGAGGGACCAAGTCCGGAACACTCAGGGTGAGGGGAACCCTCAGCCAGTCCTAGGGGGGATCCCTACAGTACCACTTTCTACGGCGCCGCCTCGTGGGGCGGAGGCAACGAGCACCTCCGGGCAAGAGGAGGAAGAAGAAGTTGTCGTACTCTGGGACTTGCCCCAGTGGGCTAATGAATGGGTTAACGCCGAAGCGAACTTCGATTTGATGACTAGCCCACCTTACAAGTGGTGGGTAAGAAATGTTGAGGCCTATTACTTTGCCTAACATATAGAACTATTCTACGACATTCCAGATTCGAATGGGTACTGGTGTCGAATGCCCACCGCAACCGATAGAATCCATCGTCCACCCCTGGTTATGTGGGGGTGTACACTCGGCAGTTGCACTATGGGCTGAGGCTTCCTTTGCATCCCTTCGTCAGGGATGTTCTAATAAAGTACAGGATCTCCCTGTGCCAACTAACCCCCGTCACCATCCGAAGGGTGATGACGTACCTCTGGGCGTGCTTATTCTGCCGGATTGAGCCGAATTTGCACTGTTTTAAGAAGTTGCATAAGCTTGCGCCGAACATCCACAGTGGGCATGGGGACCATGACGCTGGATGGTGGAGAATCGAAAGCCATCCAAAGTACATAACTATGTGGCCGAACGATTCTTTGGATAAGGATTGGCGGGGCCGGTGGATCTGGATTAGGGAACCTTCGAATCCTGAACACCCACACTTTTTCGGTGCTCCCCGTTATTTATCCGAGCCAGACCCAGACATGGAAGATCTGGTCTCTGAAGAGGATGGTGCTGTTGACCATCCAAGCTATACGCAGCTGAAGATCTTCGAGAAAAAGGAAAATCCCGGAGGGACTGGCCGATGGAAGTTTGTGTCGGAGACATGGTTGTCGGACACTTACTATGCCTCGCGCCCTGAAGAGGATGGTGCTGCTGACCATCCAAGCTATACGCAGTTGAAGATCTTCAAGAAAAAGGAAAATCCCGGAGGGACTGGCCGATGGAAGTTTGTGCCGGAGACATGGTTGTCGGACACTTACTATGCCTTCAGCGAGGAGATGCTCGTCGTCGTCGGCCTCAGCCGAAAGTATTGGAACAGTAAGTTTCTTCGGTTGGGGCCGAGGACTTGCATTTTCTTAATATTTTGCAATTTGCTTCAGCGCTTTCCAGCGTCTGTTGCCTTTGTTCTGACTCATTTGTTTTTGCTTTTCAGAGCTGAACGAGGAGATAGTCAGGGTTGATTACGGGCGCTTAGGAATCAAGGTTGAGAGAGTAGTTCTAAACAACGCTCCAGAGATCACTGATCCGAAGAAGCGACCCTTGTATCAGCATTCAACCAGGCTTCGGATTACTCCAGTTGTGGATTATCTGAGGCAGAAACCTTAGTGGGAAAGGCGGGACCCTTTTTACCGTTTGTCCGAAGAAGAAGAAGCTGCCAAAACAGCCTAGGAGGTAGCTAGGGTAGCCGAAATCCTTGAAGGTGGTGAGGGAACCTCTAGAGCTGCCGAGGCAGAAGCAGCGGCAGAAGAGGCTCTGCTAAATACCTAGGTGAGTTCCTTAAAATTAATTCAGCGTTTTCTTTCTTTTTTTTTTTTTTTTAACTTTCTTTCAGCCGTTTTCTTACATCCTTCTTGCCCCCCTTTTTCTACAGTATGAGGAAGAGGGCAGGAGAAGAAGAGAAGGTAAAGCGCTTGCCAATCCCGAAGACCTTTCGAAACCTGAGACCTCGGATTCCGACTTGGATGATCAGCCTCTGATAAAGAGGAGAAGGAGAGGTCCGGCTGTAATGGGGCCGAATGATTTCGAAGTGAGGCCGATGCCTGGCCTCACTATAAGGGAGCCTACTGAAGGCAGGGTTCCCAGAGTTCCTCCGCCACCAATCAACCCTTTTCCAAAGACCCCTCCGCCACCTCCCGAAACCAAAGAGATGGAGGTGGACCAACGAACTCCCGATCTGAAGGAGGCGGTTCAAGGGGAGGCGCCAAACGGAGAGAGTGCTGCCAAGCCCTCTGTTGAAAAGGAAACTGCTACGGGAGTAGCTACTGAATATGTTGTGGTTGAGGATATAGCTGAAGCTGCGACAGATGAAGGGTTCGCTGCTGAGATTCAGCGAGAAACTAACGCTCTCCTGAACCAGCATGAAGTTGAAGAGGAGGTTAAGGTAATCAACCTAGAAGGAGACCAGCTAGGCTCCAATGAAGAGATGAAGGATCAGACTGCTGAGGTCCCTTCCCCCTCACTTCCCTCCTTCCAGACTTTCAAGTCTGAAGAAATGGGGTTTCATGCCCCTCTCATTCCCATCCCCTCCAGCATCAGAGAGACCATCTGGGGAAGGCATCGGGAGGAGGCTACGACCTTCTTTAGTGAATTCTCAGGCATGTCCGAGGTGGATCGGGCACGGGAGTGGTCACTTAAGGCCACTGCTGGGATGGGCGAGCCTAGCCCGAAGGGTCCCTGACCCTGCTGTAGACAGCCAATGACTACTGATGCAGGTAATCCTTAATTTTTGCAACTTCAGCTCCTTAGTTTCAATTTCAGTTCAGTTTTTTTTACTTACACCCTAGGTCCACAGGTTTTGCACAATCAGACTCTTACTGTAGAGCTGATAGACTCACTCCAGACTAAGCTGGAGATTGCTAGGGCTGAAGCGAAATTGGCCTAGCTGAAGGCGAAGGCTGGTGAAGAAAGGACGGCAAAGGCCAAGAAGTATGAGAAGCAGGCAGCCGAAACTCTCAGCACCTTCTTCGAAGCCATGGAGAAGGAAGTCTTCCCCACCGTGCTTGAAGGGGAGAAGTTGATAAACGAGTATGGGGCAGCTGACATCCCCGCCTTCCGAGCCAAAATTGAGCGCCGCATAGAAGATGAAGCCCAAGCTAGAGCAGCCAGCCAAACACATGAGCTTCAGCAAAGGGTGAATGCTCTGGAGGCCAAGGCAAAAGAAGCTGAGCTAGCCCTAAAGACTCGGGATGCCCAGATTTCTAAGGCTCAGCTTGCTGCCGAGGCCCAAAACCAAAGGCTGCAAGAGGTGACTAGCCAGCTGAGGGCTAGGGAAGAGGAGCTGCTCCAAGCCCAGACCACTATTAGGTTGGTTCGGAGTCAACTGCAGACTCAAAACGAAGAGGCCTCCAGGGTTCAGCTGCAACTGAACGACGTCCAAGAGCAGCTGAGAGTGCAAGGGGAATCCTTTTCCAAGATTACCGCTGAACTTGAGCAATCCTAGAAGAACTTGGAGGAGGTTGAGAAAAGGTTGGCTGACGCCGAGGCTCAGTTGGTTGTCAAGGTTTACACCAAGGCAGAGTATGCAAAAGCATACACCAACGGGTACAAGGTGTCCCGAAGACTGGCTCTCCATGCTGCGCCGGACCTGGACTGGTATCATTATGAGATCTGGGCTGAAGATGCCAACGACCCTCATATGCGCTTTGCCAGCTAGGCTGAGCTGGACCTTGAGGCTCGTCTTAACGCTGAAGAGCTAGAGGAAGCCATTGAAGCAAAGGAGGCTGAGAATAGAGAAAAAGAAGCTCAAACCCAAGTTAAGCCTGCTTCTTCAGTGGCTGGAGTTGTTACTGCCCCAGACATTAATGTAGCTGATTAGCCTGAGCCTTCAGCCGAGGCCTAGGGACTCGGACCGTCGTCTTCAGAATCTTGCGGATCAACTTGCGCTTGAATTGTTAACTTGCCGCTTCTGGATGTTTTTTGCCTTGTTTGTTTTTGCTTCAGCTCGCCTTTGTGTACAAAAAACTTTAATTTTTGTCTTGTACGCATTTCGGCAGATGTTATTTTCCGCTTGTGGGCGATTTCCGATATTTATTTCTATGTTTTGAACATCTAACTTTGTAGCTCGGATTTCGAGCTTTTTGCTCATGTTATGAATTTGCTGCTTTTCTTCTCATTGCTATGCTTTATACTTGTGTATTTGCTTTTTCTGAGCTTTTTGAAAATTTGCAAAAATTTTCTAAGTAAAAGACTTTCGACATTGGAAGATTCCAGCTGAATATAACTTGCACTCGTGCTTATTGCCCCCCATAAATCTGAAGACTTTATCTTCTGATTTCTGAGATGATTGCTTGTCTCTTCTGACTCTAGACGAAGCTTTTAAATATTGGAAAATTTTCTAACAGATGCTATTATTCTTGGTTTTTTTTCTATTTGAAAGTATGGATATCTGAGACATAGGGCCAACTTAAGGCAATGCCTTAGACAATAACCTTCTGAGATACAAGGCTCAGTTAAGGCAATATCCCAGATTCGTCCATGGACTCATTGCCTCGGAGAATAAGTCCTACCAAAGCGTTTGCTTCGGCAAGACTGATTCTTTTTAGGCGATTTATCAGCAATATGAAACCTGGTGCCTTTAAAGCGAAGGTTTCAGACAGTGCTGAAGAAAAAACCCTTAAAGAGTAGATAGAATAAAGAAAAATGAAAGAATAAAATTACAAATATTTATAGAAATGGTGGCTTTAAGGCCTTTCATTAATAATTGGAAATGCACTCACAAAGGTTGTTCTGCCCTGAAGGGTTTACACATGAAATTTCTTAAGTACATCAGCATTCCAATGATTCTTCAGTTCAGTTCCATCCAACTGCCGAAGTCGGTATGTCCTTGGCTGAAGCTCATCATAAATCTCGTAGGGTCCCTCCCAAGTAGCTGAGAGTTTCCCATGAATTCGGCTTTTCTGAACTGCTGCAGCATTTCAAAGGACAAGGTCCCTAATTTTAAGAGGCCTCGCATGGACCCTTCGGTTATAAAATTTGCTGATTCTTTGCTTGTATGCAGCCCTTCTGTTTTGGGCTGAGTCTCTTATTTCGTCAAGGAAATCAAGAGATTCCTTCATAAGCTGCTCATTCTCAACCGAGAAGTGGTGCACTCGCAGGCTTTTAGAACCGATTTCTACTGGAAGGACGGCTTTGGCACCATACACCACCTCAAAAGGTGGGTGGCCCGTTGCCTCTTTTTCAATTGTCCGAAGTGACCAGAGATTTCCAGGAAGTTCTTCCAGCCACTTGGACTTTTGATCCTCAGCCCTCTTTTTAAGAGCGTTAAGAATCTGCTTGTTTGCACCTTCGGCTTGTCCGTTACTTTGCGGATGGCACACTGCTGAATATGCTAATTTGTTGACGAACTAATAAGTGTACCGCTTTAACGACAGATTGTCAAATTGTCTTCCATGATCAAAGACAAACACTTTCGGGATGCCAAAACGAGTAATAATATTTTGCCAGATGAACTTTCTGACAGTTTGCTCTGTAATGTTCGAGGCTGCTTCGGCCTCAATCCATTTGTTGAAACAGTCTATGCCGGCAATCAGTATTTTTTCTGGTATGGAGCATCCGGAAAGGGACCCAGGATATCCAGACCCCACTGGCAAATGGAAGCGGATTTAAGATCGGCTGAAGATCCCGGGCTGGCTGATGGATGACTGGTGCGAATTTTTGACATTTTTCGCATTTTCTGACCAGCTCCTTAGCATCTGAGATCATGGTGGGCCAGTAGTACCCTACCTTCAATGCCGAGATGAATTTCCCAAAGGATATAATCAGCATTTGTTGGACCCACGCATTTCAGCAATGGGGGTGAGAAGGATTTTTTCAAGTGCTCTCCTTAGAAGACAATGAACCTTGAATCGGTTCGCTTCAGCTTGGAAGCTAAGGTTCTGTCTTCGGGAATTTCTTCCCGAAGCTTGAAAGCTAGGATGGGGTCCATCCATCTTGGCTCTTGATCAACATTGCACATCTCAAGTGCCTCGTCTACACTTCTTTCTCGGAGCACCTCCACGTATACAGATCGGTTCAGCTCACTAAGAGTTGAACTAGCAAGTTTGGAGAGTGCGTCGACTTGAGCATTTTGACCCCTTGGGATCAGCTGAACCTTAAAAGTTCTCAGCTTTGCGATGACTGATTTGATCTTGGCGAGGTAAGCTATCATTGAGGGCTCTTTGGCCTCGTAGTCGCCCCTGATCTGATACGCAACTAGCTGAGAGTCTGTCTTCAGACAGACATGTTCGGCTTCCAATGACATGCACATCTCTAGGCTAGTAATTGCTGCCTCATATTTGGCTTCGTTGTTCGAAGCTTCTAAAAAAAAATTTAGTGCATACTCAAAGGATTTGCCTTCGGGAGAGGTTATTACTACCCCTGCCCCCTAACCATTTACGGTGGAGGATCCATCCGTAAAAACGGTCCAGACTTTCTTTTCTTCGTATAACGTCTCCTGGTACGAACATTCTACCAGGAAGTCCACTAGAGCTTGAGTCTTGATGGCTGCTCTCGACTGGTAGCTGATGCTGAACTTAGTGAGCTCGAAAGCCCACTTGGCCAACCTACCAGATTTTTTAACTTTGCCGAGGACTTTTTCCAGCGGCTTATCAGTTAAGACCACTATTTGATGGCAATCAAAATAGGGCCTCAACTTCCGAGCGGCTACCACTACTGCATAAGCAACTTTCTCAAGTAGGGGGTAGCGATTCTCGGTATCCGTCAGGGTGTGACTGACAAAATAGGTCGGCTGCTGAAATTTTTCTTCTTCCCTAAGCAGTACTGCACTAATGGTGGTTGGGGTGACAGCCACGTGTAAGTACAATGTTTCCCCTTTGGCTAGAGTGTAAGAAACAATTTTGAAATCTGATGGGAAAACTCCACTCATTCCTATTACGACGGAAAACGACGCATGCATGGTCCTAATATACGATCATAAACAATATAGTGCATTACTCGAAGACAAAGTGTGTGCAATGACTCAACATGTATGATTAGATGAGTTTATTAAGACTCGTGGTATGATCGCATGGCTAGACATGAAGACGTGAAAAACAAAGGACCCAATGACCAAATAGCACGGAAGACTAAAAGACAAACTAACTTGATCAATTTTGTCAAATTTTAATGTTTATGCTATTTACTAGGTGAAAACGGTACATTGGCAATGGTTATTCATAAATAAAATCAACCACAATCAAAGACGAAGAACACATGTTAAGGTTAGCATAAAAATTGATCACAAGAAACTAGGAAGAGGACTAGAATTCTAGAAGAGTTATGACTCATGGGTATAAACAAAATGAAAAAAAAAATCTATAATCCTATGTTATACGATTTGACACGGATTAAAGGATTTGGCTAATACTAACTTGACACGAAAAGATATGAAAAAATAAAATAAAACAAAAATAAAACAAAAGAAAGTTGACGCTAAAAAGACACCTAAACCGGACAGGCTGTAGTATATGGGTTATAAATTTTTATCTGTGACTCTGATTGAGACGAAACGAACGTCAAATGAAAGATAAAACCCGGGGCTACAGATCCATAGGTGCCACAAAACGTAACTCTTTCTAGAACTCTGGATATGACCAAAACAAGTTGACTCTTGTGCAGTATACGGAAATTAAAATCCGGGTGACTCAAAAATTAAAAAAAAAAATCTATGGCTCGACTCTAATAATAATAAAAAGGGGTTTGATAAGAAAAAAAAATAATTAAAAAAAGTTCAATAAAAAAAATGCACACATAAGCATATAGTCACGCATGATGCAATGAAGTTTGCAACCTAAAGTCAAGTTCTATGTTCGACTATGGTCAAGCTTTTGGGTGTCAAAGGGTACCATGGTTAAGAGTTTGGATGCGTTAGCAAGGCAGCCTCCCTTGAGGGTGTATGCCAACGGGCGGCTCCGCGAGTTCGTGATGAAATCGAACTCGACTCCATGGTTTGGGTGGATTTAAAAACTCGGATGAACCCTTATTGCCATGAGCGTTTTCGGGTTGATAGAGCATAAATTCCCCGGGCTAGCCACATACGTAGAACACGTACTATTGTGGCAAAATAGGTGACCTAAAATTCATATGCATATGTGAAAATGCCAATTAAATCGCAGGAATACAATTCAAGAATCTTTCAAGTCTCATCCACTCATCTCAATTAAATACCGATCACTCAAATCGATAAATAACAAAAAATCCTCCCCAGTGGAGTCGCCAAATTGTAGGCGTCGTTTGAAGTGCGCCTACGTAAAAAGCATGTTGTGAATATGTTTGGCACTCATAGGAAGTGGGAATTTACATTACGATTAGGGACAACGATTAGGGACAAATAAAGTAGGGAGCCGCCAACAAGTTTTTAAGGAACTTGTAAACCGTTCACGGATCATAAAAAGGCAACCACGATAAGGGACAACGAAGGCAACAACGATTGACCCGTGAAGGTTACACCCCATTCATAATCCATGAGATTACTAACTCCATATGGTTCGGAACCACGAAAGGAGGATCGGGGATGATGGTACGAAGTGAGTCATGGAGTCACATTCGCCCGTATTGGCCTCTACTCGATTCTTATAGTCAAAAGTGATTCCTGCGATCTCAAAGGCATACAAACAAAGATTCAATTTGCTCCAATCTATTATTAGGCTAAATCGGTTGAATATTAATGCAACATATAATTCTAAAATATTGGTGATCACTTGTTTTAATAACTTTAATAACAAGATTAAAAAGGAACCTAAACCGGTTGTCCAAATTATCTTATTAGGCGTGATTTTCAATTACATATTCCCTTTAAACATGCAATATGGTGATCATAAATATAATAATAGAATAAACATTAATATTGGAAGCAATTCAACAATAAATTTTTAGTCAAATCAAATATAAAATAACCCTAATCATGATACTAGCAATATAAAAAAAATAAAATAAGAGTAATTAAATTAATTAATTACTCACATTCTGCGCGTTCCTTTAAATTTCTACATCATGAATAAACTGTTAGTAACTTCAATAAAAATATAAATCAAATGGAAATTAAATTAAATAAATATAGATTTGATTTGGTCCAAACCCTCAGTTATTTATACCTTTCACACCTTGGTTTAAGTATAGAACTTTGGGTATTGTATGAACTCCTTGGAGTGCTTAGGGAAGAAATGATAGAATAGGGAGGCTAGTGTTTAGGCTAAACAGGGAGAAAAGAATTATTTTGTGATCAAGCTTGTTGATCCCCCAAAAAAGGGGAGATTTAACCTCTATTTGTAGGGAAAAAAAAAGGGGTCGAATCAAGAAAAGATCGAGTTCGAATCAGATTAAAACTCTTGCGATAGACAGCAGTTTTTGCGGTTTTTGTTTTTATCATATCTTTTGATCCAGAAATCGGAATAAGATGAATAAGATATCGTTGGAAAGATATTGAAGTCTACTTTCTAACCCAATTAAAATGAGAATAAAATATTTTGTATAACAAAAGATATAGCCGAAATAGTGAGATGGTGTCAGTTTTGGATAGAGTTTGACATTTTATTCATATCTTTTCCGTTATAGCTCGGAATTGATATTATAATATATCATTGGAAAGATAATTTCAAGGGCTATCTAACCATATAAAATTCAGATAAAAAATATGAGGCACGAAATTCATATCTGTCTATCTTTGAACGTCTTTCAATTCTGATAGAAATAGGACTTTCAAAAAGAAAAGTTTTATTCAATTTCAAACTCTTTAATCTTATCTTTTCAAAACGGATAATTAAGATCTTTTAGAAACTTGTAGAAGCTTCTAATTAATCCTAATTGGTTTAGGAATTGGATTAAATCAATTGGACCCTCCACATGATCATTGGGTCATAGGTAAGGTGGGCTTAGGTTCGGTTTGAGCTCAGTTTAATATTTTGGCCATAACTTATTCGTTATAACTCGGATTTGGGCTTATAATATATCGTTGGAAAGCTCTTTTCAAGACCTATCCAACTATTTAATCATTGGTCCCAGATTATGGACCAAAATAAACTGGATTAAACATTTTTATAAAAAGGACACGAAATGAATGATTTTAAAGGACACGAAATGAATTATTTTGGGTTTAAAGGCACGAAAAGAGGAAAATAAGTTATGGTTTGGGGAAATGGGATAGGATTTTGGTTGGTTTATGAAATGGAAATATGGATTTAAGCACTCCAAGATTAAATACTCAACCCGACCAATAATGGCAGTGAAAGGTTGTTCATCATTGGGCTTGGTTTTGGGGAGACATTTTTAGGTGTCTACAATAACCCTTTGTCCGAGGCTCTAGAGATGAACCTCGACAGGGCTGCCATTTTTCCGGTGAGCCACTGAACATCCCTCTTTGTCTTCGGCTCGGGAAGATCGAGTGTTGCTTGCACCTCAGCAGGATAGGCATCAATTCCTCTTTTGCTGACCATGAAGCCTAGGAATTTCCCGAACTTCACGCCGAAGACACACTTCTTCGGATTCAGCTTCATTTGGTGCTTTCTTAAGGTGGCAAAGGTTTCAGCCAGGTCCTTATCATGGTCTTTATCTTCCTTGCTTTTGACGATAGAATCGTCAACGTAGACTTCCATGTTTCGGCCATTCTGCTCGGCAAAAACTTGATCCACCAGCCTTTGATATGTGGCCCTGCATTTTTCAATCCGAAAGGCATCATTTTATAATTGTACACCCCGACGTTCGTGACGAAGGCCGTCTTGGTTCGATCGTCGGGATGCATGAAGATCTGATGATAACCCGAGAATGTGTCCATGAAACTAAGCAGAGCATGCCCACTTGTCGATTCGACTAGCTAATCGATCCTCGGCAAGGGATAAAAGTCCTTCGGACAAGCCCTGTTTAGGTCCGTGAAGTCAACGCACATTCTCCAGGTGTCATTTGCCTTCTGAACCATCACCACATTTGCCAGCCATTCTGGATACTGGCAAGGTTCGATGAAACCTGCATCCAGCAATTTTTTTACCTCGGTTGCGATGTCTCAGTTTTTAATTGCAGAGTAGTTTCTCTACTTTTGCTTAATTGGCCGACACGTGGGGTCGACATTAAGCTTATGAGAGATGAGGTTCGAATTAATTCCAGGCATATCAGCTGCCGAGAAAGCGAACACATCTCAGTTGTCCCGAAGGAGTTGGATGAGTTCGATGCGGACATTCAGATCAAGATCCTGCCCAATTGTGACACATTTTTCGGCGTCTCCTTCGGTCAACTCGACCGTTTTAGTCTGTTGATCCAGCTCCATGGCTTTGGGGCCGGATTCTTCACTATCTGAACTGCTGTTGATATCAGCAGGCGTCCCAAAATTTTTCTTCGTCTGGCTCTCTAAGTCGTTCGGCTCAGATGAAGAACCAGCCTTTTCTTTCTCTGACCGCTTTTCCTTGGCCAGAGAACCTTGGGCCGAAGCACTTAGGCCTTTCGGATTATTCGCACTTGGCTCTTTTTCTTTTTCTTTTTCTTTTTCCTCCTCATCCTCGTCGTCGTTGTCTTCCGAACGACTAGTGGATGGCTTGAGGTAATTGCACCTTCGTGCCTCCTTTTGGCTGCCCTCAATTCTTTCGGGGTAGCCGGCGCCTGAAACGTATATCATCATCTGATGGTATGTTGAGACTACCTGTAGACACCCATTTGTGTCTCCCCGAAACTAAACCCAGTGATGAGTACCTTTCGCGTTAAATCATAATTGAATGAAGCGAAAGTGTGGAAAGTCTAGTGTTGTGGATAGTTTTAATTTCTTTTCTCTTCTCTTGGTTTTTGAAAACTTATTTTTAAGAAAATAGAAAATCTAGTTTGGTTGGTCCATGATATGGGTCCAATAGTAGTGTAGTTGTACGGGGCTTGACAAGAGCTTTCCAACGATATATTATAAGCCCAATTCCGATGAATATTGAGGAAGTTATGGCCAATTTACTAAATTGGCCCGGTTTGAGCCTTATATACGGCCCAATGATCTAGGGGAGGGTCTAATATGATTTATCATTCCTAATGCAATTAGGAATGGTTTTAGACTTCTAGATTCTTCTAGAAGGTTCTTTTCATTCCTAGTTCAATTAGCATTGATAAATTGACTTTTGTTGACTTTTCAGAGTTTTAATTAAAATCAAATAGCATTTTCGAGGAAATTATATGATTTTATCCTCCAGTACGGCAAACTTATCTGATTTTCGAAAACGCGTTAAAACCAGGCTTGGCGCCTGACTCCAGGCATTGGTGCCTGGAACCAGGCCTAGCGCCTGGCGCTAGTGTTGGTGCCTAGCGCCAGTTAGCCGGGGTTTGCGCCAGCTCTGTTTTTCGTGCGTCAGACTGTGTTTTGATATTTTATCTTTTTGGCTGATTTTCTCTATAAATAATGTATTAAAAACTCCGTTTTCATTCACCAATTCTCATTATTCACGAGTTTTAATTAGCATTCGCCTACAATCATTCATTAATCCTCTCATTCATCTTTCAATCATCTTTCTTTCTCTAAACTTTGTTTTCACATACAAAATTCCGCATTCCCAAGATCTAGAAACACATAGCCATATTCGAAGTTGCCTTCGCCCTAGACGTGAAAGGTTTAATTTATGAGGGTTTGGTCCCAAATCTCTCTTTCAATTATTTAATTTAATTGTTTGATTATTATTTTCCTTGAAGTTACTAACGTGTGTATTTTGTTATTAGAAAGAGGTACGAAGCATCAAAGTAAGTACTTTAATGGTTTTTATTGATATTACGATATAGAAATCATGTTTAGATTGTTGTTATGATTCCTAGTATCATGTCTAGGGTATTTTTAATATTAAATATGATTGCTATGATGCCTTTTATTCTCTTCCTAATATTTATGATTGTTAGTATCATGTTAGGGTTAAAGATTTGATTTTTATTGCTTAGTGACATGCTAGGGTGTGTTATTAATCTTGTTAGTATCATGCCTAGGATCTTGCTATTATTATGCTTTAATATTAACATGAACATGATTATGATTATAATCGTTATAATTTATGAATATGATTATTATTATTATTGTGATGATGATTATTTTTATTGTTATTATAATTATAATTATTGTTATGATTTTATTTATTATGTTGCTTGATATTTATTGTTATTGCTTGATCAGCTTTTATGCATGTTTAAAGGGAATTTGTACTTGTAATCACGCTTAATAAGATAATTAATAATCTTATCTAGGGTTGATTGTGATTATAATTTCAAGTGATCACCAATAATAGTTTTGTTTGTGCATTAAATTCAACCAACATAGATTAAACAGGTTTAGGGTTAATCCTATTGATTGCATGTTAATTAAAAAGCGCACATGAATACGATCAGAATAAAGTAGAGGCCTATTATTAGGGCAGGTTCAATCTCTTTTAGGTTGGATTTGTACCTTCATCCCCGAACCCTTATTTGGTTCATGACCTTATGGAGTTGACAATCTCTTGGATCATTAAGGGGTGTAACCTTCATCCTATGAACGGTTTACAAGTTCCTAAAAATCTTGTTGGTGACTCTTTTGCTCTATCTTCTTCCCTTTTGGACGCCACCGTACTTTAGTGTATGATCACAGTGGGGTTCAAGCTAGGGGATTAACGCTTGAAATTTATTCCCTACACTAGCCCTTGAATTTCGTGAATCATAGGTCTCCCCATGATCACGTTGTACACTAAAGGAGCATCAATGACCAAGAATTCGGCCATGACATTCCAGGTTGCTTCATCGCGGCCAATGGTGACATGAAGAAGGACTTTCCCATAAGGATAAGTTGAAGCTCCATTGAATCCGGATACCGGGTAGGGTATCGGCGCGAGGTGCTTGGGCTTCAGCTTGATTTGATTGTAGGCCTTTCGGAACAAAATGTTTGCTCCGCTGCCTCCGTCCACGAGAGTCCTAGAGACAACGTGGTTGGCGATTGTAGCAACAATCACCAGGGGGTCCTCGTGAGGGAATGTCACCCCCCGGCAGTCGGCGGCTGAGAACATCATGTTCGGCGCCGGTGACTGAGGAAGCTGAACATCAACATTGTTCACCTGGTGGGTTAGAGCCCTAAGGTGACGCTTGTGCTCCCTCCGAGAATATGTCCCTCAGCTCCAAAAATAACATGTATCGGAGCAAAATTTTCCTTCGAAGCTTTGTTGTTGTTCTTCCTAGGGAAGTCCATTTCTTGCCGAGAGTCTTTCTTAGACTTCTCGGCCTCTTTTTTCTCGCGGTGATCCGCAATATATTTTTTCAAGTATCCCTTCCGGACCATATCCTCGATCTGGTCTTTCAGCTGAATACATTCTTCAGTGTTGTGTCCAGGTGACTCATGGAACTCACACCAAATATTCTTATTTTTCTGTTGATACCACTGGGGAAGTGGTCTCGGATTTCGGTAACTCTGCTCTCCCTTCGTCACGCTGTAGATCTTAACGCGTGGGAGGGCGAGCGGAGTATAAGATTCATATTTGCCCAGGTAAGGTGCAGATTTTTCTTTCTTCGGCTCGTTGGCTGAAGATTGTTCAGAGGCTTTCGTCTTTCCTTTCGACTTCTGGCCTTCGGTCGTTTGTTGTTTTTGTTTCCCGCCCCTAGTTTGAGGTTGGGTTTTTGTTTTGTTCCACTCTTCGGCTCAGATGAATTTATCCGAGGCACTTAGAGCCTGCTCCAAGGTCTGAGGGGTGTTCATGACCATGAAGTCGGAGAACGGTCCAGTCTAAAGGCCGTGCTGAAGAGCAAAAACGGCCAACCCTTGGTCCAGCCGAGAGGTGCTGGACGACTCGTTGCTGAAGCGAGACAGTTAGTAGCGGAGGCTTTTGGCCTCCCCTTGCTGCAAGCCCATGAGCTCTGCAGTTGTTTTCTCCCGGCGATTTGCCTTAGAAAACTTTCTTTTAAACTTGGTGGACATATCGTCCCACCCAGCTATGGAACCTTCTTTCACCCCCTTTGAGATCCACGCTTGCGCGACCCCCTTGAGAGTGGTGGGAAAGTATTTGCACCATTTTGCTTCGGACCTAGGGTTCAGATGCATGTGCCCCTCGTAAGAGGCAATGTGGTCCTTCGGATCCGAAGTACATGAATAAGTAATGTGTGACGGGATTTTAACTGTCGGCACATGCTCTTCCAGAATCCATTGCTCGAATGGAGAACTGGTGGGAAGCATCACGACCTTGCCCTTGTTCCTAGCCGAAGGGACCGCGCTCCGCCCTCTCGGAGAGGTAGAAGTGGTTTTCGTCCCCGGCTCGGAAGGTCGGGCCTTGGCACCGTCAGGAAAAGAGAGGTGACTATGCACACTCGGTTCCCTATGGCCGAGACGATCGAGCGCACTTTTGTGAGCAGTTTCTGGCCGAGAGGCAAAACTGCTGCTTTTGTGAGTTTTGCTCAGAGTGAGCTAGGTATCAGATTCCTTGAAGAAATGCGGGTTTTTTCTTCTTTCCCGCTCGGTTCTCCACGTATCCTCTTCCCATTGGTCCTCCAATTATTTGAAGGATTGGGGCCTCTCCCCCTCTTGCCCGATCCTCCTCCGCTGATGCCTGGTTTGCGGAGGTGATCGGTAACAAGGTGGTGGCATCATTCCAGCCTTCATAAAGACCGCTACGGCCCTCGCTATCTCCTTGGTGGAAGGTCCCGTTTGAGGGGTCCCTCTATGAGTTTAAGAGCGAGAATGGATGCTCAAAGACGGGCTTTGAGCGTTGGAATTCGTCCTATGATTGGACTGAGATGCAGCACCGGACCGAGGAGGACTCTTCCTATGCTGATATCGAATGGAAGGAGATTGAGATCTCTCCCTAAATGCTTCCCCCGAGCTGGCCTCCCCAGAGGACGGCCTGCCCGACGAAGGCGGCGGCGACGGAGAAGGAGGGTCTAAGGGCCTCTTCCCCGGCATCATCATCATCATGCGACCTTTCTTTGATGAAGAAGGAAGTGGCGATTCCAGGAATTGCTCGTTATGGGTTTGGACTCTCCAAACTAATATAGCGATATCAAATGTCATAATTAAAATAAAATTTACATTTGTTAATTCGGGTGTGCACAATACATGTCAATTACAACAACAACAAAAAAGTTAAACTAAACTACAATTGAACTCGACTTTATACGAATTTTGCAATTTTAACACACGTCCTTTCCAAAAATACTTTAAGTCTTTCATATCCAAACTGTAAAACACAATGATAGAATATATATACGTATTAACATTCTACTTTCTACTTCACGGATTTCGAATTCACAATTTCACAATTCACATTATTTATCCAATTATCAATTTACTCCAACTAATTAACAAATGTACAAATCCATCAAGCATTCACAGCTTCAGTTATTGGATAATTAACAATATAAATAACAATTTTTGAGTTTAATTAACAATTTTAAACTTAAAAAAAATAAAAGTTGGAAAAAAATAAAAAAAAGTGCAGGGTTAGTGGGATTCGAACCCAAACCTTTCCTCTGAAATATAAAGTGCTAATCAATAGTCCACACATTCTCTCGTGAAAATAAATGCATAGTTTGATATTTAACCCTTGTTTTGATTAATTTTCTGTAAAAAAAAATAAAGAAGTGCGGTTAGTGGGTTTCGAACCCATACCATTCCTTTAGAAGATGAAGCGCTAACCAGTAGTCCGCGCATAGTCTAACATAAATGTTTGCATAGTTTAATATTTATCCCTTGTTTTGATTATTTTTGTAAAAAAAAACCTATACTATCAGTTTTTTTTCGGATCCAGTATGGGTTCAGCTGAACCCACTGAACCCATACTGGAATCGCCACTAGAAAAAGGGCCACTCTCGGATTTTTTGTTCTTGTGGTTCTTAGCCATTGATACTAAGGTGAGAGCAAGATTGAAATTGGCTTAAAGATTTTTTGAAAGTCCTCCCTACAGACGGCGTCAAATTGTTTCGGGTAAAAACAATGGGACCTTACCGAAGGTCCTGTGAAGTGGATGAAGTTTGGCTCGGTCCAAGTAATGTTGGGCCAAGGGTTTCCTGCACAGCAAACACACGTAAAATGGCCTCGCACTACAAGAAAAATCTCTTTTCGTAGCGATTATTTCATAGCGATTGTACATTCGCTACAATATGCAAGTATGTTTCTGAAATAATTAAGGATATCGTATCATTTTTACAATCGCCATGGTTTTCCCATATAAAATCGATACGGAAAACATAATAATACATATCCACACTATTTTTACACATTTATATAATTTTGAGAAATCGTATCATTTACAATCGCCACTAAATCCTAAAAATCGATGCGAAAAACCTTTTCAACACTATATATATAAATATTTTTTTTTGAAGAACTATATATAAAAATATTGTTTGACAAAGAATGCATAAAATATTTCATAGCTTATTAGTGAAACATTTAATATAAGAGTTTGAGGTTGCATGTTTGAATCTTGTAAAGATCATACGCATGTTTTTTATTTTTTGAAGAAAATGAGTTAAACATTTATAACAATTATAATCGCTACAATAATCACCACGATTGGATATATTTTTTCGTATCGATTATTGAGGCCAACCCCAGCGATATTGAAAACCACTACTAAAGGCTAAGGCAAGGGGGGATATCGTATCGAATGATCATTCGTTGGGAAAGCTTTTTGTTGCAATTACAATCGATATTAAAGGTTAAAATAATCGCTACGAAAAGGTTATTTTCTTGTAGTGTCGGGGGTTGTGCTGAGGAAGGCCCCTCCGATGCCGAGGTCAAGCAGTGCTTAGAGAGAGAAAGTTATGCAAGAGAATTAATTGCTTGAGGCTATATGTGAATGAATGTAAAATGGTGCAATTGATGGATTTTATACCTTAGCATAATGAGGAGAAATGGGCTTGAGGCCAAGTGGCTGACCACGTTGACCAGGCCATTGACTTGACTTGGCATGGATTGGAGACTTGGACCTTGACCTTGGGTTTCGATTGAATCATTTATGACCAGGCCCAATTAGGCTAAATTGGACCCAAACATCAATTAATTTGAAAATTTGGTGCTTTGATATTTATGAGCGGGATGCATTCCAAGAAAGAAATTTTGATTGCAGATGATGAAGTATGAGACTTGTTAGGGAAGATATATGCATGAGTCAACCTACTATCTTTGACTGGTATATTAACAACTAGCTATTAGCATTTAATGCGATTATAACTTACATTTTCCATCGTTAACCGCCGTTTATAACAAATATGCCAACGTGTATCACTGTTCTTCTGACTCGGCTGCTGAATCAACATGTACTTCCTTCAAATTCTGACGTGGCCACAAAGATTGACAAGGTTTGTTAATCATGAAGATTAACTGGGAAGCCACCCTTAGATTTCTAGGTTAAATTGTAAATGTATTGTTCTTAATTTCCAGTTGAATAAGTGTAAACTTTGATTTGTGCAAGTTTCTTTCTCATGCTTGTTCGTCAACCTTTAATGTTAGCCTGAAAGAGCATAATAACCTTAATTTCTAAGGGACTTGTGATATAAAACTCTTTGATACATTATTTAGTTCCTGTGTGTTTGTACTTAAACTAAATGGCTAACTGTAAAATGTCTGAATGTCCATAAATTTTAAATATCTTTACCTCAAAGTTATGGAGATATTTCTTCAAAAACAAAGATAGATTAATTGCAACACATAACAGGTTAGAACTAACAAATTACAATAACTTTACTTTTATTGTACCTATTGATAGTATCGACTGGATGATTGGTGTAAAATGTTACCTGCATACGTATCATGTGCTAAATTTCTTCTTGTCTTAAACTACTGGGTCTACACCTTTGGCAAGCATAGTCTGTAAAGATGTATAGAGCATCTATCCAACATCAATATTAAGTTGAACTTGGATCGATCATGAAATTAAATATAATTCTACTCGTTCATTTTACAACCTGAATTTACAAAATTTCGTTAAACTAACAAATAATTGTAAGCTACAATATATACCAATAAATGATGGACTAAAGAATGCAATAAGCTCCAAATCCTATACAGAAGAAAATATAATGACAGTAACAAAGAATGGGTACGTGGTTATATTATGAAAAAAAGAAAGTCTAGAAAGGGCTTATTTGACCCATAAGATTGAACCCATCCGTTAACAGTAAGTACTCAACCATGTCATTCCTCTGTATTATAAGTATTAATGGTGACTAGATGTTAAACAAGGAACACAGCAAGAAAAAGAACATAGGATTTGTTTGTTTATGAAAATCTTCTAGTAAAAAACTACGTAGTACAAAAAATTATTGTCACCAAAAGATACAACTAACATACCAATGTATTGTAAACATCAGTTACGTATGATGTCTTTGCATAATTTTTGGTTTAATTTCCTTGTATTGTAAATCAGTGAAAGCAATGTATGCATTGATGCATTTTTTATTTGTCTCAAAACATAACTACCTCTAATCTGTTGCTTGAAATTTATATCCAAACAAAACCTATGCTATTGTTATCATTTTGGTATGCCTTTTTTTTTTTCCCTTGAATTAGCATAATGCATGCGGTTCGAATTGGTTATGCTAGGTACATTGTTGAAACAAATCTATGAGTATTGGTTACACGTCAATTATGTAGCTAATTAGTTAATGTTCCAAATGCCAATTATGATTGTAATTTGTAATTAATTCTCTTTTTAGTACCCCTAAATTCTATGTATATAATCATTAGGCTTGTAATGGTAAGGTTCTCTTAACCAAATGGTTGTATACCCTCCTCTAAATCTCTAATGTAGTTGATAAAGTGGCTAAGCTTAATGTAGTTGATAATGTATTCTTAAGTTTCTAAAATTCCGTTAAAAAAAAAATGTTTCTAAAATGCTTTGAGTGGAAGCTTTTCTTTACGTCCTTCCATCATGTAATTTTATCCTTGTTTTTGGTTCTTTATCTCATCGCAATTAATTTTCGGTTTTAAAGTACATTTTTTAACTTATTTACTAGAACGTATTACACCCTATTTATAAGTGATAAATGAATAAGAAGTAGCTTACCAACTAGCACGCACACAACACCCCAATATACATAAATGAGACTAACATTATGAAACGGGGCTAAAAATTATAAATTTATTATTCTTATTTTAAAAAAGAGCGCGGGCAAGTGTATGGTAGTGAGTGATATGGACATTTAGTTAACATTGATGACTTCGCAGCCGATTTGTTTTTGATTCTTGACCCAAGCTTATTAAGGAATTAAACAAATTTAACAACAGCAAATCTATGTTGGACTTCTAAATTGGCAAATGGTCATTCGGGTCGGGTCTGGGTCGGGTATGGTTGTATGGGTTGGTCAGGTTAACTTCGGGTCAGGTATCGAGTCGGGTCAATTTCGGGTTAGGTATGTTCGGGTCGGGTCAATTTCGGGTCAAGTATGTTCGGGTCATATTCAGGTCAGGTCAAAATCTGATTGGGTCATGTTTGGGTTGTTTCATTTGTCAATCAAGCTCAAATTAATAATTTTATACGGAATATATATTTTATTATTGTTATAATAAAAACTATCAATTCAGTTTATGAGCTTAGTTTTGGTTGAAGATGAATAATTTGATTTATTTTAGTACAAGACATTTTAAGTTCAATTATAAGGTAATTTTAGTTTGGGACATTTTGGGTATCGGGTCTGTTCGGATCAAACATTGAGGGTCAATTTTGGGTCGGGTCAGTTTGGGTGTCGGGTCAAGATCGGATCAACTCCATTTTCAGGTTGGGTATGGGTCGTGTCGGGTCAATTTTGTCAATTTCGGGTCCATATTTTTGGGTCAATTTCGGGTCATGGGTCAAGTTATCGGGTCTGGGTCAGGATTACCAGGTCTACTAAAGATACATTTATGTATGAACATGTGTAGTGTCTTGTTGGTAACACTTTTGTATTATTAAATGTTTATTGGTAGAGCATTTATATGTGTTAGAACTCTTAGAACCTTTACTTTTTCATTCCTATAGAATCAAGGGATGATACGTATATACTGTATCGGATATGCAACATTCAAGATAGCAGAGATGAAAATATAAGATAGAAAACTCATTTTTCATTTGAATTATTTTACGATATCATGGTTGACAAAACACCTTGATCTCTCTCTTACTCAAAAAAGATTACAGTACATTTTACAAAAATGTCCACCATTGTGGGATGTGGAGGTGAAACGGTCAGACAAATTCAACAAGAAAGTGGAGCTCAAGTGTGGCAGCAGCCAGCAACGAAATAAAAAAACTTAAACACACTATACCAATTGTACTTAGTGGCACCGAGATACAAATTGAGTTAGCTGACTCCCTAATAATGGATATTATGGATGGGGTGCGCCATATTTCAGTTCCTGACTCTTACATCATGTTTGGGCCAAGGACACCTGACCCTTCACGAGTGTTGAATTAGACCAGAGTTCCTGGGAAGTTTTCTTGGGGTGCGCATGAGGACAAATGCGCCGGAAGGACTCGTGTTGGTCTAATGGACCGGTTATATTCTTTTATTTGTGTTTTTTTTTTTGCATTTTAGTATCTTAATATATACATACATCTTTAACGTCTTGTATTTATTTGCGTGCATTCCTATTTTGCACCTAGAATTTATAAACTACAAGTTTTGTACCTAAATTTTTTAGAAATTTAAACATAAAATTACATAAAATTTAAAAATTTTACCCATAAAATTTAAAATTTTTACCCAAAAAATTACAAAAATACACTTTTCGGTCCATTTCGATTTTTACTTGGACCGGAAACCCGGAATCGCCAATTTTTGAGGACCGAAGACCGACCCGGAATCCCCCGGTCCGATCTGGTCCAGGTCGGTTTTCCGGTCCAGGATTCTCCAAAGTATCTTAGCTAGGCTAAGTACGATGCTCAAAATTAAGTGAGTGAAGTTAGGAAATGGCTAATTAAGCAAGTAAGAGTGAACAAGGAAGATTGCTTTTAAAAATGATTTGTATTGCTTGAGAGTGTGTGGATGGATATACAAATGAGGGGGAAGCTCCTATTTATAGTGCTCCCCAAGGCCTAGAGACTTCTAATATAAAAAGTTCTAACCTCCTTAAATGGAGGGTTCTAGAACAAGTTAATCTAGAGAGTTCTACATAATTCTAAACTACTCCTCTCTATGTACAATGCCTTGGAATAATCTAGACTACTCTAATCTAGTCTACCAAGAATATACAAGATTGCCCGAGAAGATTCTAAAAGCTCCTAGACTCATGAACCTTGTAGTGCAATATGGAAAGTTGTGGGATCCATCTCCAAAATCTAACTTGACCATCATCTTCATTGGGTCCAAAAACAATGATCCCCCAAGTTTTAGCCCGTTTGGGCTTCATTTAGGCCCCCAAATTGCCCTTTATTGCGTCATTGTCAATTGGGTGTTCACTGAAAATTTTTACCTACAACCTCCTTTAGCCAATGCTGCCTACTCCCCCCAATTATACTACATCGTTTTACCTGTTTATGCTTTTCTGGATTTTTTTTTTTTTTTTTTTTTTTTTTTTTTTTTTTTTTTTTTTAATCTTATCTCTCAAGTCATTTATATATATGATTTAAACCTATTTTTCTGTTTTTTGCTTTTTTATTTTTTTGGCATTTTCTCTCTCTTCTTCAACATTATTTCTCTTTCAATCACTTTTTTTTCCTCTTATTTATGGATGAATAATTGATTGGAGCTGTTGATTGTGATAATGAAGTGCTACATTCTTCGATTGCCGAATTTGGTCGTGACTGTGAAGTTATTTTGTCTCTGATTGGAGTTGTTCAATTTGATCAATTTTGTCTCTGATTTCGATTAGTGCTTGCTAGGGTTGAACATGGTTTGGTTTGGTTTGGTGCGGTTTGAGTCCAAACCAAACCAAACCGCAAAATACGGTTTGGTAAATTTTTCAAACCAAACCAAACCATATTAGTATTGAAACCAAACCAAACCAAACCATAATAATACGGTTTGGTGCGGTTTGGTTTTCGGTTTATGATGAGATGATATTTTTTTTTCCAAAAATTGTCAAATAATACTTCACTAATTTATAATAATGTTTAAATAAGTAGCCCAAACGGATTAAATTGTACTACAAAGTTACAATAAAAATATCAAGTGCTAACACATAATAAAAATAATACATAACAATAAAAGATATTCATATGAGTACTACATTATAGTCATTAATTATAAAATATTGACGGTATAGTTTTTATTTATTTTTCATGGTTTTTTATTTATTCTTTAATTATTTTTTATATAATATAAAAAAAAATTATTGAAAAATTATATAAATATTAAAATACGGTTTATTGGTTTACGGTTTGGTTTGGTTTAAATTTTTATAAAACCAAACCAAACCATAAAACATATTTACAAAAAAATCGAGACCAAACCGTAATTTTATAAACCGTAAACCAAACCAAACCGCTAAAATACGGTTTGGTCTGGTTTGGTTACGGTCCAGACCAAACTGTGTACAGCCCTAGTGCTTGCTGGTCAATTGTTTGATTCAATTTTGTTAGCTGTTTTGTTTTAAATTATTTGTTGATTTATTCGATTTTTCAAGTTTTTTTTAATCAATTTAGTCTCTATTTTAGTTCAATTTGGTTTGGTGTTATAATTCAAGTGAATTGAAGTTTTTATTTTAATAAATTTTGTCTCTTATTTCGATTAGTATGATTTATGATTCAAGTTTGTTTGCTATTTTTAGTTTAATGATTGCTAATTGTGATTTGTTTTCTATGAGTGATTAGATTTTTTTATATACGTTTTCGTGGTTTTTTTTAGTAGTTTTACAATTTTGATCAATTTCATAATTCTAAATGATCACTATGATTCAAACTAATGTTTTGTTATAGATGTTTTAATTATTTTTAAATATTTAGTAATTTATTTTAGTTTATTATTTTGATCAAATTGATAATGCTAAATGATCATTTATATATGTACTGTTTTGTATTTGTACATATCTGTCATTGATTATGTTCATTTTTAAAACTTATGCAGCGGGTGCTAGTGATGAAATTTTGTATGAAGAAGCAACTAAATCAGAGTTACTTTTTACATATTTTAATTCTGAACAAGAAATTTATGGCAGGTACAATGAATATGCTTTTAAGAAAGAATTTAGTATTGTCCAAGTGCATGCTCCAAGAAAATGCCAAGTTCATTCAAGTGCTCCAAGTGATGTCCAAGTTTCTTTAAGTGTGCCAAGAAAAAAGGTTCAATTACGTCCAAGTGTTCTAAGAAATTTTCAAGTTCCTTCAAGTGTTCCAAGAGATGTTCAAAGTGTTCAACGTGGTAGCTAATCAACATATTTCTTCTAAGTATGATAGGTTGTTAGCTTTTTCTTTTTTACACTAATGTAGCGAATAGGTTGGCAAATAATAATAAGTAAGAATTTGGATTAAAACAACATATATTTGTTCCAGCTTAATTTTTTTTTTTTTTTTTTCTGATAAGTGATATGTAACTGAACATGTTTTGTTTTGACACTGAACATTTGCCTTTTTGGTTACGAACATTTTATTGTATTTCGTTATAACTGTTACGTAATTGAACATATAACTTTTTGATAATGAACATTTTATTGTATTTCGTTAATTTCTTTATATATATATATATATATATATATATATATATATATATATATATATATATTAAACAAGCACTAATGAATTAAAAAATATATAAATGAATATTAATGTACTTGATCATTTAGAAATCCATAAATGATCAAATACTGAAAGAATAATATTTGTAGTAATATAAGCTTCCATAAATCTTCTTGCTCCTTTTCTATTGCCTCCTGTTTAATCCAAATAGCATCAGTTGAGCAATGAGTTGTATTCTCAGCTTCTTGATTTGGTGTATCTGTAAGTCAAACAAATTACAATGTCAATGTGTGTATTCATTGTTATGAAAATGAACATTATGCTATATGTCAAATTAACTTACTTGTGGTTCAACATGCTTTTATCAAAATATGATTCCCACATATTACTATGTTGTTCATTTTTATCTTTCAATATAATTGATGGCATTATCTCCTTATAAATTTAGGCTCATAGTTTTCATCTCTAAATTATTGCAACGTGTGTTTCACTCTATATAGAACATAACTACAATATATATTGTGTTTGTAAATCAACATATATGCATAAACATTATATTGATATTACAAATTTAATAAATGTTCAATTTGCAAAACAAAAATGTACATTCTGTTTTATATAAATGAACAAATTATCACAAATAACATGAGCATATATATATCACAAATAATGTAAGTGACAATATGTGATTTATTTTTTAACATATTTTAAAATAGAATCATATTTTAAAATAGAATCATCAAAGGTTTATGATGAATGAGCAATATGTAATTTATTTTTGAACATTTTTAGACATGTGAATGAACATACATTAACATATGTGTGAATAATATACACATATCCAAATGAACATCTATATATCAAATTCGAATAAGCATCTATCAATATTTGAGTGAAAATGTATGTAGTATAACATTCAAATGATGCTCATGAGCATATAATTTAATATGAAGTTAAACATCTATTATTATAATCTATGTGGATATTTTCAATATGAGAATGAAAATGTACGTAATTACATTCAAATAAACATATGTTTAAATACCAGTAAACATTCATCAATATGTAAAGATCATAAACAAAATTAGAGTAATATTCTCTCAAGAATGAACCCTAGTAGATGTAAGGTAAGAATATAAATGATCATATACTAGTATCATAATGAACATCTATCAAATTGAAAATGAACATTTACTGAAAATGAACATTTGTTCAGCAATCGTCTTCTCCGACGGAACCTTCGAAGTATTCTTCTCTGTTTCGTTTTTACTAATTAAAAATACCACCAAATATAGTAGATTTTAGTCTATTTTGCACAAAAATAAGTGTAATTATAGTAGAGTTTGTTTTAGAATATCAAAACGCAAAAAAAAATATAATCTAGGGTTTACATTCAAAATTCTACTTAAATGAACAAATTCTTACTCTTCTTTTTCGGAATTTATTTACGATTGACGAACTTCATCTTGAATGTTAGACATTTTTAGATGTTTTGATGCAATTTGCAGTAATTTTGAAGATTTTTTTTCTTGAATTGTAGCGATTTTGAGTATTTGAAGAGAGAGAATATGGTGTTGAAGAGAAATGGAGAATTGACTGCAAGTTCTAACTAGTGCGGTTAGTGGGGTGTGGTTAGTGGGGGTAAGGGTTTTACGGTAATTTCAGGGGGGGAGTAGGTATAATGGCTAAAGGGGGGTGTAGTGACTAGGAATTAGGGTGTTCACTAGGAAATCAGGTTCTGAGCTAAATAAAGCTCCATAGAGGGAAGGTGCTTTCTAACACCCATGGGCATCTCCCTTGGCCCGATATGTTGCCTAGCGCCCAATTGACATTATTGCTTGTTGCCTTTGTGGGTGTGAGGACGTGAGTCGTGACATGCTCCCTTACTCAAATCTTGACGACCCCTAAATTCTATGTATATAATCATTAGGCTAGCTTGTGGTAAGGTTCTGGTTCTCTTAACCAAATGGTTGTATACCCTCCTCTAAATCTTTAGGAAATTTTGTCAGAAAAAACCATTTATAACAACTATTTTGTTGGGAAAAATTTTATAAATTTTTTTTGGCTAGGAGAAACCAGATTGTAAAATATTTTTGTTGAAGACAACCTAAGATCTCTAATCACTCAATTAACCTCTAATTTTTCATTAATTCTTTTAATTACTCTTAATTCTCACTTAACTATTTCATAATTAAGTTAATTAATAAATTTAAAAAAAAAAACAAAAAACAAAAACCACCCTCACTACCACCGGTCGGCCACCCTCTCCTTCTACCCCTCCTGTGGCAGCAGCCCCCTCCCCCATCCTCAGCCGCCGCCTAGAACCCCCCACCCCCGCCGACCAACTTCCACCGTCGAACCGACCCCCTCCCTTTCCCCTTTACCCTCGCCGCGACCACCCTCTTAAACCCTAAGATTGGAGCAAAGCCAGTCAAGAATGGGCCAAGCATCGTCGTATTGAAAAAGGCCATTCAAAACTATCATGGGAGGGGAAGAAGGAGAGGGTGGCTGATTGGTGGTGGTGGTGGTGAGGGTGGTTTTTGTTTTTTTTTTTTTTAATTTATTTTTTATTTTATAAATTAACTTAATTATTAAATAGTTTAGTGAGAGTTATGAGTAGTTAGAAGAATTAAGAGGAAATTAGTGGTTAATTGAGAGATTAGAGATCTCAGATTATCTTCAACAAAAATATTTTACAATTTGGTTTCTCCCTGCCAAAAAAAATTTATAAGGTTTTTCCCAACAAAATAGTTGTTATAAATGGTTTTTTTTTTAAAATTCCAAATCTTTAATGTAGTTGATAAAGTGGCTAAGCTTAATGTAGTTGATAATGTTTGCTACTTAAGTTTCTAAAATGTTTTGATAAGAAGCTTTTCTCTATGTCCTTCCATCATATAATTTTTTCCTCATTTTTGGTTCTTTATTATCTCATTGTAATTAATTTTCAATTTTAAATACTTTTTTTTTTTACTTATTTCCTAGAACATATTACACCCTATATATGAGTGATAAATGAGTAAGTAATAGCTTAGATAAAACACCAACTAGCACGCTCGCAACAACCTAGTACACATAAGTGGGACTAACTATATGAGACGGGAAAAAATTATAAACTTATTATTCTTATTTTAAAAAAGAGCGCGAGTAAGTGTATAGTACTTGTGAGTGATATGGAGTTATGGACTGATATACGCATAGATTCTACCGCTCAAAAACCCACTTCAAAATTTTTTTTTCTCTCAAAAAATACAAAAGAAAGAACAAAAATTCTGTGTTCTAAAATCTTAAAGAATTGTAAATTCAATGGCTGAGAAAACACCTCTCTCTCATAGGTGATTATAGTACCTCTTACAAAATCGTCGACCATTGTGGGATGTAAAGGTAAAACAGTCAGACAAATTCAGCAAGAAAGTGGAGCTCAAGTGTGGTAGCAGCCAGCAGCGAAATGAAAAACTTAAACACACTATAGCAATTGTATTTAGTGACACCGAGATACAAATTGAGTTAGCTGATTCCCTAATACAGGATACTATGGATAGGTTGCGCCATATTTCAGGTTCTGACTCTTACATCATGTTTGGGTCAGGGACACCTGACCCCTCACGAGTGTTAAATTAGACCAGAGTTCCTGGGAAGTTTTCTCGGGGTGCGAATGAGTGCGCATGAGTGAGGACAAATGCGCCGGAAGGACTCGTGTTGGTCTAATGCACCGGTTATATTCTTTTATTTGTATTTTTTTTTTTTGCATTTTAGTTTCCTAATATATACATACATTTTTAACGTCTTGTATTTGTTTGCGTGCTTTCCTATTTTGCACCTAGAATTTATAAAATACAAGTTTTGTACCTAAATTTTAGAAACTTAAACATAAAGTTTAAAATTTTTACCCATAAAATTTAAAATTTTTACCCAAAAAATTACAAAAATACACTTTCTGGTCCAATTCGATTTTTACTTGGACCGAAAACCCGGAATCATTGATTTGTGAGGACCGAAGACCGACCCGGAATCCCCCGGTCCGGTCTGGTCCGGCCGGTTTTTCGGTCCATTATTCTCCAAAGTACCTTGGCTAGGCTAAGTACGATGCTCAAAGTTAAGTGAGTGAAGTTAGGAAATGGCTAATTAAGCAAGTAAGAGTGAACAAGGAAGATTACATTTAAGAATGCTTTGTATTGCTTGAGAGTGTGTAGATGGATGTACAAATGAGGGGGAAGCTCCTATTTATAGTGCTTCCCAAGGCCTAGAGACTTCTAATATAAAAAGTTATAACCTCCTAAAATGGAGGGTTATAGAACAAGTTAATCTAGAGAGTTCTATATAATTCTAAACTACTCCTCTCTATATACAATACCTTGGAATAATCTTGACTACTCTGATCTAGTCTACCAAGAATATACAAGATTGCCCTAGAAGATTCTAAAAGCTCCAAGACTCATGAACCTTGTAGTGCAATCTGGAAAGTTGTGGGATCCATCTCCAAAATCTAACTTGACCATCATCTCCATTGGGTCCAAAAACGATGATCCCCAAGTTTTAGCCCGTTTGGGCTTCATTTAGGCCCCCAAATGGCCCATTATTGCATTACTGTCAATCGGGTGTTCACTAGGAAATCAGCTTCTGAGCTAAATAAAGCTCCATAGAGGGAAGGTGCTTTCCAACACCCATAGGCATCTGCATCTCCCTTGGCCCGATATGTTGCCTAGCGCCCAATTGACGTTATTGCTTGTTGCCTTTGTGGGTGTGAGGACGTGAGTTGTGACATGCTCCCTTACTCAAATCTTAACGACCCCTAAATTCTATGTATATAATCATTAGGCTTGTGGTAAGGTTCTGGTTCTGTTAACCAAATGGTTGTATACCCTCCTCTAAATCTTTAATGTAGTTGATAAAGTGGCTAAGCTTAATGTAGTTGATAATGTATGCTACTTAAGTTTCTAAAATGTTTTGATAAGACGCTTTTCTCTATGTCCTTCCATCATATAATTTTTTCCTCATTTTTGGTTCTTTATCTGATCGTAATTAATTTTCGGTTTTAAATACTTTTTTTTTTTTTTTTTTTTTTACTTATTTCCTAGAACATATCTATATATACTATACTAAAAGACAAGCGCTTCAATGTGAGACTAACAAATGTCTCATTATGATTCGCCGTCTTTTATTAATTTATTATTATTATTATTATTATTATTATTATTATTATTATTATTATTATTATTATTATTATTATTATTATTATTATTATTATTATTATTATGTATAAAAAAAACTGTATATTTTATTCTAAATTAATACAAAAACTATTATAGTAAAGTCTATTATAGTATAGTAATAGACATATACACATGCAAGGTATATTAAAAAAAGTATCATAAAATATGTTAGTATATGTAAATAATAATAGCTACATAAGAATAAAAAAACCTTAGTATAAAAATATCAAAATAACATATGTTTATGTATGGTAATTCATATTCTCCCTAGAATATTATGTTTATGATGAAAGAAGATAATTCGGTAAATATTAACAAGCCTATCAAAGGCATTATATACCGTGAAAGCCTCGTATGGTAAGCTATAAAGTAGGCCTAATTTCCTACAATTAAGGGAAGACAAGTATACACTAAGCAAAACTATGCAAAAAAATGATGCATATGTAAAATAGTTTTTGGTTTTAGCATAGATAATATCAATGAAATTTATATGAAAAATATTCTCATTTTATAACCATTAAATTTTTCATATTTTCTTACTCTTGTAATGCTCATATTCAAAATTTAAATAATTTAATATGTAATTGTATGAGTTTTATAACATTCATAGTTACTGTATAAGAATACATGTCCATAAAAAAATGCATTACATACATGATTGGTTAGTTGATAAATTATGTCTTTTATTCTTATTATTTTAATAAATATTTTTTTTTAATAATATAAACTTTATCAATAACCATATCTATATATTTGTGTTGTACATTCAATCATCAGTTGTTGATTAATTATATGGATATTATGTAATAGTTTTTGACACAATGCTTAGCTTAGAAAAATGTAAAATATGGCGGTGAATAAGATATAAGGTTATTATTGTGTTTGTAGATATTGAATGCGACGGGTAAAACAGTTTTAGATTGTATAGATACAGAACAGATGGTATGACAAGCAAATTTTAGTTTTTCTTCTACTGTTCTTCTATAGGTCATGTGCAGATTGTATGACAAGTAAATTTAGTTTTTCCTCTACTTCTCTTACGTAATGTGGAGCAAAATAATTAATTTAATTTTCAATGATAATAAATAACATTATAAAAATAATAGGGAATAAAAGAAAAGAATTGCAAATGACATAAAATACTATTCAAATCACATCTTTCTTTAATTTATTTACGTATCAGCCATTATTGCAACTGAACAAAATTTTAATATTTAATTGTTAGAGAAAATAAGTCCTTTATTACTAATTGAATTATCTTAGGATTTTTTTTCCTACGGGATCAATCATGCTTTTGTCAAAAAAAATAATGATTTAATTTATAAACCGTGCAATGCACGGCCACTATGCTAGTTACACCTTATATATGAGTGATAAAATGAGTAAGAAGTAGCTTAGATAAAAACACCAACTAGCACGCGCGTAACAACTTAGTACACATTAGTGGGACTAAGGGCCTATTCTCATCGACTGAACTCAGCTGAGCTGAACTAAACTGAACTGAACTGAGCTGAGCTGAACTGAACTGAACTGAACTGAACTGAACTGAACTAAACTAAACTAAACTGAACTGAATATTTTATAAGAGAAGGAAATTAGGAGCTGAACTGAAATGAACTGAGCTGAACTGAACTGAACTGAACTGAATTTCAACGTAAGAGAACATGCCCTAACTATATGAGACGGGAAAAAATTATAAATTTAAAAAGAGCGCGAGTAAGTGTACATTACTTGTTTAGGGTAATTTTACCCCGCCACGTGGTCCAATCAGAGGATGACACGTGTCAGCTTCTTGATGGCCCAAAGTGGACCAATCCCTGCCTAACACGTGTCACTCCAGAAATTAAGGAAAAAAGGCGGCCTTCAGGCCCAAATCCCGAGAAAGCCGCAAAGCGGCGCGGCCCACCAATGATTAGGGTTCAGTGACCTAATCAGGGGAACAATTTTCAAAGACCCTATAAATAGGGAGATGTCCCTCATTTTGAGGGCATGTTTTTACCATTTATTACACTTGCATTCTCATACATCAGAGAAACACCTGAGCTTGGAATCCGAGCAGATACCCACCTTAATTTCCGTCCTCTTTAGTCCTTTTCAAGTTACTAACTTGACCGTCAGAGGCGGAGCTCCAACCACCCGGAGTCTCCGTTATTTTGCAGGTACAGCTCGGTCGGATCAGACTTCGTGAAGTAACTCTCCCGAGGGACAAAAACACCCAAAACAGTACTTCTGAGTAGAGGTGTCAATTCGGATAACCGGATGGAGTTTGGGTCGGTCTATTCGGGTCGAATATGTTCGGATCAAAATTATCCTTTTAACTCGGATCGGGTCAAATTCGGGTCGGGTCAAATTCGGGTCATGGTCTATCGAGTCCGGGTCGGATACGGGTCGGGGTCAACTTCAGATCGATTCACTTTCGGCTCGGATATATTTGGATCGGGTTTAAAACGAGTTTAGCCGGGTAACTTCGGGTCGGATGAATTTGGATCGAGTTGATTTCGGTTCGGATGATTTCGGTTCGGTCAATTTCGGTTCAATTCCTTTTTGTGTTTGGCTGGATTTTGGTCGAGTTGACCAAATTCATATCCAAATAAGGTTATTTTTAAACTAGAGATATTGTTTAGTTTTTACCTTATTATTGGGTCAATATGATTATTAATTACTAAGTACGAAGTTTTAGTTTTCTCATTTGATCAAGTTATGTGTAATTTTTATCTTTGAGGAAAATTGAGATTGAATAATTATCGATGACTTGTCATACCTATATAAGTGAGAAGTGAGACCGAGCTAGTGATATATTGACGAATAATAGTTACATATGGTGATATATACAAAAAAGTATTTCATTTTTTTTAGGTTATTACAAGTTTACAACTCTTCATAAATTGTACAATCATATGAGGCTATGAGTTCTGCTCTACTATTATTTTAGTTTATTACTGATTCAATTTCTTAAAGATATTTGTTAGAGTTGTTAGAATTACTTTATTACTAATTCAATTTGTATATTAAAAACTTGACATTATACATATTGATAGTTGATTGTTACTATGTAGATTCTTTTTATTTAAGCATAAATTATTGCATATGTATTTAGTGAGTATATAACCGTGCGATGTATACCGCCTATAATTCTACAATAATGCACAATTGTACTCCGCACTTTTAACCAATATAACAGAATGGGAGGAAATTGTACTCCGCACTTTTAACCAATATAAAAGAATTATTAGTTCATAAAATATAACAGAATGGGAGGAAATTCATTAAAAATGGCAATAGGCTTTAGGCAACATTTAACTAGAGCTTTACAAGCAAATCAATTAACTCCCGCTTAATGTTTAGGTTTATTAGATCTTGTGGCATTTATTAAAGCTTAGAAAGTAAATTAATATAATTGATATGTACATGAAGTAAACTTAAGACTCCGGATTATTTCTTTGTAGTCAAAAAGTTAACTTATTAATAATTAGTAAATATATAGTATAAAAACTTGAATAAAAAGTAAATAATTAATTATGATCGGGTTAAATTCTGATCGGGTAAAAATCAATTCGAGTTAAAATCAGATCGGGTTAATATCAGTTCGGGTCAAAATAGATCGAATTAGATCGGTTATTTTTTGGGTCAATCTTGGATCGGGTTGAGCTCGGGTCGGGTCAAATCAGTTTGGTTTGAGTTCAGGTCGGGTCAAATCGGATTCGAGTTGAGTTCAGGTCGGATCAAATCAGTGTCGGGTTAAGTTCAGATCAGGTCAAGTTCGGATTCGGGTTGAGTTCAGTTCGGTTACAGATCGGGTTTGGGTCTTGAATTTCTCGGATCAAATCGGATCGGTTACAGTTCGAAACGGATAATTTTTTTTGGGTCGGTTCAGTTTTGACACCTCTACTTGTGAGTGATATGGACTGATATACGCATAGATTCTACCGTTCAAAAACCCACTTCAATTTATTTTTTTTCTCTCAAAAAATACAAAGCAAAGAACAAAAATTCTGTGTTCTAAAATCTTAAAGAATGGTAAATTCAATGGCAAGCAAGAAGATAAAGATGGAGGAAGACGATGACAACAATGATCAAGAATCTAAATCCGCTAACTCTGCTGTAAGTTTTTGACATTTTCTACTCTGCTGTTTTTCTTTGATTATCTCTCTATTATTTTTTGCATTTTCGATTTTCTGGGTTGATTGTATATTCTTTATTGCTTATTAATGGAGGATTATGAGAGTACATTAAGAGGGTTTTAAAATTATTGGTTCATTCATTTTGTCACTTGAACAATTTCTGGGTATTAGTTTTACTGCTTAATATATGAATATTGGTTTTATATTATGAAATTGATTACTGATTTATGATTTAATGGGTTAATTATACCTTCTGAATCACTAAATAATGGTTGATTAAGAGAAGCAAATTACTTTTTTTTCTGATTTTATGGGTTAATTATACCTTCTGAATTACTAAGTAATGGTTGATTAAGAGATTAAAGTAATTTGTTGGATCATTCAACTTGGCATATTGTAGAACAAATTGATGAAACATTTGCCGTCTTATCTTTGTTGGATTTATAGTTATTGATTTTCTTGACTTACTTATATTGCAATTATAAAGGTTGTTTAATTTCTGGGAATTTCAGTTGAATCATGTAGTTGTTGATGAAGTTAAAACCCGAAGCCAAACTGATGAAGATACTGGTTTCGAACCTGATGGTAGTGAGAAACAACAGGCAAAACAGCAGCCAGTGTCAGCTACATGGCCTACAACAAGTAGTCAAGCCACATCAGATCAGTTGTTGCCTCACTCTGATATAGATCAGCCAGGATCAAGTTCGGATTCTGCTTCTAATCCAGACCCATTGCATCAGTTGCTGCCTCATCATGGTTCCCTGAATCAACCGGGATCAAGTTCAAAACCTGTTATTGATCTAGCTGCAGCAAATGAGTTCTCTTGCATATGGATTCTCTAAACCTACCTGGAGTATTAAATTCACCACTAGGCAGCCTAAAGCTTCGGTCACTTATCAATGAGTTGGGATCTGTGACTATATCTCCTGATGCAGGTAGATTATAGCTTGACAGGATATGGTCGTAGCTAGATATTTATATTTGTATTTAAGCAAGTATGTACATATAGTAGTATATGTTTTACTTCTTGGGATCTGTTTGATAGTTGATCTGTACTAGTGTTCTCTATTTTCAGAAAATCTATTGAATATGTTCTCTGCATTACTGCATACCTAGTTCTTTCTACTGGTATCGGCGTTGGCACTCATAAGAGAGGCAGAAGTACTTCAACTAATGTTTTTCACTCAAGAGCTTCTCAAGATGGTGAAAACAAAGGTGATTCTGATAATGCAAAGATGCCTTCCGATCTTTTGCCTCCTACTGGTAAAGTTGATTCAACCAATGTTTTCATGGTCGTGGTGAGACTGGTGACTACAGAAGTCAAATTCAATGGATAAATGCTGAGATAAATTTGAGAGAATCAGAAGAAAATATGCAGGAAATGATTCCTTCAGTTGACCGATTGCCTTCGACTGGTATAATTATTCATGAGGGAGGTGGAAGTACTTCAAGTAATGCTTTGCTCTCAGGAGCTCAAGATGGTGAAAACAAAGGTGATTCTGATAATGCAAAGCTGCCTTTTGTTCTTCTGGCTCAAGGAACTAGGAGTGGTCATGGTTCGACCTCAGGAAATACCACTGCTGGTGATGAGTCCAACAGACCGGTCAGCATAGCTGCAGGGGAAGTGTTATCTGGAACTGATACCGATATATTAGAATCTACTACTGAATCAGAAGAAATACAAGGTGACAAGGAGTTATCTGATGCATCCCAAGATGGCAACACTCCAGGAAATTCCAGTGCGCGATAATATTTCAGTAGAAGGTCTTGAGGCTTTCTTGGGTGATCTCTTTCACTTGTTAGAACCCTAATAGGTTGATAATATTTCAATTTTGTAGCTGAATTTCATGATGTCTCTAGCCGAATTCATACTGTTCTAATGCTACCAGATGGAATTGGCTGAAATTTTTTACAGGAAGTCAGAAGTATATGTAGGAGAGTAATCAGAGTATACAAAAGCAAGTAGCTAGTAGTACAGTAAATAGTACAGGATCTATCTACCATTTACAGGATTTTTTTTTACTGAAAATAAGCAGGTGTTATTAGTTGTGTTATTAGTTCTGTTGTTTGCCAAGGAATAATGAGTCTAGTATGTACACAGAAAAGGATGTAGATAATTCTTTCTCAAATAGCATGTATGGTAAAAACTGAGTATTATGAAATTTGCTGTTATCCACCCTTGCATAATTTCTACCATTTATTTCCTTTGTTTCGACATCAATTCAATTTGTGGCTTTATGCATTATGAAATGATGCATCTTTTGCTAATGTCCATCTCAAAACACAACTACCTTTGTTACTTGAAAATTCAATCCATACCTATCTTATGTACTTATAGTTACTTGAGAATACAACGAAAACAATACATCATGTTTTAATCTGAAAATTCATGTTAATGAAAACAAACCTCTACTAATCCTTTGGATTACACAAATTTAAATCAAAACATGAAATGTATCATGAATTAGGAGACTCAACCCAGGTAAATGGTGTATATTTGTCAACATCTGATGAAAGATCATTGTAAAAACGACGCTCAAACTTGCTATTTGCTAAATTGTAAACACAATGATCTCTACCATCACGTCCAGGTCCCTTGCACCGACCATGCTCTTGAATATCAACAAAGTAAACACAATTAGACATAAAGCCATTGGCAAGAGAAGGAGATACCTCCACTGAAAAGGAAGAGTTATTTGGACCTATGAAAAATGCTCTATTTCCCAATGTTGACACTTCCTTGACCTTTCCATTATCAACATTCAACTCAAGTAGCTCAAATCTTGTAGTGCATCGCCGTTGTTTAGATTTCATCGCAAAATATCGAACCACTTGACCTATAATCAACAATTGGCCTTGAGACTTGACTAGGTAATAGAAGAAAAAATGACCAAGTAAGGTGATCAAGCCCTTATTTGACGGCGACTTGGCTTCTTGCGCACGTCTGATATAAGATAGATTAGTCACGGCTCGAAAATGAGGACTGCCTTGTGCTGTCTCAAATTTCACAATCCAACCATAATTATTTGTGCCATAAAACTCTCCTTGGTAAAAAGTTACACCAAGGCAAACCGAGAACAGAAACTTTTCAATCGAGTCCAGGCTACATGCTTCCAATCCAAAATATGGATCAGGAACATATGGATTTGTTACACGAATCCAACTAGCATCACCATTCCTCCAGTAAACCAGATTCAAAGGAGGCGGACCTGTGCAAAGAGGCTCAGCGAAGGATACAAACACAATGAAATCACTAGTGGTTGAGGGGTTGGCCGATAAGGTGAACTTACAACATTCATATGCATGATTATAATTATGAATATTTGGGAGCTTTATTATGGCATTCGAGTATGGGTTCAAGAGAGATACACGGCCTCTTTCCGATAACACAAGCAACCACCCATACGAAGATAACAACCTTTTTGGGTCACGTCTTATTTTTAAAAAATACTTAGGAAGGTTAACTTGATAAACCATTTTCTTAGATAAGCTGTACAAACGACGCCTTCTTGTTGAGTAGGCATCTTTTTCATTTTCTGGTAGCATCAACCATGGAAGTGTATGCGATTCTTTTACATTAGCTCTCAACTTTGCTGCCTTCGCGGCTAGTCTCCAATGGCGACAAATTTTTTGTAAAGTCTCAAAGTCTTCGTAGAATTCCACATGCTCTACAATTTTAGTCACTATCTCTTTTACCAAGTTACCCCAATCTCTCATCTTTCATTCACACTTCAACGTACTCAAATCTAATAACAATCCAAAAATATATATTTGCAACTTATATAAGTCATTATATATAAAAACATCACAATAAATAAAGGACAAGCACAATATAGTAAGCCAGGGGTGCTAGCACAATAGTCACTAATAAATTATCACTTCACAGCAAATTAAAGCATATGTATTCTTCCATTCAACTCGAAAACTATCAGCACACAAAAATTTAATCTAATTTTGTAGACCATGATATATGTACCTGGATACAAAGGGTATTTTTAGCTAAAAAAATATCGAATGAGAAAAAAAAAAAAAAAAAAAAAAAAAAAAACGCACACCATTGGATGCCTTTGCTTCTATGTGCATCCGGGGTGTATATAAATATAAAATAAAAGGTTTTGCCAATTTAAAACAAAACATTAGAAAAATCTGAAAACTTTGAATTAAAAACAAGCAAAGACGAAGCAACTATTGGCAAAGATAATTACCAACGACTTAAAAAGTAGGTTGTTTTTGAATCCTGCTCAACTTTGAGCCCTTCAATTCCTGTCAAAATGCAAACAAAAACAGGGTTTTAGAATTATGATTCAATCTTAGGTTAAGAGCTTATCATAATTTAGGGAGAAAAGGTCCAATTTTATAGTGCCATACACAACATTAAACTCACAAGAAATTTAGGATAAAACGGCTTGATGAGCCTTTACCATTAAACACACATATATATAGGCTTACAATATTAATCTAACTAGCCAAAACTCCTAACAAGATATATATAAAAATACACAAAATTTATCTAGCTCAACATAATTATATCCTAAATCCTAACATTAAAACCCAAATTTTATTCAAAATATTATCTTCTCAACCAACTATTGAATAAAATAAGTGTTATGATATTTTATAACCTTAATTAATACGGAGTAATTATAAATTAACAATAGTTTCTCGTGGAAGATAAAAAACATCATCGTACTTTTTTTTGTAGGGGTGCTAACAAGCTAAGCCGAGCCTAGGCTCAGTTCAAGCTCGAAACTCCTAAAGGCTAGCTCGGCTTGGCTTGGCTCGGCTTGGCTCAAGGCTCGATCAAGGTTTGTTGTACTCAAAATACAAACTTAATCTGTATAGACAATCTACCGCTAAAAAAACACAATTGAAATTTTGTTGCACTCAAAATACATTAAAACCTCTGTTTTTCAAAATTAAAAAATCCAAAGAAAATTTTTTCTTTCTTTCCTCTGCACTCAAAATACATTAAACCCAATCATTTTCATCTTCGAAGATTGTAAGCGCCATGGAAAGAAACAAGAGAAAGTTGGAAGAAGACGACGACAACAATAATCAAGTATCTGAACCCATCACCTCTGCTTTAAGATTTTCTACTCATTTTTGTAAAAAATTTGCTGTTTTTCTTCAATTATTTCGATTTTCTGGGTTGATTAGACGTTCTGTATTGCTTATTAATGGTGGATTATGGGAGTTCATTAATTAAGAGGGTTTTAAATTATTGTTTCATTTAACTTTGTCATACTGTAAAACAATTTCTTGGTAAAAATCTTGTAACAAATTATGAAATTGATTACTGTATTCCAATTTAATGGGTTTCTTATACCTTCTCAACTAGTGAATAATGGTAAACAATTGATTATTGTGGGTTATTTGATTTCTGGGTATATCAGTCGAATGAAATGGAAAGCAAGAAGAGAAAGTTGGAAGAAGATGATAACAACAATGATCAAGTAAGATTTTCGATTCTTATTCTTAGAATTTTGCTGTTTTTCTTAGAATCAAGTAAGAATTTGATATTATTTTTTGCATTTTCCATTTTCATGGTTGATTATAAAATTTATACAACTTATTAATGCGATAGAATTAAATGGGTGTTCAATTTATTGGTTCAATCAACTTGTCATATTTTAGAACAGTTTCTTGATATAAAGTTTATTGCTTAACATAAGAATCTTGGTTATATAGTTCCTTAATTTGATCGATTACTGCATTTCGTTTTACTGGGTTATTTATATAATACCTTCTTGATTAAATGGTGTTGAGTTTGATGAATCATTCAAATTAGCATATTGTAGAACAAATTAATGAGAATTGATTTACTTGAAATTCATGTATTAAGTGGTTGTTTAATTTCTGGGTATTTCAGTTGAATCCTGTAGTTATTAGTGAAGTTGGGAGCGGAAGCAGAACAGATGAACAACAGCAGTTAGTGGTAGCTTCTAATCAGGCCTTACCATATCTTGGTTTTGATCCTGTTTTCAATCATGCCCTGTTGATGTATCAGTGGCAGCCTTATTTTGGTTCCCTGAATCAACCTGCATCGCTTCAGCAGCCTAGTGGTAGTTCCTTGAATCAACCATGGTCAAGTCCAATGCTTAATTTTGATCAGTTTCAGCCTCATTGTGGTTCCTTGAATCAACCAAGTTCAAGCTCAAAGGCTGCTGTCAATCGACCCCAATTGAGTCATTCGCAGCCTCATCGTGGTTCCTCGAATCAACCAAGTTCAAGTCTAATGCCTTTGTTCAATCGAGCCACATTGGATGAGTTGCAGCCTCCTCGTGATTCCTTGAATCAACCAAGGTCACGTTCAAAGGCTGCTGTCAATCGATTCCGATGGAATCAGTTGCCGCCTCGTCGTGGTTCCAGGAATCAACAAGGGTCAAGTTCAAAGGCTGCTGTCAATCAATCCCAATTGCATCATCAGGTGCAGCCTCGTCGTGGATCCTTGAATAAACCAATCAGGTCAAGTTCAAAGCCTCTTTTCGATCGAGCCCAATTGGATGAGTTTCAGCCTCATCGTGGTTCCTTGAATCAACCAAGGTCAAGTTCAAAGCCTGCTGTCAATCAACCCTCATTGCTTCAGTTGCTGCCTTCTGGTGGTTCCTTGAATGAACCAGGGTCAAGTTCAACTCCTGGTCTCAACCGGGTCCCATTGCATGAGTTTCAGCCTCCTTGGAGTAATGAAGCACAACAAAATCCCCTTCCACCATCTAGGATTACTCAAGAGCCTGACCTTCAGTTAACATTGATGACTTCGCAGCAGGTTTGTTTTTTATACTTGAGTTAACAATGCACTGTCCTGTCACTGACGAAAGTTTTTTCGTTGAAATGGCCTGAATTTGATCCTGTGCTACTTTGTATATGATGAAATGCACTACTGTAAAAGGTTTGTTGTGGATAATCCTATTCTGATACTTTCTTGTGTTTGGAATGCCAGTCTTCGAGTTCAAGAATTTGGGCTGGTCTAGTGAATCATCTCTCAGCTAATATTCGAAGTCTGAATGCTGAGTTATATGCTATGGAGCAAGCAGTTTGTGCAGCCAATGTTCTGCCAGCAGGAGTTTTTCAAGATAGTGGTGACTACAGAAGTCAACTTCAAGGGATAAATGGTGAGTTAGATTTGATGCAAACACGAATAAGAGAATTAAGGGAAAGCATGACAATGTCTTTTCCTTCAGTTGATCCAATGCCTAGTATAGTTAGTTCTCATCAGGGAGGCGGAAGTACATCAAGTAATGTTTTGTCCTCGAGAGCTCAAGATGATAGAAATAAAGGTCATTCTGATGATGCAAAGCTGTCTTTTGTTCTTCTGGATCAAGAAACTAGGAGTGGTCCTGGTTCGACCTCAGGAAATGTCCTTGCTGGTGGTGAGTCCGTGGGACCGTTCAATACAGCTGCAGGGGATATGTTATTTGCAACTGATACAGATGAAAAACAAGGTGAGGAAGAGAATGCTGATACTTCCCAAGATGGAAACACTCGAGGAGATTCCAGTGCGCGATAATGTTTCAGAACATGATGATATTTGAGGCCTTTGGTGATCATTTTCACTTCTTGGAACCTTAGTTGGGTGATAATATTTCAATTTTGTAGCTAATTTCATGATATCTCTAACTGAATTAATACTGTTCTAATGATGTCAGATGGAATTTGCTGAAAATTTTAATAGGAAGTCATAAGTGTATATAGGAGAGTATAAAAAGCAAGTAGTAGTACAGTGTATAATACAGGATTTGTAAGCATTTACATGATATTTTACTGCAAATAAGCAGGTGTTATAAGTATTGTTGTTTGTCAAGGAATAATGATTCTTTTAGAATGTAATACATAGAAAAAAAGGATGTTGTTAATTCTCAATTAGCATGTATGGTTGTACAAACATCAATTATGTACGCCTTTGCATAATTATGTACTGATGCATTTTTTGTTTGTCTCAAAACACAACTATCTCCATTACTCGAAATTTATATCCAAACAAAACCTATGTTATTGTTATCATTTTGGTATGACATTTTTTTTTTCTTGAACTAGCACAACGCCTATTGTTCCAATTGGTTATGCTAGGTACATTGATCGGTTGGTTGAAACCACCAACTTTGCTGATTTGTTTTTAAAGAGTGGTGTTGGACTTTGTCTAATTTCTATTCACTAGTTAGGTATGGTGAAGAGTCATTTTAAGTGTTAAAAAAATATATACTTTGTGTATAGTAATAAACTAATAATACTAAGGTGGTTCTTCCACTCTCAAAACAATGTTATTAACTTACATTGTACATCTACATTTTCTTGTTGCATCATTGGTAATTTGGATTTATTGCTGAAAGATAGATGTAGATTGATGTTTTTGTTTCATTAATTAGGTCTCTGGGGCAAGCAGCACTAGATATTTAGAGTTGCTGCCTATCCAATATTACTATATACAAAGTATATATTTTTTTTAAGTATATATTGCTGCCTATCCATGGATACTTTGTCAGGTAGATGTGCCATTTTTGCCTTTTGTTCTTTAGATTATTTAATTTTTCAATACCAACACCATTATCTAATGCCACCTAAGGAATATATAAAGAACATAGCATAGCACTATAAGCATCAATCCTCAACTATGTCAATCAAAACACCTAAAATAACCACAGTAATGAGTAATGATTAAAACATACAAAGCATATTATTTGGAAAACAACAAAATATGATAAACAAGTATATCAGATTTAGAAAAATATATATATATAACGAAATAATTATCAGATTCAGAAAAATATATATAACGAAATAATTATCAGATTCAAAAAAATATATATAACGAAATAATTATCAGATTCAAAAAAATATATATAACGAAATAATAAACCAGTAGGTAATAACTAACATAGGAAAAAAAAAGGAGAACTTACTTGGAGCACTTGCCAAGTTTTTCGGGTATCTTACTCATGATGTGCCAAATACACCAACGGTGACGAGTTAATGGCATGATCTCCTCGAGTGGCTTACGCATGGCAGCAGCTTGATCTGTCAATATGGCTTGTGGTGGTCGGTTGTTCATAGCTGCTAACCACTGTCCAAAAATCCACCTAAAAGTGTCACAGTCCTCATGTGAAACCAAAGCACACCCCAATAACATGGACTGTCCATGGTGGTTTACTCCCACAAAGTTAACGAATGGGAGCTCATATTCATTGGTGAGATAGGTGGCATCGAAGCAAATAACATCTCCAAAGTCTTCATAGGCAGCACGACTTCTAGCATCCACCCATAAAACATCCTTCAAACGACCATGATCATCCAATCTTTGTGAGTAGTAAAAATTCTGGTTCCCAGATTGCATCTTTTCAAAGTACTCAAACATTGCCACTGAGTCACCCCCAACCATCTTCAGACGCCTAGCCTTGTAAACCTCATGTTGTAAGTCTTTAACAGTCAATGGCATGTTGTCAATACCATTCATCTCTGTCGCCATGCACCCGTGGATTTGTGATACAGGTACACCCTCATCAAAGTAATTAAGCAACTTATTTCGAACATTAGAGGTCATATGCTTCATGCGGTACTCCTTTACAAGCTTAGCCTTTCTAGGAGTTGCGTCGTGGTTGTGCTCCAATTGCACCTTCCTTAAAATCCAATTCCCTTCCGCATTGACACTAACGTACACCATGGCTTGACATTCACACTTCTTGGAAGTCCTCTTACCACGACGTAATTCATCCTCACCTACAACACCTCCAACTACTCCACCTGATCCACAAACATCCATAGCCTTGGCCCTCTTCTTTGCTTCTCTTATGGCCCTCATGTCCGGTCGACCCCAACACTCACACCTCCACCTAGTTCCTATTCTAATTTTTTTATCAGTTTTCGAGTTAACACCTTGTACCCTTGACACTCCGAAACCTGTCTGTTCGGCGTAATCCTTATAATACGCTTCCACCTCTTGCCAACTTTTAAAAACCATACCAACCTTAGGAGGCTCTATGTGAGTCACTACTGTAATCTGGTTGCTAGCAACAACAGTATGGGTGGTTTCAATAGTTTTCATAGGAGAGGTATATCGACAATCAATGGCTATTTGTGAATCATTGGTTGTATGGTTGACTAAATTTATTTGATCATTGTCACAAGTACCTCCACAACTATCTTCAATAACAATTTCATCAATACCACCTTCTATATCATTAACTTTAAGCTTCACACCACTACCCTTATCAGCCACAGGTACAACACTTTTATTAACCATATATAACGAATTATCTGCGCGGAGAGAAATTATAATGAACATCAACAGAACCATATAATTGATAGAACTACAATATAACGGCTACAATCTATTAGGAATTTCCGAAACTCCATCCAGTGATATTAAAGATAAACAAAGCATTTCTATGCCCAAAAAGCCCAAAAATATAATTTATCTATAATACACAAAAAAAAAAAAAAAAAAAAAGCATATAATTTTATCATCAACAACATTAATATCTATCAACAACAGAAGAATTTCTACCAAGAAGCACATAATTTAACAACAAACGATCAATATCAACAACAACAACAAATTTATGGAAACTTAACAGCGCTACTACATTAATAACGAAAGCAATTTGGTAAAGAAAATTGGTACATTAACATCAAAAATGGAAATTAATATACCCAGCATTAACATCAACATTACCTAACTCATACAAATAAATATACATAACTCATGGAAATTAATTGATCTTAAAAAAATATACATAACTCATGGAAATTAATTGATCTTAAAAAAAAAATGGACTTCATACCTTCCATGAATCGAAGAACACACGAACGGGAATGGATGAGAAATGCTGTCGAACAATGTTGATTCCGTCTTTGGAACAATGTTGATTCCTCCTGGTGACTTACACAGGAAGCTTCGATATGGTCGAGGACTCGAGGTAAAGTGGTTGATATATTAAAATGAAAAAGAAACTTAACCAACAGTAACTCAAACGGACATATTTTTCAGACGTTAACGTCATTAGCGCCAACTAGTCCACGTAATGGCGTACAGTCATCTAAATAGCCAAGTAAGCAGCGCCTACTCACCAAATGCACATGTAAGTAAGCTGAATTCCTGCCCAAGAATCAGCAATTATTCACCAAAATGCCATTAGAGAAACGTCTGATGTTTCTCTACTAGAGAAACTGGGAATCACTCATTCAAAACCACCAGAGTTCATTAGTAGTCTAACAGGTGTGAGAGAGGATAGAGATGTGAGCTTTGCCCAGAGAAATGTAAAATGGAGGTATGAGAGAGGAGAGAGGAGAGAGGAGAGAGGAGAGATGAATGGAGAGAGAAAGCACCGCTGCCTGATGTTTGGCTTGTAATATAGGAATATAAGGGATGGAATATAATCAGAAAAAACGAAAAAAAGCAACCAAAAAAAAACGAAAAGAAAATAAAAGGAAGAAGGGCATGGACGTCAAAACACTGTTCATAAGGGATTTCAGCAAAAAAAAATAGGAAGGAAGTAAGGGCATAACCGGAACTACACTGTTCCTAAGGAAAAAGCAAAAAAAAAAAGCTACCTTCACCCTTGAATTTGGCTTTTAAGGGTTATGGATTTCTATTTCTAAAATTACATGGGAATTAAGGATCTTGGAATACAACAAAGAACAATAAAACAAAGTACAATGGAAATTACAAGACATTAATTGATGTCTTCGAATAAAATAAAGAATGAATAATATTTAATGATACACAAAAAGAAAAATGACCAATAACATTTTTTGGTAAAAAATGAAAGGACCAATCAAAAAAATGAAAGGACCAATCTAAAGTGATGCACATGGATTCTGAATTTTTTAAAGGCATTAATAAGAGTGAGAGTGAGAAAATAAGAGTGAGAAAATAGAGAAAACATTAATTACAAAACAGAAAAAATAGGGACAATTTGGGATATTTGGTAAAAATTTACTTAATAAAAAAGGAAAGTAGGAATGTAATTTTGAAATACCCAAAAAGGAAAAAAGAAATACAATAAAGGGACGAAGGTGGTACATATATTCGTATAAAGTATTAAGAATTTAATTAACTTTGAAAATAGGAATTTTACATTGGGAATAAGTAAATTATTTTGTAAATAGCCAGGAAAAGTTGTATGGGGAATATTAAAATATTTTGGATTAATGGAGATACATAGTTGCATGGAAAATATGCATGTATGAGGAGCTGAGATGTGTAAGCAAATAATTATGTTAATCTAAAAAATTATTGAAATGGAACTATTAAAGGGAAACGTCTAAAATGAAAACTGTAACCTTCTTTCAGGAATAGAGGGAATACTTTGTATTTAATTGCCCTAAGGCCTAGGGGTACGGTGTTCAAAAACCCGTCTGAACCAAAATAATATAAGCCCGATCTCTAGATTGAAATAAGAATCGGTCTAGTCATTGGATCGAGAAATAAATTTTTCCGATCTTCAATCTGGTCATTGGATCTCTAATTCTTAAAATTTAAATTTTTGTTTTAGTTTGGTCTATAGAATCTTAGACCGATAAGGCGATAAACAACTCTAAATGCTTAACCCACCTTCCTTTACTCTCCTCTTCTTTCTTTTCTTTTTTTTTTTTTTTTTTTTTTTAATTTTAGAAATGTCTTTTACTCCATCATCTTATTCCCCCTAATTTTCTAATTCTTCTACTAAATAAACAAAAAATAATTCAAATCCCTTACCTTACTTTCCTCTCTCTACACCTAAACAAACAAACAGTAAAATTAATTCATTAATAAAAACGGAAATATCGTCAATTGATTTATTTACCCCTTGATTAATACCCTTGACTAAGGGCTTGTTCTCTTCAGATTAATTTCAGTTCAGTTCCTAATATCATCATCTCATAAAATATTCAGTTCAAATTAGCTCATTTCAGTCAATTAGAACATCCCTAAACGCCCTATAACTGCCAAAAAATAAAATGAAAAAATTTAATAAAATTTTATCTTTATTTCCAAAAAGAGCGCGAGTCAGTGGACTGATATATCATCATACATTCTACCGCTCAAAAACCCACTTCAATTTTCTTTGCTCTCAAAAAATACAAAAGAAAAAACAAAAATTCTGTGTTCTAAAATCTTCCAAGAATTGTAAATTCAATGGCAAGCAAGAACAGAAAGATGGAGGAAGACGATGACAACACTGATCAAGAATCTAAACCCACCAACTCTGCTGTAAGAATTTGACATTTTCTACTCTTGTTATTACAATCTAGCTGTTTTGCTTTGATTATCTCTATTATTTTCTGCAATTTTGATTTTCTGGGTTGATTGTACATTTTTTATAGCTTATTAATGGCAGATTATGAGAGAAAATTTAGTGGGTGTTTAATAATTTGGTTCATTCATTTTGACATTTTCTACTCTTATTATTGCAATTTTGCTAGTAGTTTCTTTGATTATACATTCTTTATTGCTTTTTAATGGCGATTATGATATAAAATTAAGTGCGTGTTTAATTTATTTGTTCATTCATTTTTTTGTCATATTGTAGAACAATTTCTGGGTATTAGTTTTACTGCTGAATATATGAATCTTGGTTATGCATTATGAAATTCCTGTTTCTTCCTTTGCTTGATAACAACAATGATCAAGTAAGATTTTCGACTCTTATTCTTAGAATTTTGCTGTTTTTCTTAGAATCAAGTAAGAATTTGATATTATTTTTTTTTGCATTTTCCATTTTCATGGTTGATTATAAAATTTGTACAGCTTATTAATGCGATAGAATTAAATGGGTGTTTAATTTATTGGTTCAATCAACTTGTCATATTTTAGAACAGTTTCTTGATATAAATTTTACTGCTTAATATAAGAATCTTGGTTATATAGTTCCTTAATTTGATTGATTACTGCATTTCGTTTTACTGGGTTATTTATATAATACCTTCTTAATTAAATGGTGTTGAGTTTGGACATATATACATGTTGTTTCTTCTTGGTTGGTTTGTGGTTATTGATTTACTTGAAATTCATGTATTAAGTGGTTGTTTGATTTCTGGGTATTTCAGTTGAATCCTGTAGTTGATAATGAAGTTGGCAGCCGAAGCAGAACAGACGAAGATACTGGTGTAGAACAACAGCAGTTAGTGGTAGCTCCTAATCAGGCCTTATCATATCAGTTGGCGCCTCATTTTGATCCTGTTATTAATCAGTCGCAGCCTCATTTTGGTACCCTGAATCAACCTGCATCAAGTTCAAATCCAGGCCTATTGCTTCAGCAGCCTAGTCATGGTTCCTTGAATCAACCAAGATCAAGTTCAAGACCTGCTGTCAATCGAGCCCCATTACATCAGTTGCAGTCTCCTCGTGGTTCCTTTAATGAACTAGGGTCAAGTTCAAATCCTCAGCAGCCTCCTCATGGTTCCTTGAATCAACCAAGATCAAGTTCTATTCCTGCTGTCAATCTAGCCCCATTACATCAGTTGCAGTCTCCTCGTGGTTCCTTTAATGAACTAGGGTCAAGTTCAAATCCTCAGCAGCCTCCTCATGGTTCCTTGAATCAACCAAGATCAAGTTCTATTCCTGCTGTCAATCTAGCCCCATTACATCAGTTGCAGTCTCCTCGTGGTTCCTTTAATGAACTAGGGTCAAGTTCAAATCCTCAGCAGCCTCCTCATGGTTCCTTGAATAAACCAAGATCAAGTTCAATTCGTGCTGTCAATCAACCCTCATTGCCTCAGTTGCTGCGTGCTCGGATTATTGAAGAGCAACAAAATATGACTTCGAAAAATATTACAGTGCCTTTGACGCAATTGGGCAGGATTATGGGAAAAAAAGGTGAAACAGTTAAATATATTGAGCAAGTAAGTGGAGCAACAGTGAGGCAGAACCAGAATGAAAAACTAAAATACACAATCCCCTTTGAAATCAGAGGAACTAAGTCACAAGTTCAGGTAGCTGAGGGCTTAATAATGGATGCGATGGATATGTTGCTTCATATCCCAGGTAAAGGATCTTACAGTCTATTTGGCACAGATACACCCGACCCCTCACGGGTCTTAAAATGTATCGGAATAAGAGCAAGTCGAATGGATGTTACACTCACTTGTGGCTCTAGCTTATGCAGCAAAAAGGGAGAATTAATCCAGGATATAAAATCCAGATTCATCTCCCCACCAATTGTGGTGGTTAACTTTCCTGAAAGACGTAACTTTGCAATTGTTGAGGTGGTTGGAACCAACGAAGTTATCGCTGAAGTGAATCACCTTATTGATCTTGTAGAAGACATCCTTAGTACTAGGAGTGGTCCTGGTTCGACCTCAAGGAATGTCATTGCTGCTCCTGCTGGTGGTGAGTCCGAGGGACCGGCCAATACAGCTGCAGGGGATATATTATCTGCAACTGATGCAGATGAAAAACAAGGTGAGGAAGAGAATGCTGATACTTCCCAAGATGGAAACACTGGAGGAAATTCAAGTACGCGATAATGTTTCAAAAGATGATGACATTGAGGCTTTCTTTGGTGATCATTTTCACCTCAGGGAATCTCTAACTGAATTCATACTGTTCTAATGATGTCAGATGGATTTTGCTAAAAATTTTAACAGGGAGTCATTATAGTATATAGGAGAGTATTAAGAGCAAGTAGTAGTACAGTGTGTAATACAGGATTTATCTAGCATTATACTTTACTGTAAATAAGCAGGTGATATTAGTATTGTTGCTTATCAAGGAATAATGAGTCTTTTAGATTGTAATACATAGAAAAGAAAACAAAGGATGTAGATAATTCTCAATTAGCATGTATTGTAAAAACTGAGTGTTATGAAATGATGCCTCTTTTGCTGGTGTACACCCTTGCATAATTTCTGATGATAAAAACAAAGGTCATTCTGATGATACAAAGCTGCCTTTTGTTCTTCTGCATCAAAGAACTAGGAGTGGTCCTGGTTCGACCTCAGGGAATGTCACTGCTTGTCAGTACAGCTGCAGGGGATATGTTATCTGCAATAGATGCAGATGAAAAACATTCTCTTTTGAACACTTGATAGGGATCATGTCAGATCTTTCTAGATCTACACTAGGTCTCTTTGTTGTTTTTTTTTCCTTGTTAGTATTGTAATTGCGATTTTGTGAGTTTCACTTGTATCTTAAAACTAGCCAATCTATTAAGATAGCATACTCGTGTAGTCTCCCCCTTTATACTACAATTTCTATCTGCAATTCGTTCGCAAAGGGCTTACATCAGAACTCTAAAATTAGTCCTGCTGATGTTCTATTATTGCTTGATTGCCTTCTATGTGACAGTCTGCTCATATCCTTCCTTTGCAAGCTATCAGTACTTAAAAAATTGAAATACTTTATGCATGGTAATTAAGGTGTGTATCAACTCCATAGATTTGTGTCCAAAAAAATAAAAAACTTCGTAGATCACTTTTGTAGTAACCCGGTTAGATATTTTCTCAAGCATAACAAAAACTTGGAGGCAATCACATTTTGGCCTAAAAGATGCAGAAAAATAAATCAACCAGCTTGAATAGCAAATTTGGTTTCAGACCGAGGCGGCATTCCAAATTCCAAAGCAGGGTTATTTTACTTGCCACAAGGAATATGTTCATGCCACAAGGAATATGTTCATCTCTGCATAATCCTAAGCGGGCTAAGCCATTATTTTTCTGAAACAGAATCACAGCAGTTGCAGTTGAGCATGCAACATTGCAACTACCTGTGATAAAAATCATAAGATAAACGTCACCTGCTAACAAAGTTCTTTGGTGAATTCAACATAATGAAGCAGAAAAATATACTGACAGTAATCTATATAAACCAACTCCCAAATTGTTAGTAACACTAAAGTTACCACTTATCATACATGACTAGAAGATGTCCAAAACTGATCAGTTCAGTTTTTTTATTGAATCACTTCTAAAGGAACATGAATTTTCTTGAGAACAGACCCATAAAACATTATCTGAAAGCACATGAATGTAGAAACACAATATATGTTAGCTGAAAGATACGAAAGCTCAAATTCCAGCAAGCACAAGAGAGGTAATGGGGAGTATCAGAAATCTGAATTGACAGCAAAACTCAAAACCGTAATACTAATACTACTGTCAGATGAAATCTTCAAACTCATATCAATGAAGGTTTACTTATCATTTCCTCTACTTGCTCGCAATTAGATGCCTAATTCTTAGTTTGAGCATAACACTACCTTAAACCATAATTATAATTACATACAATATCTAGGCAATTAGTACATCATTAAAGAAAAGCCAACACCAACCATAACTAATTCTAAGTACTGCCAAATTACAAAAGATAAATAATAGTCAGCTTTTACCTTCATCTAAATTAAGCCTATATAATATCCAGATTAGTATTGTTGCTTATCAAGGAATAATGAGTCTTTTAGAATGTAATACATAGAAAAGAAAACAAAGGATGTAGCTAATTCTCAATTAGCATGTATTGTAAAAACTGAGTGTTATGAAATGATGCCTCTTTTGCTGGTGTACACCCTTGCATAATTTCTGATGATAAAAACAAAGGTCATTTTGATGATACAAAGCTGTCTTTTGTTCTTCTGGATCAAAGAACTAGGAGTGGTCCTGGTTCGACCTCAGGGAATGTCACTGCTTGTCAGTACAGCTGCAGGGGATATGTTATCGATAATGTTTCAGAAGATGATGATATTGAGGCTTTCTTTGGTGATCATTTTCACTTCTTTCAATTTTGTAGCTGTATGATGTCTTTAACCGAATTCATAAGTGTATATAGGAGAATATAACAAGCAAGTGGTAATATAGTGTATAATACAGGGTTTGTCTAGCATTTACATGATATTTTACTGCAAATAGGCAGGTGTTATTAGTATTGTTGTAAGGATGTACTCAATTAGAATACACCGAGTTCCTGCCTTTGTTTAAACATCAGTTACATTCGTCTTTGCATAAGTTCTGGTTTAATTTCCTTATATTATAAATCAGTGAAAGCAATGTATGTATGCCACTTTTTGTTTGTCTCAAAACATAACTACCTTACCCTCATCGAGATTAAGATTGAGAATGATGAGTAAGGCAAAAAGAATTTAGAGAGGATTTGTTCGTTTATGAAAATCTTCTAGTAAAAAACTAACAACCAAAAGATACCAAGTATAATTTAAACTGTCATGTATTATTGAAAAACAAACATCTAATCCTTTGGATTACACAAATTTAAATCAAAACATGAAATGTATCATGAATTAGGAGACTCAACCCAGGTAAATGGTGTATATTTGTCAACATCTGATGAAAGATCATTGTAAAAACGACGCTCAAACTTGCTATTTGCTAAATTGTAAACACAATGATCTCTACCATCATGTCCAGGTCCCTTGCACGGACCATGCTCTTGAATATCAACAAAGTAAACACAATTAGACATAAAGCCATTGGCAAGAGAAGGAGATACCTCCACTGAAAAGGAAGAGTTATTTGGACCTATGAAAAATGCTCTATTTCCCAATGTTGACACTTCCTTGACCTTTCCATTATCAACATTCAACTCAAGTAGCTCAAATCTTGTAGTGCATCGCCGTTGTTTAGATTTCATCGCAAAATATCGAACCACTTGACCTATAATCAACAATTGGCCTTGAGACTTGACTAGGTAATAGAAGAAAAAATGACCAAGTAAGGTGATCAAGCCCTTATTTGACGGCGACTTGGCTTCTTGCGCACGTCTGATATAAGATAGATTAGTCACGGCTCGAAAATGAGGACTGCCTTGTGCTGTCTCAAATTTCACAATCCAACCATAAATATTTGTGCCATAAAACTCTCCTTGGTAAAAAGTTACACCAAGGCAAACCGAGAACAGAAACTTTTCAATCGAGTCCAGGCTACATGCTTCCAATCCAAAATATGGATCAGGAACATATGGATTTGTTACACGAATCCAACTAGCATCACCATTCCTCCAGTAAACCAGATTCGAAGGAGGCGGACCTGTGCAAAGAGGCTCAGCGAAGGATACAAACACAATGAAATCACTAGTGGTTGAGGGGTTGGCTGATAAGGTGAACTTACAACATTCATATGCATGATTATAATTATGAATATTTGGGAGCTTTATTATGGCATTCGAGTATGGGTTCAAGAGAGATACATGGCCTCTTTCCGATAACACAAGCAACCACCCATACGAAGATAACAACCTTTTTGGGTAACGTCTTATTTTAAAAAAATACTTAGGAAGGTTAACTTGATAAACCATTTTCTTAGATAAGCTGTACAAACGACGCCTTCTTGTTGAGTAGGCGTCTTTTTCATTTTCTGGTAGCATCAACCATGGAAGTGTATGCGATTCTTTTACATTAGCTCTCAACTTTGCTGCCTTCGCGGCTAGTCTCCAATGGCGACAAATTTTTTGTAAAGTCTCAAAGTCTTCGTAGAATTCCACATGCTCTACAATTTTAGTCACTATCTCTTTTACCAAGTTACCCCAATCTCTCATCTTTCATTCACACTTCAACGTACTCAAATCTAATAACAATCCAAAAATATATATTTGCAACTTATATAAGTCATTATACATAAAAACATCACAATAAATAAAGGACAAGCACAATATAGTAAGCCAGGGGTGCTAGCACAATAGTCACAAATAGTCAAATACACTAATAAATTATCACTTCACAGCAAATTAAAGCATATGTATTCTTCCATTCAACTCGAAAACTATCAGCACACAAAAATTTAATCTAATTTTGTAGACCATGATATATGTACCTGGATACAAAGGGTATTTTTAGCTAAAAAAATATCGAATGAGAAAAAAAAAAAAAAAAAAAAAAAAAAAAAAAAAAAAAAAACGCACACCATTGGATGCCTTTGCTTCTATGTGCATCCGGGGTGTATATAAATATAAAATAAAAGGTTTTGCCAATTTAAAACAAAACATTAGAAAAATCTGAAAACTTTGAATTAAAAACAAGCAAAGACGAAGCAACTATTGGCAAAGATAATTACCAACGACTTAAAAAGTAGGTTGTTTTTGAATCCTGCTCAACTTTGAGCCCTTCAATTCCTGTCAAAATGCAAACAAAAATAGGGTTTTAGAATTATGATTCAATCTTAGGTTAAGAGCTTATCATAATTTAGGGAGAAAAGGTCCAATTTTATAGTGCCATACACAACATTAAACTCACAAGAAATTTAGGATAAAACGGCTTGATGAGCCTTTACCATTAAACACACATATATATAGGCTTACAATATTAATCTAACTAGCCAAAACTCCTAACAAGATATCTATAAAAATACACAAAATTTATCTAGCTCAACATAATTATATCCTAAATCCTAACATTAAAACCCAAATTTTATTCAAAATATTATCTTCTCAACCAACTATTGAATAAAATAAGTGTTATGATATTTTATAACCTTAATTAATACGGAGTAATTATAAATTAACAATAGTTTCTCGTGGAAGATAAAAAACATCATCGTACTTTTTTTTGTAGGGGTTCTAACAAGCTAAGCCGAGCCTAGGCTCAGTTCAAGCTCGAAACTCCTAAAGGCAAGCTCGGCTTGGCTTGGCTCGGCTTGGCTCAAGGTTCGATCAAGGTTTGTTGTACTCAAAATACAAACTAAATCTGTATAGACAATCTACCGCTAAAAAAACACAATTGAAATTTTGTTGCACTCAAAATACATTAAAACCTCTGTTTTTCAAAATTAAAAAATCCAAAGAAAACTTTTTCTTTCTTTCCTTTGCACTCAAAATACATTAAACCCAATCATTTTCATCTTCGAAGATTGTAAGCGCCATGGAAAGAAACAAGAGAAAGTTGGAAGAAGACGACGACAACAATGATCAAGTATCTGAACCCATCACCTCTGCTTTAAGATTTTCTACTCATTTGTGTAAAAAATTTGCTGTTTTTCTTCAATTATTTCTTCAAGAATTTGGGCTGGTCTAGTGAATCATCTCTCAGCTAATATTCGAAGTCTGAATGCTGAGTTATATGCTATGGAGCAAACAGTTTGTGCAGCCAATGTTCTGCCAGCAGGAGTTTTTCAAGATAGTGGTGACTACAGAAGTCAACTTCAAGGGATAAATGGTGAGTTAGATTTGATGCAAACACGAATAAGAGAATTAAGGGAAAGCATGACAATGTCTTTTCCTTCAGTTGATCCAATGCCTAGTATAGTTAGTTCTCATCAGGGAGGCGGAAGTACATCAAGTAATGTTTTGTCCTCGAGAGCTCAAGATGATAGAAATAAAGGTCATTCTGATGATGCAAAGCTGTCTTTTGTTCTTCTGGATCAAGAAACTAGGAGTGGTCCTGGTTCGACCTCAGGAAATGTCATTGCTGGTGGTGAGTCCGTGGGACCGTTCAATACAGCTGCAGGGGATATGTTATTTGCAACTGATACAGATGAAAAACAAGGTGAGGAAGAGAATGCTGATACTTCCCAAGATGAAAACACTCGAGGAGATTCCAGTGCGCCATAATGTTTCAGAACATGATGATATTTGAGGCCTTCTTTGGTGATCATTTTCACTTCTTGGAACCTTAATTGGGTGATAATATTTCGATTTTGTAGCTAAATTTCATGATTACTCTATCTGAATTCATACTGTTCTAATGATGTCAGATGGAATTTGCTGAAATTTTTGACAGGAAGTCATAAGTGTATATAGGAGAGTATAAAAAGCATAGTAGTACAGTGTTAAATACAGGATTTGTCTAGCATTTACATGATATTTTACTTAAAATAAGCAGGTGTTATAAGTATTGTTGTTTGTCAAGGAATAATGAGTATTTTAGAATGTAATACATAGAAAAAAAACATAAGGATGTAGTTAATTCTCAATTAGCATGTATAGTAAACACTGAGTTCCTGCCTTTGTACAAACATCAATTATGTACGCCTTTGCATAATTTGTGCTTTAACTTCCTTATGTTATAAGTCAGTGAAAGCAACCTATGCACTGATGCATTTTTTGTTTGTCTCAAAACACAACTTTCTCCGTTACTAGAAATTTATATCCAAACAAAACCTATGTTATTGTTATCCAAACAACTTTTTTTTTCTTAAACTAGCACAACGCCTATTGTTCCAATTGGTTATGCTAGGTACATTGATCATATTTTGTTTGTCTCAAAACCACCAACTTTGCTGACTTAAATTCTCCTCTCTACAATATTTGTTCCCATTTCCCTTATTATCTCCATACCTTAACAAACCAAAGAATATTAAGACCCCTTTCTCTTATCCCTATTTATCCTCTCTTATCTTTGTTAACCAAGTTGTGAATGAAACTTTGAACCAAATTGCATTAAAAAAAAAAAAAATCGTCCATACTTTTAAAAAGAATAAGCAAAACAATCAATAACGAAGGTAATAAAGTAAAGTTGATAATGTTGACCTAGCTTGAAAATCGTCTAGGCTAAGGCCAACATGCTCCTCTTTTTTTTCTTTTTTTTCTTTCTATAATCTAAAATTTAGTTTATAGTCATATTTTGGCTCAGCTCGAAAAACTAGTTACTTTTGACCCTAAATAGCGAGTTTGACCACAAGTTTATTTTGGCCAAACTTGGGTTCAGCTTGGCTCAATTGCTTAGTTCAAAATGAGCCAACTTATTTCATTAAAGCCCGGCCCATGATTAAGTCTAGAATAAGTTAATTAATTTCTTACCAAGATAGTGCATACTGAAGGGATGTTCAATTGTTCACAAGTCGAGCCAAGACCAAGACTAGGTAGGCTCAGCTCGACTTGTGAACATCCCTTCAGTATACACTTGGTTAACTCCTAAAGGCAAATTCGTCTCGGCTCGAGGCACGATCAAGACTTGTTAAGCCCAAAATTAGCATTTAGCAAGGTGTCCAATCGACCAATCCATTGCCATTGTATAGCGTATACTGTATAGTGAAATCCGTATAGATATTCTACCGCTAAAAAAAATACAATTTAAAATTTTTTGCACTAAAAAACATTGAAACCTCTGTTTTTCAAAAATTAAAAAACGAAAGAAAAATTCTGATTGTGAATTCCATGGCAAGTAATAAGAGAAAGTTGGAAGAAGATGATCACAACAATGATCAAGAAGATGAGCACAACAATGATCGAGTAAGATTTTGATCATATTTTCCATTCTTATTATTAAAATCATGCTATTTTTCTTAGATTATCTTTTGTCAATTTTTCATTTTCTTGGTTGATTATACAATTTGTACAGCTTATTAATGGATGATAATGCAAGAAAATTAAATGTGTATTTAATTTATTGGTTAATTTCTTGTCAAAAAAAAAATAATAATAATTATTGTTTAATTCAACTTGTACTGCTTAGTACATGAATCTTGGTTATGCATTATGAATTTCGGAATTCCTGTTTCTTCCTTTGTTTGATTGATTACTGCATTTCGATTTACTGGGTTGTTTATATTATACCTTCTTAATTACTCAATAATGGAGGAATATATAAGTGGGAAAAAAAAAGTAAATGGGTGTTGAGTTTGATGGATCATACAACTTAGTATATTGTAAACCAAATTAATGAGACATATACACATGTTGTTTGTTCTTGGTTGGTTTGTAATTATTGATTTTCTTGAAATTCATGTATTAAGTGGTTGTTTAATTTCTGGGTATTTCAGTTGAATCCTGTAGTTAATAATGAAGTTCGCAGCCGAAGCAGAACAGATGGAGGTACTGGTGTAGAACAACAGCAGTTGGTGGTAGGTTGTATCTGATTAATCAAGCCTGTATCATATCAGTTGGAGCCTCGTTTTGATCCTGTTTTTAATCGTGCCCCTTTGTTGCAGCCTTATCTTGGTTCCCTGAATCAACCAGGATCAAGTTCAAATCCTTCTTCTAATCCAGGCCAATTGCTTCAGCAGCCTAGTCGTGGTTCCTTGAATCAACCAAGATCAAGTTCAGTTCCTGCTGTCAATCGAGCCTCATTGCATCAGTTGCAGTACCCTCGTGGTTCCTTGAATCAACCAAGGTCAAGTTCAAAGCCTGCTGTCAATCGAGCCTCATTACATCAGTTGCAGTCTCCTCGTGGTTCCATGAATCAACCAAGGTCAAGTTCAAAGCCTGCTGTCAATCGAGCCTCATTGCATCAGTTGCAGTCTTCTCGTGGTTCCTTGAATCAACCAAGGTCAAGTACAAAGCCTGTTGTCAATCCACCCCCATTGCTTCAGTTGCTGCCTCCTCGGAGTGAAGAAGTGCAACAAAATCCCCTTCCACCATCTAGGAGTACTCAAGAGCCCGAGCCTGACCTTCAGTTAACCTTGATGACTTCGCAGCAGGTTTGTTTTTTATTCCTGACACAAGCTTATTAAGGACTTCAACAAATTTAACAGCAGCAGATCTATGTTGGACTTTGAACACAAGCTTATTTCTGAATGAACATGTGTAGTATCTTGTATGCAGTACTATTTGAAACTTTGTCACACATGAAATTTGGGCAACTCTAGTTTACACTGGTATATGCAATGCACTGTCCTCATGTCCTGTCACTGACGAAAGTTGTTAGAAGTTTATTCATTGAAAGTTGTGCTACTTTGTTTACGAAATGCACTAATATAAAAGTCCTATTCTGATACTTTGTTGTGTTTGGAATGCCAGTCTTCGCATCCAAGTTTGTGGGATAGATCCTTGCAAGATCTAATAAATGCTCTCTCAGCTAATATGCAAACTATAAATGCTGAGTTACATACTATGGGGATAACAGTTGCTCCAACCAATGTTCAGCCCTCGAGAGCTTTTCTAGAAAGCGATTGCACAACCCAACTTCAATGGATACATAATGAGTTAAATTTGATGCAAACACAACACAGAGAATTTATGGAAGATATGGGAATGTCTTTACCTTCAGTTGATCCAATGCCTTGTACAGTTAGTTCTCAAGAGGGAGCTGGAAGTACTTCAAGTAATGTTTTGCTCTCGACAGCTCAAGATGATAAAAACAAAGGTGATTCTGATAATGCAAAGCTGCCTGTTGTTCTTCTGGATCAAGGAACTAAGAGTGGTCCTGGTTCGACTTCAGGGAATATCAATACTGGTGATGAGTCCGAGAGACCGGTCAATACAGCTGCAGGGGATTCAGATGAAAAACAAGGTGAGGAAGAGAATGCTGATACTTCTGAAGATGGAAACACTAAAGGAAGTTCAAGTGCGCGATAATGTTTCAGAAGATGATGATATTGAGGTTTTCTTTGCTTATCATTATCACTTCTTGGAGCCTTAATTGGGTGATAACATTTCAATTTTGTAGCTAAATTTCATGATTTCTCTCCCCAAATTCATACTGTTGTAATGATGTCAGATGGAATTTGCTGAGAATTTTAACAGGAAGTCATAAGTGTATATAGGAGAGTACAAAAAGCAAGTAGTAGTACAGTGTGTAATACAGGATTTGTCTAGCATTTACATGATATTTTACTGCAAATATGCAGGTGTTATTAGTATTGTTGTTTGTCAAGGAATAATAAGTCTTTTAGAATGCAACACATAGAAAAATTAAAAAACAAGGATGTAGATAATTCTCAAATTAGCATGTATGATATTTCCTCATATTATAAATCAATGAAAGAAATCTATGCATTTTGTGATGCATTTTTTGTTTGTCTCAAAACACTACCCCCATTACTTTTTTTTTTTTTTTTTTTTGACAAATGAGCAAAGGAAGATTATATAAAAGCTGCTTTGTGGGCATTGAATGGGCCAATTTGTTACTAACAAAACAAAAAGAGCAAAAATAAAAATTCTGAAGCAGAGCTAAAAAGTCCTTCACAATCACTTGAGTTGCTGAGAGTTGTTTTGCCTTTCCCCATAGCATATTAACCAGGTTGAAGCAATCAGATTCCACCTCTAAAGAACGAAACCCCGCCTCATAAGCATACTTGATGCCAAACAAAACAGCTGCTATAACAGCGCGCCACATCAAGTTAGCCTCCTGCATAACAGTGCCATATGGGCAGCCATTTCCTCACCTTCCCCACATCTCGAGCACTCATGATCAACATTTTTCAGCTTCAGATTTCTCACTTCTCCTTTGTAGTTCACAGTGGTATGCACTACTTGAAATTTATATCCAAACATAACCTATGTTATTGTTATCACTTTGGTATGACTTTTTTTAAAAATATTTTTTGAACTAGCATAACGCGTGTGGTTCTAATTGGTTATGCTAGGTACATTGATCGTTTGGTTCAGAGCTATGTGTGTTGGTTACATACTTACATGCCAGTTATGTAGCTAATTAGTTAATGTTCCAAATGCCAAGGACATTTTAATTTGAAGATTGATATTTACCACATATGGTATACAATTGTGTGTTGTATGTTAACTTGTTATAAATACATGTTAGTTTTGTGTAAGAGAGGTTTCATGTTACATTCAATAAATAAAAAGGCTAACTTGCAAATTTGAAAAAGGATATATTGAAAAAAAAAAATGTACCAATAGCTCAATATGTTGGGGTTATTAAATAAAAAAGCACCCCACATTTCCCAACTTCACAAAGACATGAGTGACTAACTCTTATACGCACACTATACAACAAGTGAACCCTTATCGTGCAAAAGTATCAGCTAAACTCCACATAGTTCAACATATGGTACAATGGTACATTACATAAACTATAGCAATATTCAATGTTGTAAAATTGAAATCTATAAAATATTTCCATTGAGGGCTCATAGTTTAATTAAAGAAGGCCAATAAGAATATACGACACAAACTATAAAGTATAAATGACAAAGCAACGAAATCCGGTCATAAGTAAAATTATTATACTAATTTTCATAAAGTATAAATACCAAAACAACGAAATCCGGTTATAAATAAAATTATTACCCTAAACTTTCTTCTCTTCTCCTCCGTTCTCTTACCTTTTGATAAATACCTAGCCAAACTCCTAATTGTAAAAAAAAAAAAAAACCCGACCCGGCCTATAATAAAATTTATAAATGTATTTTACCGCTCAAAAACAGATATTCAATTCTCTTGCTCTCAAAAAAATTGAAACCTCTGTTCCCCCCCCCCCCCCCCACCCCCCACACACACACACAGAAAATAAATAAAATAATAAAAAAAATAAAAAAATCAATCTTTTACTGATAAAACTTATTGAAATTCATTTTCAACTTTGAAGATTGTAATTGCAATGGAAACCAAGAAGAGAAAGTTGGAAGAAGATGACTACAACAATGATCAGGTAAGATTTTGATATTACAATCATGCTATTTTTCTTAGTTTATCACTCAATTAATTTTTGCATTTTCCATTTCCCAATTTCTTAGTTGATTATACAATTTGTACAGCTTATTAATGCGAGAGAATTATATGGGTGTTCAATTTATTGGTTCATTCAACTTGTCATAGTTTAGAACAGTTTCTTGGTATAAATTTCACTACTTAATATATGTGTAAGAATAAGTGAAATACTCCCTTGAGGAGATTGTTGTCCTTCCTTCCTTTTATATAAAAGTGCCTTACAACCTATAGTATCCACTATATATGGAAATACAATATTACACTTAATTACAAAATCAATCACTATGCCTTACAGCCTATAGTATCCACTATGTATGGAAATACAAGATTACACCTAATTACAAAATCAATTACTATGCCTTACAACCTATAGTATCCACTACATATGGAAATACAAGATTACACTTAATTACAAAATCAATTACTATGCTTTACAGCCTATAGTATCCACTATATATGGAAATACAAGATTACACCTAATTACAAAATCAATTACTATGCCTTACAGCCTATAGTATCCACTATATATGGAAAACAAGATTACACTTAATTACATAATCAATCTCTATCAATTACATTGATTTCTTGGCATAAATTAAGGCTTATATTATACATAAAATTATTTAAATTATACCCATTTAATTTTAATTACTTAATAATGGAGGATTAAGAAGGAAAATTAAATAATTGGGTGTTTAGTTTGATGGATCATGCAACTTAGCATATTGTTTAACAAATTAATGAGACACATATACATGGTGTTTCTTCTTTCTTAGTTTGTAATTATTGATTTTCTTGAAATTCATATACTATCAGTATTTAGAGGTTGTTTGATTTCTAGGTATTTCAGTTGAATCCTGCAAATGTTGATGATGATACTGGTGTAGAGCAACAACAGTTAGTGGTAGCCTTTACAAGTAATCAAGGCTTACCATATCAGTTGCCGCCTCATTTTGATCTTGATCCTAATCGTGCTCCGTTGTATAGGCCACAACTTCATTTTGATCCTGATTTTAATCGTGATACGTTGTTTAAGCCACGACCTCATTATGGTGGTTTTGATCCTGCTCCGCAACTTCATTTTGGTTCCCTAAATCAACCAAGATCAAGTTTAAATCCTACTATTACTCAAGCCCCATTGCATCAGTCTCCGTCTCCTCGTGGTTCTATAAATCAACCAGGGTCAAGCACAAATTCTGCTTTTAATCGAGTCGTCCCATTGCATCAGTCTCAATCTCCTCATGGTTCCTTAAATCAACCAAGGTCAAGTTTAAATTCTACTTTCAATCAAGTCGTCCCATTGCATCAGTCTCAATCTCAATCCGAGTCTCCTCATGATTCCTTGAATCAACTAGGGTTAGGTTCAAATTCTGCTTTATATCGAGTCAAATTATTGCATCAATCACAGCCTCCTCTTGATTCCTTGAATCAACCTAGGTCAAGTCCAAATTCTGCTTTCAATCAAACCTCATTGCATGAATTGCATTAGTCATCGCAACCTCCTCATGGTTCATTGAATCAACCTCGGTCAAGTCCAAATTCTGATTTCAATCAAGCCCCATTGCATGATTTGCATCAGTCGCAACATCCACATGGTTCATTGAATCATCTTGAGTCAAGTCCAAATTCTGCTTGCAACCAAGCCCCATTGCATGATTTACATCAATCGCAACCTCCTCATGTTTCATTGAATCAACTTGGGTTAAGTCCAAATTCTGCTTTCTGTCAAGCTCCATTGCATGATTTGCACCAGCCGCAGCCTTCTGATGGTTCATTGAATCAACCTGGGTCAAGTCCAAATTCTACTTTCAATCAATCCCCATTGCATGATTTGCATCAACCGCAGCCTCCTCATGGTTCATTGAATCAACCTGGGTCAATTCCAAATTGTTCTTTCAATCAAGCCCCATTGCATGATTTGCATCAGTCGCAACATCCACATGGTTCATTGAATCAACCTGGGTCAAGTCCAAATTCTGCTTTCTATCAAGCCCCATTGTATGATTTGCATCAGTCGCAGTATCCTCATGGTTTATTGAATCAACCTGGGTCAAGTACAAATTCTGCTTTCGATCAAGCCTCATTGCATAATTTGCATCAGTCGCAGCCTCCTCATGGTTCATTGAATCAACCTGGTTCAAGTCCAAATTCTGCTTTCAATCAAGCCCCATTGCATGATTTGCATCAGTCGCAGCTTCCTCATGGTTCATTAAATCAACTTGTGTCAAGTCCAAATTCAGCTTTCGATCAAGCCCCATTACTTGATATGCATCAGTCGCAGCCCCCTCATGGTTCATTGAATCAACCTAGGTCAAGTCCAAATTCTGCTTTCTATCAAGCCCCATTGCATGATTTGCATCAGTCGCAACCTCCTCATGGTTCATTGAATCAACCTAGGTCAAGTCCAAATTCTACTTTCTATCAAGCCCCATTGCATGATTTGCATCAGTCGCAGCCTCCTCGTGGTTCCTTGAATCAACCAGGGTTAAGTTCAAATTTTGCTTTAAATCAAGCGTCATTGCATCAGTCGAAGCCTCCTCGTGGTCCCTTGAATCAACCAGGGTCGAGATTAAATCCTGCTTTAAATCAAGCGCCATTGCATCAGTCACAACCTCCTCGAGGTTCCTTGAATCAACCAAGGTTAAGTTCAAATCATGCTTTCAATCCAGCACTATTGCATCACTCACAGTATCATCGTGGTTCCTTGAATCAACAAGGGTCAAGATCAAATCATGTTGTCAATCGAGCCCCATTGCTTCAGAATCTGCCTCCTCAGAGTAATGAAGTGCAGCATAATCCCCCTCCACCGTGTAGGAGTAATCGAGAGTCTGACTCTAAGTTAAGGTTGATGTCTTCACAACAGGTTTGTTTCTGATTCTTGACACATGCTTAGTAAGAATGAAAAACAAATTTTACACTTATGTAAATAATGTTTGGAAAGTGACATGAATAAAGAAAAAGCAGCAGATCTATGCTAGACTTCTAGTAGATCGAAATGCATTTCTTTATGAACTTACACAGTATCTTATATGCAATGCACCAATATGAAATCTCTTCACTCATGAAATTTGTAACCATATCCTATGCTACTTTAATTTATATGCAATGAACTATCTTGTCACGTACTCACGAAAGTAGTTAGAAGTTTTTTCTTAGAAATTTTTGATCCTATGCTACTTTGTATATACAATGCACTATTATGTCGCTCAAGAAAGTTGTTATAAGTTTATTCGTTGAGATGGCCTAAATTTGATTTTGTTCTACTTTGTATATGATCAAATGCACTAATATATAATGTTTGCTGAGGATAATCATACTATGATACTTTCATGTGTTTGAAATGCCAGTCTTCGAATCATATGGGAAATAGGATTAATATGATGCTAGATCTAGTGAATGGTCTCAAAGCTAATATCGAAACTCTGGAGGCTGAGTTATATGCTATGAAGCAAACAGTGCAGCCAATTTTGCCTTCTACTGGTAATGCTGATTCAACCAATGTTCATCCCCCGAGTGCTTTTCATGGTGGTGGTGACTACAGAAGTCAACCTCAATGGACAAATGCTGATTTTAATTCGAGGCAAACAAAGAGGAGAGAATCAGAAGATAATATACATAAAATGATTCCTTCAGTTGATCGATTGTCTTCTATTGGTACAGTTATTTCAAGTAATGTTTTGCTCTCGAGAGCTCAAGATGGCGGTTATGATAATGCAAAGCTGCCTTATGCTCCTCTGGCTCAAAGAACCGGGAATGGTCCTGGTTCGACCTCGGGAAATATTATTGCTGGTGATGAGTCCGAGGGGCCGGTCAGTATGGCTGCAGGAGAAGTGTTTTCTGCAACTAATACAGGTGAGGAAGAGAATGTTGATACTTCCTAAGATGGAAACACTCGAGGAAATTCCAGTGCGCAACAATGTTTCAGAAGATGAAGTTATTGAGGCTTATTTGGATGATAATATTACAATTTTATAGCTGGATTTCTTGATGTCTCTGACAAAATTCATACTGCTCTAATTCTACCAGATGGAATTAGCTGAATTTTTTTTTATATTTGTATAGAGTATTAAAGGCAAATAGTACAGGATCTATCTAGCATTTACATGATTTTTGTGGTGTATAAAATTGACATTATTATAAGGGTAAAGATAATATAAGACTATCATCTGTTGGTAAGATGTAGTTCAAAGAACACTATTTTGTGGTGTAATTGACAATATAATTAAGAAATTTGATGAATTTTGTTACATTTAATTCGCGTAGGTTAAAGTATTCCATTTGTTGATATAAATCATATTCTTTAGTGGCATAATTATATTATTACTCGTTATGTGAAGCTACTCATTATTCCAAAATTGTTTAATAATTTCGTTTGAACTTTATCCTTAAATGATGCTAAAAAAATTAAATCATCTTATTTTGAAGCATAAACAACTTTGGTTTACCTTGCGTCGTTGATTGACTGACCGAAAATTATACTTACTGCCGCTTTTTTTAGTTGATACACACTCATCTTCTTTAGTAAGTTTATTTTTAATTGACACGTTTCATTTTTGGGTAAGTTTTATACCTTGCAATTACTAATGTCCCCACTTGCTTTACCATTTTTTCTCACACTCTCTCCTCTTATTAATATGTGTGCCTAAAATGAACGTGTCAACTAAAAAAAATGAAGGAAATAGTTCAAATGACAAGGTTGTTTGTTTTATATGGTAATATATACTTTATAAGTGGACAATAATTTAAAAATTGGACAATATTGTAGTGGCCAAGTGCATTATTATAATATATGGTTCAGTTAATTACGGAGCTTGAGGAATAAGTTATTTCCTAAATACCTATCGTATTCCTACTAGCTAGGATTACTTAGGAGGTTATTTCCTACATAACTATATATATACCCCAAGATTATTAGATAATCATACAATTAATTATACTTCCTAAAAGTGAGAACCTAAATCTAAATACACTTAAGGGATCTTAGATTGCCCATTATTCTAAGCTAATACACTCAAGATGGGTTTGATTTGTGCAGGTGGACTTTGGGATTACACTTGCGGTTTTTGGTTATGTTTAAACTAACAAATGCGCTTTATTTAAAGGTATAATAATCTTTAAGAGAATATTTTATGCTTTATTAATCATTTGAGTTGTACATGGATATGGCATCTGGGCATAGATTGGTTTTGGGGCATAATGAATTACTAACAAAGCTAACGTTCAATAGTCATTAAGGGTATTTGGTGCATATTTGTGAAAACTCAATGATATACGGTGAAAAATTGAAAACTTGGACATATTGTGAAATAACCATAAATATTCAATTTCAATGAATGACCGAATGAAAGCTATAATTCAAATGACAACATTACTGATTTTAGTGACCTACATATTATAAGTTGAAAATAATTGGTAAACTGCAATATATAGAACTGTATAAGGGTAGCTAAAAGATATGGTTCAAATGACAACATTACTGATTTTAGTGACCATATATTTTGTAAGTTGACAATAATTGATAAACTACACTATATAGTATGGAGTATAAGGGTAGCTAAAAGCTATAATTCAAATGACAACATTACTAATTTTAGTGACCATATATTTCATATATATTAAGTTGACAATAATTGATAAACAACATTATGTATATAAGTATAAGGGTAGCTAAAAGCTATAGTTCAAATGACAACATTACTAATTTTAGTGACTATATACACGGTTTATTAGCCAATCTACCTTCAATTTACAAGGTTTGAATATATTTAATATGAGTAATATAGGAAAAAAAAAAAAAAAGTTAATATGGAATATATTGATATGAATATATATACTTGATATGTCCAAAATAGTAGATGGGACTAACAAATACAAATGCAGGAAGTTATAATTATAAAAACGAATCCAATAAGATTTCACGTATATGACTATATTATATCTTATTAATTAATGGGAAAAAAAAAATTAAGGACAGAAGGAATATAAGGGCAGCTTAGTAAAAGTACCTTTCGATTTCAATGAATGGCCGAAACTAGTGTAGTTTTACTGACAATATATATTTTAAGATGATTTCAGTTATAAAATGGACTACATATATATCAAGAGGACAATAATTTATGAACTGAGATATGGATTAGTATAAAGGATTAAAGGTAGATGTCAATAATAGAACCTTTTAATTGTATTGAATAGAAAGTTATAATTCAAATGACAGTATAGTTTATTACATATGACCATATATAATATATGGTGACAATAATGTAAAACTTTGACAATAGTAACTAAAGGGTAGCTTTTATAAGACTATTATATGAGAGCCAAACCTAGTCAATCAGGCTGATTGGCAAAATTTTGTCATTCAGTCGTCCTTGTGGGCCCACGCTGTACCAGATATTGCTTTTATTTTCAATTGTAATTCTCTTGCTAACTGACGGATCAATGCCGTTAATGTGGGCCCATAAAAGTCTCAAGAAACGGCGTTAGAACCAAAGCAAACGACAAATTTTATCTTTTAATCCCAAATACGTGTTTCTTTGATTTAGCTATTTCCTCCATTGTCATCTCCTTTGTAAGAGGATTTCACTTCAAATGTTATTCAGATGTGAGCCGATCAGATCTTACATTCACGTCTCAGAGCTTATTTCGTCAGTCGATATTGAAGTTAGTTTGGAAGATGAAATAGGGGATCATCTCACTTCAAACGTTATTCAGATCTAAGGTTCAATTCGATTTTTTCAATTCTATTACTTGATCAAGTCATACCAGGTATTTCAATTTACTTCCTCTTCAGAAGAACCGAAATGAAATTACTTCCTTCAGAAGAACCCAAACACATGAAACGGCAGCTTAGCTCACTTCCATTTCGATTTTTAGTTTTGATATCATCGGAGAAGATGAAGATAGGTCATAATGCAATTGGGGGAATTTGAGATTGGGAAAGTGAAACACATTAACGACAGCAATTCACGTTATGTGTTTGACTAAGTTCACCGTTAGTCGGCAATTGACGTTACTCCCTTGGGTAAGTTAACCATCCACGTAGATTTACACATATCCCCCTACCCATGTGTAGTATTTACATAAATTGCCACCTAATGTGCAAAATAAGTCGATCAGGCTGATCGTCTTGTATTTCCTCATTATATGATATCTATTTGGTTATGGTCTTAACTCATTTGTGTTTACTACATTTTCTAATTATAGTGATTTCTTTTTATCATTCTCTATCGATTATCGTTGCTCTTGAGGCTGGGTTCAGGAACTTTGTGATGGAAACTGACAACATTGAGTTGTTTCATCGTATGAAAAAAGGTATTACGCCACCGAATGCCTGGGATTGTTGTTAAGGATATATTATGCTTAGGTAGAGAGTGTTCTTCTTGTCCTTTTTCCTTTGTTAAAAGACTAGGAAATGGCGTAGCCCATGATCTTGCTTTGCTTAGTAGTACTTTTAATGAGTTTCGTGTTTGACTTGAAGAGTATCCCCCGGAATTACATAAGGCGATTTGTAATGACCTTGAAAACTTGTTGAATTAATAAAGTGCTAAGTTTGATGTGTTGTAAAAAAAACAAAAAAAAATCAACCAAACTTCTAGTAACATTACGGTTCCAATAATAGTCCATTTCAAAGAAGTGTCCAAAACTATTTGCCAAACTAGAAACAACAGTTGCTAGACCATTCAACTTTCAACTAATATGACATAAATCGATACATATGAAGATAATATTTGGAATATACAGCCGTGAGACAAGGTTTGTGAGTTGATTCGAGCATGATTTTGCTCCTTTAGATTTAAGTGTGGTTTACTTTGAAAAACCAATAAGAGAGTTTGTGCTTTATTTAACATGGTATCAAGAGCATGTCAGATCTTGGAAGTGTTTACAAAATTTTCCCCCTGTCGGTGGGTTAGAATATTAAACCCATCGGTGGGATGAACCATTATCCAACTAAACCCCCCCCCCCCCCACAAATATTAAAGGATCTTGTTTAGTGCATGAATGTTGATCAATTGATCATGCGTGACTTTTGTTCTATTGAGACTAGCTTGTGGTTTGTGCTGCTTGCCAAAATTAATCATGAGATTTTTTTTTTTTTTTTTTTTTTTTTGACAAAAGATACTATTAAAGAAAAACAGGATTACAACCTAAACAGACTAACACATGAACACAAAAACCTACACACACTTAGAACTAGTACAGGAAGATCGAAGATAACAAAATACTGAAAAGATCGTGCAGCAAACCATGAGATGTGGAGCCCGAACAACCCAGAAGACCAAACCACATCCAAACTGTGGACCAAGAGAAGCCGAATGAACTGAGACAGTCGAGGTGGGCCAAGAGCGCAGAGCACGAACCTTGAAGAGAACCCAAACTGGCATTGAAAGCGACGGGAACTCATAATAGAAATTGTTGGGAGACGAAAGAACTCGAAATATGCACCCTATTGCTGAAGAACTAACCTATGACACCGTTCCACTCCTAGGAACCGAAAAACATAATTGCATCCTAGGGGTCTTGGAACAAAACCTATAGACTCTAATGACTCTATGAGAAACCGTGCATCCAATTGCAGGTTCTCTTCTTGCAACTCTACTAACAGAGAATGCAAGAAAATAGAGGACTTTGCTCAAGCTCAACCCAAACATTAAAGATGGGTAGCCTCCTTCAAGATATTGGTTAACAGCGATGACTGACTTTGTCATCACCCAAACTAACAACGGGATGATAGCAATTGTCTGAATGCCCATATCATCCCACAACCCAGCAACAAGAACCACAAAACCACACTTCTCCTGCAAACTCCATATGCAGGGAAGACCATCTAGCTGCGCAATTAACTTCACCCCCTGGAGAACTATATTAACTATCAGGGGAACACCTTTACACCCCGACAAGGCTCCAAGTAGGACCACACACCCAACGAAAAAGGGGTCGTTTAATTTTACAACCCACAAAACCCACAAACTAGGCTCCAAAAACCACGACAACACTTCGATAACTTCCAAAACTAGAAGTACTCTAAGATACTCTAACTCATGACTAAGTAGAGGAAGAGAGTTATTTAAAAACAACAATCCAAGCAACCAAACACACGGCCTAAACAAGCACAACATAAATAGACTAAAGCAAAACAAAAAATAAAAAATAAACCAAAGGCAAAACATTTAAACAACAAACCAGGACAAAAACAACAAAGACACTAACAAAGGGACTCGTGAGACCAAGAAGAAGCAAAGGTACCCAATATTACTTCACCGGCAAAACCGAACCCCAACCAGTCGTCAAGGCCAACGCTAGAAGACCGCTTTCCCCAAATCAGACCTTGGATTTAGGGACGAAACCCTATTCTTAACTTCACCTTTACCGTCGGGAAAACAATTAACTAAATTCCTTTCGACGACGGCGTTAAGAATAGCCTTGGCACTTCAATTCGTTGGTTAAATAGAACTAAATCACTTGACGATACCCCGAAACTCCAATGAACGAGAAGAACTAAACCTCCTTGCAACTACCTTTATTTACTTCACCAAGAGACCCAACTAACGAAAACGAAACAGAAAATAACGAAAAAAGGAAGGATTGGGCTCGCCAGCGAATCATGAGATTTTTTTGTGAGTTTGTGGAGTTGACGAGGTGATTGAGTGTCTAAGCTTGGAACTATGAAAACAAATTGGTTCTCCTTGTGCCGTGAGACAAGGTTTGTGAGTTCGAGCATGATTTTGCTGCTTTAGATTTGAGTGTGATTTACTCTAAAAAAAACTAATAAGAGATTTTGTGCTTAATTTGACATATACACCAACACATACAGACTGATTCATCCCATATCGAACAAATGGATGCTATGAAGTAACTCATAAACCAATTTCATCACTTATCAAGCAAATTAATGCAATCATTCAGCTCATAAACCAGCCTTAAATAAATTAATACCACGCCTTCAACCCATTAATTGAAAGTAGAGCAAGTATTTAAAAACATTCAGATTTAAACTCGCGTGAACATAACAATTTAGTATAGAGGTGTCAAAAGCACGCCCAATCCGAAACCGACACGAAAAATATCCGATTCATATTTGGATTCGTGTGGACGTAATAACTTAGAATAACTCAACTTTAAAAATTTACCCCCGACCCGACTTTTAAAATTGACTCGAACCAATCCGATTATCCGAATTGGGACCCACAAACACATTTGTTTATTCAATAAACCTTGTGCTGGGAAAAAAATTACCCCTCTTTCTCCTCTCTCTTCTCAGACTTCCCTGTAACTCACGGCTTCACTCCTCCACCAGCGGCTTCCCTCACTCCACCAACGGCGGCTAGTTCCCTCGCTCCTCCACCTGCGGTAATTTAATTAACAAAAAGCTACTAATTTAATAATCCCTTTTGTTATTACCACTAATTTGAATCAGTTAATCGGGTTTTTAGGTTTGATTTTGGAAACCAATTTCTGGGTTTTTATACTTGTTCTTGTTTTAATTTTTCTGGGTTTAGGTTAATAAGTTATGTTTTTTCAACTGTTAATTAACTGTTGTTCTACTTTTGCTCCATTTTATATTTCGATTGTTCTGCTTCATTTGAAAATTCTGTTGTTGTTGATTAAAATGTGGAGGAATTTTACATTATGAAGTTTCTATTTCTGTTATGTTTCTGCTCCTGCTTATGGTAATTTAGTCTGTGATTAAAAAAATATACAATCAGTTTTATTTTGTCAGCTAATTTACATTCCGAAATATGTGTTGTAGATGGATGATGCTACTGTACAATTTGCTACCCCAAAAAGTGAGGAGCATGCCATAATTGAAAAACCACCCATTACGAAAAAAAGGCCTTCAATCGCGACTAGTGATGGAGTCGAAAAAAAGGGTAAGAAGAAAAGATCTTGGCTTTGGGATCATTTTGAGTTGATAGTAAAAGATGGGAATAAAAGATCACAATGTGTGTATTGTAAAGTTGATGTTTGTGGTGACTCTAGAAGTGGTACAAGTGTTATGAGAAATCATTTAGAAAGGTGTAAGGAATACCCCCCTAATGTTGACAAATCCCAAAGGCTTCTTGCTTTTCAAATTGAGCAAACTCAGCGAATTTTAGGAGATGCTAGTGTAGGTGATAATGCAAGTGGGGAAAAGGAGGGTAAATTAGAATTCTGGAAGTTTAGGCAAGAGGAGGGTCGAAAAGCTTTTGCTAAAATGATAATAATGGATGAATTGCCTTTTAGGTTTGCTGATCGTGAGGGTTTTCGCTACTTTATGTCTGTTGTTCAGCCAAATTTCATTATCCCCTCTCGTTTTACCGTAGCTAGAGATTGCTATCGTGTGTTTTTAGATGAAAAAAAAAATCTGAAAAGTTATTTTAGCAAATGTTCTTCTCGTATTTCTCTCACTATTGACACATGGACCTCTTGCCAAAATCTGTCATACATTTGTTTAACAGCCCATTTCATTGATCACAATTGGAACTTGCATAAAAAAATTTTAAATTTTTGTCCAATTAGTGGTCATTCGAGTGAGGCTATTGGTAAAGCAGTAGAAAAATGTTTGCTTGAGTGGGGTATCACTAAGGTAATGACCATTACCGTAGACAATGCAAGTTCAAATAATGTAGGGGTCCAATATTTGAGGAAGAGCCTACTAAGATGGAAAGATGGGACTGTTTTAGAGGGTAAATTTTTGCATATGCGGTGTGCAGCTCACATTCTTAATTTGACAATAAGGGAAGGTTTGAAAGAATGTGATGACTCAATAAAAAGAATACGTAATGCTGTCAGATTTGTTAGATCTTCCCCTGCCAGATTGCAAAAATTTAGAAATTGTGTGAACCAAGAACAAATTGAATCTAAACGCCAGCTTTGCTTGGATGTTGAAACTAGGTGGAACTCCACTTATTTGATGTTGGAGTGTGCTTTGCTTTATCAGAAGGCTTTTGATTTGCTTGAAAATTCTGATGGTGGGAAATTTTTTTCTGAGTTAACAAAGATCTCGGGTGTTCCTACTGATATGGATTGGTATCGTGTTGCTTCTTTTATTCCCTTTCTTAAGATTTTTTATGATGCTACTTTGAGACTCTCGGGATCTTTGTATGCTACTACTAATGTGTATCTGGTAGAACTTGTGGCAATTGGCAAGATGATAAAAAACAAGTGTGAATGTGTTGATATTGGTGAAAAGTTAATGGCCTCTGAGATGAAGAAAAGGCATGACAAATATTGGGAAAATGTGGATAACATTAACTTGATGTTGTATGTTGCTGTTGTGCTTGACCCTAGACGTAAAATGCATTATGTTAAGTGGGCTATTAATGATCAATATGATTCTGACAAGGCTACACAGTTGTATAATATGGTGATGGAAACTTTGACTTCATTGTATGAACATTATGCTGCCATACAATCTCAAAATGTGCCAAATGTTTCTGAAAATGCTTTGACTTCAAAAGGCTTGGAAAACTATAATGATTGGCATGATGTTGCTGATTATGAGTTTGAGAGGGATATTCGTGGACAAACAGTTTTTGACCAAAAAAGTGATTTGGACAAGTATTTGATGGATGATAGAGAGCCAAATATCATTGGTAAGAGTTTTGATGCTTTGGGATGGTGGAAAAAAGGGGTGGAGAGATATCCTATAGTTGGTCTTATGGCTAGGGATGTATTAGCCATTCCGGTTTCCACGGTTGCATCCGAATCTGCATTTAGCACCGGTGGAAAAGTACTTGATCCATTTCGTAGTTCACTTTCTTCACATATGGTTGAAGCTTTGATATGTGCACAAGATTGGATGCGCACTACACGTGGGCCCCTTATGATTGAAGAAAGTATCGATGACATTCAACAAATTGAAGAGGGTAATACTTTTTCCTTTTTTTTAATTGAATATTTTAAACTTAGATTGCCATGTGAAATTTGTTTTTTTAATGTGTTTTCATCGTTTTATTTGTAGAGTTGTTGTCTCTTGTTGATCCGCCTTCGGTTTCCATTGTTGATGATTATTTTTAGTATTAGAAGGTAATTTTTTTTTAGTTTGAATATTTTAAAAGTTATAGTTTAATTTCTGCATTTTTTTTTTAATCTTATCATTATCTAATATTTGGGTTTTTTTTTTTTTTTTTTTTTTTTTCACAGCTTCCTCCTAGTCCCTTGAATCAACTAGGGTCAAGATTTTAAATCCTGCTTTAAATCAAGTGCCATTGCATCAGTCACAACCTCCTCGGAGTTCCTTGAATCAACCAGGGTTAAGTTCAAATCCTGCTTTCAATCAAACACTTTTGCATCAGTTGCAGTATCATCGTGGTTTCTTGAATCAACCGGGGTCAAGATCAAATCCTGTTGTCAATCGATCCCCATTGCGTCAGTTTCTGCCTCCTTGGAGTAATGAAGGGCAGCATAATCCCTTTCCACCACGTAGGAGTAATCAAGAGTCTGCCACTAAGTTCAGGTTGATGTCTTCACAACAAGTTTGTTTCTGATTCTTGACACATGCTTAGTAAGAGTGAAAATAAAATTTTACACTGATGTAAATAATGTTTGGGAAGTGAGCATGAATAAAGCAAAAGCAGCAGATCTATGCTAGATTTCTTGTAGATCGAGATGCATTTCTTTATGAACTTACGTAGTATCTTATATGCAATGCACCAATATGAAATCTCTTCACTCGTGAAATTTATAATCATATCCTGTGCTACTTTAATTTATATGCAATGAACTATCCTGTCACATACTCACGAAAGTAGTTAGAAGTTTTTTCTTAGAAATCTTTGATCCTGTGCTACTTTGTATATACAATGCACTATTCTGTTGCTCACAAAAGTTGTTATTAGTTTATTCGTTGAAATGGTCTAACTTTGATCCTGTGCTATTTTGTATACGATCAAATGCACTAATATACAATGTTTGCTTAGGATAATCATGTTCTGATACTTTCATGTGTTTGGAATGCCAGTCTTCGAATCATATGGGAGATAGGATTGATATGATGCTAGATCTAGTGAATGGTCTCAAAGCTAATGTTGAAACTCTGGAGGCTGAGTTATATGCTATGAAGCAAACAGTGCAGCCAATATCGCCTTCTACTGGTGAAGTTGGTTCAACCAATGTTCTGCCCCCGGGAGCTTTTCAAGGTGGCAGTGACTACAGAAGTTAACCTCAATGGACAAATGCTGATTTTAATTCGAAGTAAACACAAAGGAGAGAATCAGAAGATAATATGCGGAAAATGATTCCTTTAGTTGATTGATTGCCTTCTACTGGTACAGTTAGTTCAAGTAATGTTTTGCTCTCTGAGAGCTCAAGATGGTGATTATAATAATAATGTAAAGCTGCCTTGTGCTCTTCTGGCTCCAGTGGTCCTGGTTCGGCCTTAGGATATACCACTGCTAAAGATGAGTCCGAGGGACTGGTCAGTACAGCTGCAGGGGAAGTGTTTTCTGCAACTGATACAGGTGAGGAAGGTGAGGAAGAGAATGCTGATACTTCTCAAGATGGAAACACTCAAGGAATTTCCAGTGCGCAACAAAGTTTCAGAAGATGAAGTTATTGAGGCTTTCTTGGGTGATAATATTTCAATTTTGTATCTGAATTTCACGAAGGCTCGAACAGAATTCATACTGCTCTAATTCTACCAGATGGAATTTGACTGAAATTTTTAACAGAAGTAGTACAGGATCTATGTAGCATTTACATGATTTTTATACCGCAAATAAGCATGTGTTATTAGTGTTGTTTGTCAAGGAATGTTGAGTATTTTAGAATGTAATACTTCGTACATAGAATAGAATACAAGGACGATGATTCTGAATCAGCATGTATGGTAAACTGAGCTCCTGCCTTTGTTTAAACATCAATTATGTAAGCCTTTACTTTGCATAATTTCTGCTTTTATTCCTTATATTATGAATCAATGAAGCAATGTATGCATTGATGCATTTTTTGTTTCTCTCAAAACACAACTATCTATGATCTGTTACTTGAAATTTATATTCAAACAAAACCTATGTTATTGTTATCATTTTGTTAGGACTTTTTTTCTTGAACTAGCATAACGCGTGCGGTTCCAATTGGTTATGCTAGATATATTGATCTGTTGGCTGAAACGGAGCTATGTGTGTTGGTTACATGCCAGTCATGTAGCTAATCAGTTAATGTTCCAAATGCCATGTACGTGATGATTGTGTTAGTTTTGTGTAAGAGGGGTTCAAATTGAATTTAATCCCAAGCGCAATCCATGTCCCACATGTACAGAATAAGGAAGAGAGGACTTCGTTATAAAGGAGAGGTGAATGACCCGGATCCAACGTAATTAAGCATGGTATATCTTCTTTTTTTTTTTTTTGACAAAAGCATGGTATACCTTCTTTTGAGACTAGCAGTATTCAATTTTAGCACTCTACATTTCCCAACTTAACCCTCTTAATTGAAAATAAAAAAAACGGGTATAACTGATACATTTATATTACCGCTCTAAAACAGATTTTCAATTTCTTGCTCAAAAAAAAAAAAAAGAAATAACAAAAAATCTTGCTCTCAAAAAACATTGAAACCTCTGTTTTCCCAAGAAAAAGTTGCAAAAAAAAAGTTCACTCTTTCGACTGATCAAACGAATTGAACCCATTCATTTCGTCTTCGACGATTGTAAATGCCATGGCAAGCCAGAAGAGGAAGTTGAAAGAAGACGACCACAACAATGATCAAGATTCTGAATCCGTCACCTCAACTGTAAGATTTTCTACTCATTTTGTTAGAATCTTGCTGTTTTTCTTCAACTATTTCCTGCATTTTCGATTTTCTGGGTTGATTATACATTCTGTATTGCTTATTAATGGTGGATAGTGACAGAGAATTAAATGGGTGTTGAATTTATTGGTTCATTTAACTTATCATATTGTAAAACAATATTCAATTTACTGCTTAATATGTATGAATCTTGGTTCTATTTTATGAGATTGATTACTGTATTACACTATTTTGGTTTGATGGGTTGATTGTACCTTCCGAATTACTAAGTAATGGTGGATTAAACAACATTCTGTCTTTTTCTTGAATTAAATTTAAAGGGTGTTATAATTTCTGGGTATTTCAGTTAAATACAATGGGTGATGATGAATGTAGCAGCCGATTAAAAACTAAGAAGAAGAAAACCGTATCTCGAAAAGGGTTCAACCTGAAGGTCAAGAAGAAGGAACTTAAAGAAGCTAACACTCGGAAAGACGATCATCCTCTTACTGCTCAAGTTCAACATGAAGGTAATGGTAGCTACTGTAAGTAATAAATGATGTCATGTCAAATTCTTAATAATTTGTCATTCTTTCTTAGTATATGTTGTGAATATCGCTTTATAAATTAAACCAAGTTTATGTAAGGGTCAATAAGCTCGAATAAGGTCTAATAAGTACAGATAAATGACGTATAAATTTACTAAAATACATTTTACTACTCATGACTCCTGTTGTCCAGATTCTATTCTTTTAGGCACTTCAGTAGTAAGAGCAACTTCTGACTGGAGTAATTTACCATCCTGCAGATAAGCAATCTTCTCCGGCTGAAGGTCCAAGCGCGGCAATGGCAGCTGCTACAAGTAATCAGGCCTCATCATATCAGCAACATTTTGATATAAATCAACCAGTATCAGTTGACCCATCATATCAGTTGCCGCCTCGTTTTGACTCCCTGAATCAACCAGGATCAAGTTCTGGTGTTACTCGAGCCCCATTGCGTCTGTCACGGCGTGGCAGGCCTCGTAAAGGTTCTCTGAATCAACCAGGTTCGAGTTCAAATCCTGCATCAGTTGCCCCACCATTTCAGCGATATTTTGATCTAAATCAACCACCAAATCAACCAGTATCAGTTACCCCATCATATCAGCAACATTTTGACCTAAATCAACCACCAAATCAGTTTCTGCCTTGTTATGATCCCCTGAATCAACCAGGATTAAGTCCGAAATCTGGTTCTAATCAAGCCTCATCAAGTCAGTTGCCACCGCGTTTTGGTTCCCCATATCAACCAGGATCAAGTCCAAATCCTGCTTTCAGTCGCGATGCAGCATATCAGTTGCAGGCCTTACAGCAACATCAGCCACTTAATCCTAATGTTGATACACTGCCTTCTACTGGTGCATTAGGTTTTCTTCAAGGCAGAAGTACTTCAAGTAATGCTTTTGCTTTGGTCGCGAGAGATGGTGAAAACAAAGGTTATTTTGGTAAAACAACTGAGAGTGTTACAGGTTCGACCTCAGGAAATCTCACTGCCAACGACGAGTCCAACAGACCGGTAGTCACTACTGCAGGACAAGTTTCATCTGCATCTGATATAGACAGATCTAGTTCTTCTACAGAATCAGACGAATTACAAGGTTACAAGAAGAATGCTGATATTTTTCAAAAAGGCAACATTCGACGAAATCTCACTGCCAATGATGAGTCCAACAGACCGGTAGTCAGTACAGCAGGACAAGTTTCTTCTGCAACTGATATAGACAGATCTAGTTCTTCTACAGAATCAGACGAATTACAAGGCTACAAGAAGAATGCTGATATTTTTCAAAAAGACAACATTCGACGAAAGAAAAGGTCCAGTAGGCGTAGGCGAAGATATTTCCCTAATACTAACAAATGGAATTGGCTGAAGTTTTTGTACAGGAAATCATAAGAGATATAGGAGAAGGAAGTCAAAGAGATAAAGGAGAGTACAGTATAAAAAGCAAGTAGTATAGGATCATTCTAGCATTTACATGTTTTTTTTACTGCAATTAGGCAGGTATTATTAGTACTGTTGTTTGTCAAGGAATAATAAGTCTTTTAGTAGTGTTGTTTATCAAAGAATAATGCATAGAAAAGAAAACAAATTAAGATGTAGATAATTCTCAATTAGCAAATCTATGTATTAATGCATTTTTTGTTTAACTCAAAACACAACTATCTCCTATGTTATTGTTATCATTTTGATGTGACTTTTTTTCTTGAACTAGTACAACGCGTGCACTTCCAGTTGGTTTTATGAGGGTTATGAGTCTATAACTAGTGTTCAATTCGCGCGTAGTTTAATGGTAGTGGTGATAATGGTCTTTGGATGGACCGGCCTACTAGTTCTGAGGTTGCCTTGTCGATTTTGGTTAGGGGATGGGGTGGGAGGGGAGAGACATATATATATATATATGTACCAAATGTTTTTTTAAGAAGGACTTTATTTAATTTAGAACTTGAATTTAGTTCTTAAGCTCTTGAATTGAAGACTTTGAAATTTTACTTTATGACTAAGGACTATTCTTGCTCTCAAAAAACATTGAAACCTCTGTTTTCCCTAATAAAAATTCACTCTTTCGACTGATAAAACGAATTGAACCCATAAATTTTCATCTTCGAAAGTTGTAAATTTCATGGCAAGAAAGAAAAGAAAGTTGGAAGAAGACGACCACAACAATGATCAAGTATCTGAACCCATCACCTCTGCTGTAAGATTTTCTACTCATTTTCTTGTAATCTTGCTGTTTGTCTTCAATTATTTTCTGGGTTGATCATGCATTTTTAATTGCTTATTTATTAATGGCGGATTATGAATTTACGAGAGTACATTTAGAGGGTTTTAAAATTATTGAATGTTCATTTAACTTTGTCATACTGTAGAACAATTTCTTGGTATTAATTTCAATGCTTAATGTATAAATCTTGGTACCAGGTTATGAAATTGATTACTGTATTCTAATTTAACGGATTACTTATACCTTCTGAACTAGTTAACAATGGTGGATTAAGAGAAAAAAGTGAAATGGGTGTGTGATTATTGGATCATTTAATGAGAAATACATTCTGTCTATTTCTTGGTTGTTTTTGTAGCTACTGATTTTCTTGAAGGTTGTTTGATTTCTGGGTATTTTAGTCGAATACAATGGGTGTTATTGAATCAAGCAGACGAGTCGAAGCTAGGATGGAGGAACACAGAGAAGCTCAAGTTCAACATGAAGGTAGATGCAGCTACTATAAGTAATCAATGATATCATGTCAAATTATTTATAATTTGTCACTCTTTCTTAGTACCAAGTTTAGGTAACGGTCAATAAGTTCAGACCAAGTTTAGGTAACAGTTAATAAGTTCAGATAAGGCCTAATAAGTTCAGATAAATTACGACGTCTAAATTTACAAATGACTGTGGATATGCAGATTCTATTCCCTTGGGCACTCCAGTAGTAGGAGCAATTCATCAGAAATTCGACTGCGGATACACAGTCTCTTTCAAAGTAGGTCAGGAACTGCTGAGGGGAGTAATTTACCATCCTCCTGATAACCAATCCTCTTCGACTGAAGGTCTTAGCGCGGCAAGTTCAAATTCTGGTTTTAATCGAGCCCCATTGCGTCAGTCACGGCATGGCAGGCCTCGTATAGGTTCTCGGCTTCAACCAGGATCAAGTTCAAATCCTGCTTTTTATCAAGCCACATCATATCAGTTGCTACCGCGTTTTGGTTCTTTGTATCAACCAGGATCAAGTGCAAATCCTGCTTTTAATCGAGATGCAGCATATCAGTTGCAACAACATCACCCATTTAGTCCTAATGTTAATCAGTTGGGATCTGTATTTCCTGATTCAGGTATGCTTGAGAGCCTTCTGCACTTTAATAATTTAAAATTCGACTTAATTTTCAACAGGAAGCTACTAGGCATACACTTAACAGCATATGGTGATAGCAAGAAATTCATATTTTCACTTTTAAGGGACTAAATGACTAATACTTGTTTTTCTGCTTGTTATGAATCTTATGGTATCGGTTAAATGTGTAGGTCGAAAATGGAATATTTTTTCTCGGAGTGATGAAGTGCAGCAAAATCCCCTTCCACCATGTAGCAGTACTCCAGGGCCTCACACTGAGTTGATGAAAACGCCGGTCAGTTTTTTTTATTATTGACACAAGTATATTAAGAGTAACAAACAAGTATAATATTGTTTTAATAATGTTGATAAGGCGAATATAAATGAAGAACAGCAGATGTATGCTAGACTTCTAGTACTGATGCATTTCCTTATGAACATATGTAGTTTTTTTCTATGCAATTTGTATGCACTAATATAGAAAGGTTAGCCGAGGATAATGCTATTCTGTTACTTTCTTGTGTTTTGCAAGGCAGTTTTGGAATTCTAAGCTTAAGGTTTTTCTGGAGAATAGAGAAAGGAATAGGAGTTTTCTATCTGAGGTGGATAATCTCATAGCTCGATGTCACGGTGTGCAAGCTGAATTACGTGCTTTGAGGCTGTCAAGGTTATCAATGTGCCCAACTTTAAGAGTGCAGGCAACAAAAAGTACTTCAACTAATGTTCTGCTCACGGCAGCTGATCAAGGTGGTGAAAAAAGAAGTCAAGTTCAGTGGATAAACGTCGAGTTACCTAATGTGGTGCAATCAGAACCGAGACCAAATCCAAGTTTTCCAATGCAGGAGAGAAAATCAGAAAAATCTATTGCTGTAATTGATACGTTGCCTTCTACTGGTGTAGTAGGTTTTCTTCAGGGAGGCAGATGTACTTCAAGTAATGCTTTTGCTTTGCTCGCAAGAGATTTTAGATATGGTGTAAACAAAGGTGATTTTGGTAATAGAACTGCGAGTGGTCCTGGTTCAACCTCAGGAAATATTACTGGCGTTACTGCAGATGATGAGTCCAACAGACCAGTCGTCAGTACAGCAGGGCGAGTATTATCTGCAACTAACACAGACAGATCTAGTTCTTCTACAGAATCAGACGAATTACAAGGTTACACGAAGAGTGTTGATACTCCTAAAAAAGGCAACACTCCACGAACTGCCAATCTGCGATGATATTTCAGAAGATGAAGATCTTGAGGCATTCTTCAGTGATCATTTCCACTTCTTGGTACCTAAATTGGGTGATAGTATTTCAAATATTTGTTCCTGAATGTCACTAAGTCTCTAGCCGATTTCATAATGTTCTAATGCTACCAGATGGAGTTGACTGATTTTTTTTACAGGAAGTCAGAAGTAAATATAGGAGAGTACAGTATAAAAAGCAAGAAGTACAGGATGGTCATGATCTTTCTAGCATTTACATGATTGTTTACTGCAATTAAGCAGGTTTTATTTGTATTTTTTTCATGGCTAAGGAGTCTTTTTGTATATATTTAATACACAGAAAAGTAAACAAGAATGTGGAAGGTACTCAATTAACATGTATGGTAATAGCTATTAGATGGTTCCTGCCTTTGTTTGGACATCTATTATGTAAGCCTTTGTTACTAGAAATATTACTCAGATGAACATTCACGCGACTATGTTAATAACCATACACGGAAAATTATGGTTATAACACTCAGAGATTAAGAGCAGGTATGAATCTATATATGAAGCATTTGAAAGCTAAGCTAAAACATCTCAACCAAACATTTTGAAGCTGCTTAGGGTTGAGCTCAATGATGCTCAACGACATCTTGCTTAAAAAAAAAAACACACAACTACGCGACTAAATTAATATGTTATAGGGAATAATGATTACAGTATAAAACTCAGTAACTAAGACGAGAAGAGGAGGTAAGAAACTATAAATGAAGCATTTGAAAGCCAAGGTGAAACACCTCAACCAAACATTTTGAAGCTGCATAGGGTTAAGATCGATGATGCTCAACGACATCTTGCTTTATACAAAGACAAACGCACAACTACTAATATGTAACGGAGGTACTAAGTTAAAACAAATAAACAATACGACTTAATTTCGATAATTGGCCAAAAAGGTTGAGTTTAAAGGTTGTAAGCCCCGTTCAGGTAGGATCAGAAGAACCCAAGTGAATAACTGTAACAGTCGGCCACAAATACTTCCGTAGAAGATCCATAAGAGCTCCACACTCGTCTCAGCCCCGATTCACACGAATGCAAATCTGGATCTTCCATCGTAAAAGCACACTCGTTTCCGAGGCCCACATCTCTGTGGTAATTGGCCCGGGGACTTTCCTGGGCCAGGACCCACCTTTAAGCTAGCCCACGGCCCATTCACTTCAACCTTCAAACTCGAATTGAAGATTATCAAGCTACTTTACCTTTATAAATACTTCATTTCTTACTTAATCTTTCGATGTGGGATAATTACCTCACTTCCCCCTAAACCCAAAACCCTTAAATACTGAAAACTCTCATTTTTTCAGTTTCTCTTCTTTTTTTGGAGAGAGAAAAACTACCGCCACTGTTGAAGCTTGAGTGTGTTTTTAGAGAGAGAAAAAACTAACGCCATTGTTGAAGGTTCTGTGAATTTTAGAGAGAGAGAGATGGATTTTGAAGATTTGGATGATCCGTTTCAAGCACCGAAGCCGAAACCGTCAAGATTTGCGCCGAAGAATGCTAGGTTTCAGCCGAAGACGAAGAACTCCGGTGCGATGAAATCGGAGCCGAAAGTGGAAGTGAAGAAGGAGGAGGATACTGCGGTGCCTGTTGCGGAGGCGAAAATGGAGGTTGATAGTGTGGAACTTAAAGAAGAGGTAATGGAGGAGAGAGAAATTCCAGAAACTTCCAATTCTATGGAGGAAGATGTTGAGGAAGATTGTGTTGTTGCTGAGTATGATGTTTACTACACTCCTCGTGATCCTGCTACTCAGGTGAAAGAAGAATTTCTGATTTAATTCAAAATTGGATTGAAGTGTTGATTTTTTTTGTGTTTAATTTGATGAAATTATTGTGTTTATTTGTTTGGTGATTGTTGTTGTAGTTGTATGTGTTGCAATATCCGTTGAGACCGTCGTGGCGGCCGTATGAGTTGGAGCAGCGATGTACTGAGGTATTATTGATGAGGAATTTTGATTGTTGTTGTAGTTGTATGTGTTGCAATATCCATTGAAGTATGTTTTGTTTTTGGAGATGTTTATGTTGGTATTGTAATGGTGAACAGGTGAGATATAAGCCGAAGAGTGGAGAGGTGGAGGTCGATTTGTCGATTGATACAAATTCGGATAATTATCTCAAATCTGATACAGATGATGGAAAATTGGTCACTCAGGTTGGTGTTTTTACTAGTGTATTTGATTTGTTATTGTTATTGGAGTCGAGTTTTGTTGGTTATTGGATATAAATGGTGTTGTGTGCTTGATTTCGGATTAATGAGCTAGCACTTGATTGAATGTTTGAATGGACTTGGCGTCTTGAAACACTCACTAATTCACTATATGAATAAAAATCGAATATAATCACTCTAGGGTTCAATCTTTTGCGGTAGATGACTTTCTTTAATCTATTAGTCTGAAGTTCAATTAATGTGTACTTATATTGCTATTTATTCACGATTAAGTACATGTTGGTGTGAATCTAGTATTTTGACGAGCCTATAGCCAAATATAAATGGTTGTCGCTCATTTTATCCAATATTTTGACGAGCCTATAGCAATGAAAAGATGTTTGTGCTTTTTATTGCCAGGATTGAGAAATGCAGTTTAGCACTTATGCTTCACTAGAAGTAGCCATATACTCCCTTCATGCAATAATAACCTTGCTTTAAGGATATGTACTTAAATTATGGTCTTGTATGTTGTTATTAAAACCAGCTAGTAATATTTTCATAGGATGAGTTTGTATTTACCATCCATGTTTTCTGTATAGGCAAAATTTTCATAGTAATATTTTCATGCACCTTGTATCAAGATTTTCTTTATCTATGTCAAAGGCTGTCTAGGCAAGGATATTAAACTACTAATGTTCAGGAGTTCATTCCTGTGTCAAAAGCCCTAATTCTGCTTTGATGTATTTTATTCTTTTTTATTTTTTATTTTTTTTTTTTTTTTTTTTTTTTTTTATCATTGGAAAAGTATCTGATATCTTTCTAATGATTTTTTTCATGCTTCCAGACTTTGTCGTCTTCATGCAAGCCGCCTCAAACAACTAGTTATGCTGTTGGGGTGTTGTTTGATAAGAAGGTATGCTTTTTCTATACTTAGACTCTGTACAGTTTTCTAACTGCACTAGGTTTTTTTAAATGACAATTTTGGAAGATATTCATTGTCTAATTAATCCAAATAAGACACTAGGATCACGTTTGCTGTGGATTACTGTTTGGTTTAAATAATTACTTGTAAGAAACACAGATTCATTTTTATTGATGGTAGTGACCCGTATTACTCTGTAAAAACGCTATGCATAGCTTCCCAGTTCCTGCAGCTAGCTATTCTACTGGAATCAATGCATAGCTCATGGTTTGAATAAACTTGTCTATATTACTTTTTTTTTTAAAGATGGATTATCATTAACAGCTTGTTTGGATGGAGAGAAATAGAGGAAAGGGAAGGGGAGGGAAAGGAAGAGATGAGTTTAATAGAGATAAATAAATTGTGGCATTAATAGTTATTAACTTGGACTCTGCATTTGCGTAGGCTCCTTGCTGTGTAGTCTGCTATCAGATTGGTGACTTGGTGTTTGTGCATATAATATTATAATGTGGTTTTTCGACTTTTCTCTAGTTGTTACATAGACTTTCTTTATCCCAAAGTTATAGGCTGCTTTTAACTTTCAAATTTTGTAGACTTTGGCCATTAATTTCTGAAACAATAAATTAATCTACAATGTAAACATGCTCTCACTAGATTATTTCAACAATCATTTTCAGTGTAAAAAATGATTATAAAGTCCTATATGACTTGATTTCTTTGAATCAGAAAAAAAAATTGCGCATCATATCTATGTCTTAACGACGTGATATAATTTTATTTTATTTATTTTTTTATTTTATTTTTTTTATGCAACGTGATATAATTTTAAAGCAAGGTCTATTATTTTTTTTGATTTTGCAGCTATATCTAAACCCCATTCATGCAGTTGTGCAGCTACGACCGTCAATGGAATCTTTAGATTCTAGTGGGTCAAAGATAAAACAACCAAATGTTACTTTTAAAGAAGAAGGATCTAATAATAGTGCTGTTGCTGGGCCATCAAGGAAGGAGGTACTGATTTATATTATTGTTTGGTAGGTCGACTATTAGGTTCTTTCAAGCCCAAAATCCTGCTCTATTTTGCATGTATAGAACTATATACTTTGGAACGTATGTAGTATAAAAAAAATTATTGATATATTTCACCTGCTTTACTTTCTCCTTTCTTTCTTTTTGAGAATCCAGGTGGTTTTATTTGTGCTGTGGAGAGTACAGATGTAAATTCCTTAGATGTGTTAATTCGTTAAAGAAGCTTATAACTTTTGTCAAAGAAAGAACAAGTGATTATAAATATGGAGTTCTTTAAGTTGAGGATGTTGGAATCTGATGCTTCTCTAATCTTCATCTATATGGTAATGAGGTCAAGTATGGTATTATTGGTTTTGAGGATGGTTTTCGGAATGGATTGGATGGGTATTTAATGAACTGAGATTTATACATGGGGAAGTTGGGCTTTCCTTTCTTTTAACTTGTAATTATTAATGGTTTTTTTACAGTATTAGGTTCCTTATGTTGAATTATTTACAAGGGAAAGATTGGGAAAAAAATTAAGAGGGTGCATGTGGATGGTGAATAAGTTAATACAATGCTATGTTTTATATAATTGCTTTGGGAAAGTATAGGTCAGAGTACTTCAGATCCTTCAATTTCTGAATAGCTTTTCTTTGGCCACAGTCGGTTTTGATTGATGTTTCTTTGTGTCATACCACTTGAAACTAGTTTAACAAAATTATGCTGTATCCTTTGTGCCTTAGGTTAAGTGGCTTGATGGTTCACTTAGAACGGATAGAGAGAGATACCTATAATTAATTTAACCTTCGATCTTTTGGAATTCGTTCCTGATTGAGGAGCACAATTTCCTTCGGAATGGATTTTGCATATAGGGGAAAAAAATACCCATGGCTTTATCCTGGTTGGTGTTGATGATTTCCACATTTTATGCTTAATGCTGTATTAAGTTTTGATATGTCTGTTGATTTCAAAGGTTTCTTATTTATTACAGATTCTGGTAAAAATTGTTTTATTTGGTTGATTCCTGTATTATGTGCTGACAATATAAAGTTTGAATTATGTTGTCAAGCAAGTTTTCAGTTATCTATTTTCACATACATGCTTACGTTATAATTTCTGGGGCTGTTCTGATGTGCAGATGAAACAAACGGATCCAGCAGCTGTGGAGGTAGGAAGAATGATTGTCCTTTATTTCAATTGAAAGCTTACCCTCATGTAGAGACCAATCAATTTAGGCACATGTTTTGACTTAAAGTATTCGTTGATTTTTTATACTTCTTAGCATGATACTTAATGTCGTCTGAAAGTTTGGAAATACTCTGAGTATAATATATAAGTGAGAGTAATTCCTTGGTATATATTGTAGTGTGTCCTCTCTTAGCATTCGATTATTGGTTAATTACAGCTCTGTTTGTCCCTGTTTGACTTCTGTTATGTTATTGCTTAACATTTGTTAGTATGTGTGCATGATAGGCTTCTATACTTTGAGAAATGAGCATTGTTCCTTTAGAAAGTACAACTTACGGATTATTCTGCCTGATTAAATGCAGTCTTGGATTTCCCTCAAGTATCACAGCTCAGCTACTGGACTCGCAGAAAAATATCTGAGGAAGATGGTGACAGAACAGAAGGATCCGTTACAGTTTTTGATGAATCCGTATATCTTCTGCTTCCCACTGTTGATTTTCTGTTATTTTTTTTCCTTTAATTGAGAGCTTATTAAGATGGCTAACAGAGAAAACCTAAGTTTCAATAATTACATCCAATGGCGAGAATAAATTGGGTTGCCATTTAACTCGTTGTTTCCTCATGTTTGTATTCTTGTTATATGGATGATAATCAAGTTTCCTTTTAGGTATGATTACTTAAACTCCTTGTGTCCTAGAGCGGTGATCAACAAGATGACATCAAGAGGACCATCCAAACGGTATGCTATCAAAACTCTGGTCTTCCTTTTGTACATTCTGTGGTTGGTGTCTTGTTGATATACTATTATTTAAGCTCTTGGATGTTGAGATTTTCATGGCATGTGCATTAAAATGTATTCCTTAAACTTTGTTGTTTTGAAAATTTTAAGTTGGATTTTGCCAATTATAGATAGGTATAAAGATCTACTACTTAAGCTGGTATGTTTTGTCTGGTTGATTACCCCCGAAGAAGATGTTTTTTAAACACAAGCTGCATCTCTTCCATTTGCAACATATGTACTAAAAGTTGGTGAAGTAGAATCCTGAGGCAGTGAAACTAAAATTATCTGTAAGGCTCTAATAGATTAACTTGGAGGGGTAGTATAGGTATTCTAGTTTTATTAGTATAAATAGAGAGGTAAGGGAAGGAAATAGGTAGGCAAAAATTTGGTGAGAACCTTTGGAGAGTTATGGCCTAAAGCCATTATTGGAGAGTTGTGAGCTAAACTCACTATCGAAGATTGATAGCCTTAAGCTATCAGCCTGTAACACTTTTGTTAGTTTAGACTTGTAATACTATTGATTAAGCAATAAAGATATGATTTTTGAAGAAAGTAGGCAGCTTTTTGATTAATGAAAATGGAAGAAATTTACACAATGGTGGCTTGAGGCCACTACTCTCTGATTTAGTACCTTTAGGGCACCACTCTCTAGCTCACTAATGCTAACAAAATCACTGCCTGACTGCACATTCCTACCCTCCCTTTCTTATATATACAAGATCACCCTAAATTAGAAAGAAGACAAAAGATTATGGCAGCTGTCATTCAAAGAAGGGCTGCTCATCATTGATTTGGTGATTTGGTGGCTGTCCTTCTGTCACATCCTTACTCATTCCCATTTGCTGACCTCTCTTCCTTCTCCTCTCATATGTAACCCAACCACGATGCTTAGGTATCAATGTACCCGTTACACAGCCTATCTTTGTAACCCGTCCACCATTATCAATCAATCTAAAGCTTCCATCTTTATTAGTTTGCTAGTTAAAATCACAAACTCTTGCTGTTACATTGATTTCGCTGGGTGGCCGAACTAAGTTCTTTACAAAGTCCCCAGTGGCTTTCTTAGATCTATCACAATTATAGTATACACGTGCCCACACCTTGATACTCTGTCATTGTGTGTGTGTGGAAAATTGTAGTTGGGCTGGTATGCATGCATTTATACGACTTAGTTTTTATGTTAAAACAACAAGATTTAATGAAGTTAGCAATCTTGGTCTTTTCAACAATCTACATGGACTACATCTATTGACGGGATCCTACTACTCCCTCTGTCCAAGGTAAACTTGGGTAGCTGCTAAGTTACATCTTATTAGTCCCCATTATTGCACTACCTGAAAAAAAAAAAAAAAAAAAAAAAAAAGAAAAAAGGAAGGAAGAAAACAAAACTTAAAGATGTTGAGGGGGGGGGGGGGGGGGGGGCGCTACTTTTTTATGGCTACTGCTTGTGCTGGTTGTAAATGTCTTTCTGAATTTATAATTGGTTTGTTGCTATTATCTTTTTTGGTTCCCTGCAAAGTGATGAGCAATATGTTTTTGTTATACTTATGGTAATGTGGAGGTTTTGGTTGATGCAGTTTTTTGCTTTCCCTTCCACTGGAGGAACGAATAAAGACGTTGCTTGTTGAGGTTTGATCTGCTATCCATCTTATAACTTGAATATTTTCTGTGGCTCGAATCAGTAACATTATTATCTAGGTTATTGTACCCTGCTTGTATGTGTCAATGCATGTTGTTGAACTTGCACGACCTTTGGCAAGTAGCTGCTTATTAATGATTTCTTTCCATGCATCTGTTTGTTGCTTCTCCCATTTTCTCTACGCATGACTGCTCACTGATGAGTGATGATGCTTTTGGTGATATAACTTTTGTTTTGTGGTGTTGACAATGACGCCGATTACAACTTTTGCAATTTAATTATGGTAAACCAGTCAGGAAGTTACACCTAATTTTATAAGCTGTCCCTCCAAATTCAGCTTGCAACAAATCAGATTGCTAAGATTCTTGAGAAAGTAAGTATAGACAAGGGATTTTGAGAAGTAGGGCAGGGAATCTGGAGTTGAGACGTGCATCTGTTATAGTCATGAGAGGGGGTTGACAATGAGAATTAACAAATGGTAGTTGCTTTATTTTGTTTGGGAAAAAAAAAAAAAAAAATTTGAGCTGATTTTTGACACTGGAAAGTAAATATATGCTAAAGAAAAAGCCTTTGTTGAGACATTAGAAGTCCCCTCTCCATATGTTTAGAAAGATGCACTTTCTGTTTTCTTTTCTGAACTTGGTATGTATTCCATTTTTTTAGGGATTATAGAGTAACACTCAATAGGATTGTGCTGACTAGTATAATACCCAAAAAAATTTAAAAGAGAATGATGTGGGTCTATCTTTTAATAAATAAGTATAAGAAAAAAGGTTAGACATTATTGTTTGGGTAATTTAGTCCACTTCTGCCCTTGATTTTTGGTATAAAATTGCTTACCTGCTCTTTTGAGACGGTTTCGCCTGGGTCAATAGATCTGTCAATGACAGATTGATATGACACCTCACAAGAACTCATGTAGAGCATTTTGAACTGCTCTATTGTGCCCCAGGTGATGTTGTGAGCTTATGTCTAGCAGAACCTTAAGAAATGTATTTTTGAATTTGGATTGTGGAGTTGCACTCTTGCACATAATGCCGGTTTTTACTTTGTTAGACATGATAATCTCTATGGTCATGGACTCTGAGTGATGATTCTTGTCACCAGATGAGGTGGATTTAATGTCAAGTAATCATTATAATAGAAAAATATATTTTGCTTGGGGTGGAATCAATCTGGCAAATTGTGCTATGCATGTCTACTTATTTTCTTATGCTATAATATTTCTTTATTGTTTTGCACACATATTAGAGGGTTTTTATTTTGTAAGTATTCTATTGATATTGAAAATAGATTAGTAAAATTTTAACAAAGCATTCACATTTCAGTGATAGGTGATAATCAAGGGCTGTTTGGTTTGCACAGGGTAAATGGAATGGAATGAATGAAGGGAAATAATAAGAATGGAATGAAAATCCCTGAAATTTGCTATGTTGTTTGCTTTAAAAAAGAAAGGGAATCAAAGCCACCAATCCAACCACCACACAACCACCTATTTCCTTGATTTCCACCTTCTCCAGCCACCCCACCACTCGCTACCCCTCCCCCATCACCTAGCTGGCTTGCCGCCCCTCACCACCCTCTGAAAAGGGTTTTGAGGGTGGGGGAGGGGCGGCCGGCCTTTTGGGGGGATGGGGACTGGTTTCTAGGGTTTGCGGGGGTGAGGGATATTTTTCAGGGGAGGGCTTTTCAGGGGGTGGTGAAGGGCGGGGGAGGTGTGGCGAGGGGCAGAGTAGGGGCAACGCGCCAGCTGTGTGGTGGCTGGTGTGGGTATGGTGGTGTAATGGTGGCTAAGGAAAGGGAATGAAAAAACCTGTTGGGGGGGGGGGGGGGGGATCTAGTTTGAAGGATTTGGGGGAATGGGGAAAAAGGCCTAACAAACAACAACAAAGGGAATTAGGGCAGATGATTCTTATTCCCTTTGATGAATACCCCCAACCAAACGGCCCTAGGTGAAAAGTACTATGGGATGAGGGAGTTCATTTTACCCTTGCATGCAAAACAAGCACCTGCTTTTGTTAACTTGGGCACTATATCTGTTTTTTTGTTGATGTTCCTCTTTGGTGAAACATGCTAAAACAATCTTGGATAAAAATAAAAATTCAAAAAAAAAAAATTGAGCTTTAACTTTCAAAATGTTTCAGGGACCTTCTATTCAACGATTTAAAGTCATTAAGCATCTTGCACCTGATGACCCTGTTGAAGAAGTTCTTGAAATCCTTCAAAAATATGCTCTTTTAGTACAAGGTCTCTGGGTTCTAAAATCTAGCATCCGGCATCCAAATGCACGTGGACCAGAAATTTTAGCAAGAGATTATGCTCTTCTTCTGTTCAGCCAGAGTCCATTCATAAAAGACATAGAATTAGATGTCCTGGGATCCCAGAAATCTACTGGGAAAATAGTACTAAGAGAATTAGCTGTTGAGAGACCATCCTGTAAAGATTGGAAGTTCAAAGAGGCTACAGATGTTTTGTTTATGAAACTTCATCCAGATGTTGTTGAGAAACAAATGAAGCTATGGGAAGTTAATGAGCAACTGATACAACAAAAATTTGCCAGTCGTAAAGCAGTGCAAGCTTCGAGAAGCTTCAACAGACCTGGATCCTCACTGCCTTCTGATGAAGGTGCTGTAAGAGAAACAACTGTAGCACGCTCTGCAAGCACTTCCATGTCAAAAGAAACTCAAGAAGCCCTACCTAAGATTTTGAAAAAGCTTTTCCAATCTCACAAAGTTTGCAGGTAAGGAGTTCCTATATTTGTGACCTGAATTATACTCCTAATATTTTTTTGTAAGTTACACATTAGATTCTGCTTGAATTTTAGGAGAATTATATAGGGTGCTTAGATGCTGCGCAGGTCATTTTATTTCTCTTAACTATGTCACTGCTTCAGAAGTTCAGAAAACATAGATGACCATGGTACTTAGCGGAGTAGTGAGAGTATTTATGTGTATATCCTCCCTCCAACTTATGTAATAGTTGGAACTTTACTCTAATATTAAGTCTGGTTAACTTGTGCCTATTAAAATTTAAAAAGAAGTTAAACCGCCAGTTATGTCCTTCACGATAACTAGAATTCTGTGAAATTAATCTTATCAAGTATCATATCAACCACTTTTTTTTCGCAACAAAAGTTTTGTAATATTGCATGTTTCACACATTGAAGGTGGTTACAATCATAAGTGGACATAATTTTGAAAATCTCTCAAAGGTTTGAGGGTTTTTGTTTTCTTAGAAATCAAGTTTTTGTTTTCATAAATAGAATTACAATATAAAACTATGTGTATACTTTGACCATCATCCTCATTATCTATTTATTATTTAAATACAATTAAATGCAGTTTGGCATACTGAGACCACTATCCTAGTTTTCAGTTTATTGTGATTTGCACATTATTGTAGTCATCATTCTCATCACCAATTGTTTTATTAACAGAGCTAGATAATGAATGCTATACCATTTTGACAGCTTTCAAACAATTTGCCGAGGTCTGAGGGACATGGCAGTTTCTATGTCTGCCCTCCCAAAGGCTGATGCCAGAGCTGCTGTAGCTGCTGCAAAGGGTGTTGATGCCCCGGAAGAGCTTAAAGCTGCTATACGTGAAATTGCTTATAATGTCCACGATGTCTATATGTTGAAGTCGTCTTCAGAGCATCCAGAGTTTGATCAATTGAGGTTTTCTTTTTCTCATCTTCTTGCATTATATAATATTTTATTTGAAGCTAGGAACTATAGTGATGAGAAGTTGTTAGGGCATGAAGCTTTGTGGTCACTAGATCACATTAGTTATCGGGGGTATTCCATATTTCCATGTGCTTTGGAAAAAGGCTTTTGGAATGGCCTGTCTCTTGATAGAACATTGAAGAATATTTGTCAAATTTTATGCTGCATTTAATGAGTGCATCATCCTTCTAAGTTAGCATATGCCTGTAATATTGATGGTTGATACTTCATAGAGAAACAAGGAGGATGGGAACCTTCCACCTCTATTAGGGTGCTGTGGACTTTTGACCACCTTATAGCAATTATTTTTCGAAAAGGGGATCTTTTAAATACTACAATTGGCTATTCAGCCTGATATGCTGTGTCAACTCTTCCAAGAATATCTTTTCATCGACACTTAATATCAAAAGCCATTCTTTTTTACTTGTTTAGCTTCTTCCTTCAATTTAGTCCTCACACATTCTACCCTTTTAACAGATTTGTAAGCAAGCATACATTTGGCTGTTATAATAGAGGGCATTTCATTTTTATTTTGAGCTATCCACCTTAGTTGGGATTCAGAATCCTTTAATCCTCTCAATTTTCCTGCAGAAAATTAGTTGTTGACCTTTTTCTTGGAAGTGGGCCTAATGCAAAGCTTAAGAAAGGTGAATTTATGGAAGCTGCTAAAATCAGACTTCGAAAGGAGCCCAGTAATACTGAATTTCAGAAGGTCAGTGCTATTCTTTTTGTACAAATAATATTTCAGATCCTGCTTTACCAATTTGTGACAATGTTGATTTCTTATAGAAGTATGATTGTACAGTCTGGTTTTATGAAGAGATATGCATTAATGTAGTAGGGAAGATAAAATGAATGGAATAAGCATTGTTATTAGGAAAATTGGCATAGGAAAAAAACAATTAATCTAAACTATAGAATGTGAGTTTAAGATTAAGAACTCAGCATTGCCAACTTTCAACATACAAAATCTACTCGTATACAAATTCGATATGACCCTTGCTGACGGTGGAGTATTTCTAACAAAGTTTGAATCTTTTGTTTTTTAATTCCATATCGTAGCAAAGTCTTGCTTACTCTGTCTGCCTTGTGCCTTATACAGTTATACTCTGTGTCTGAATAGGAAGTTGGTTACGACACTGGCTTGATTTTCTCAATGTGTTTAATTATGTTTTCTTCTTATTGTGGTAGGTCATAACTGAATTATGTGTATCAAAGGGAGGGGCTTGGCTGCTAAAAAGTGGCGATGGAATCCCCAGTTGACTATCTAACTTATCTTGAAAACGATGTAGTTGTAGTGGATGCAAGAATACCAGGTATATGATATTGTACTGTTATGATACTGGTTTAGTTGTGCTTTTCTCTGCAACCCGGTCTACATGTTCATCAGATTGAAATGCTGAGTCTTGCAGTTTTGTCGCTGCTGATATTGTCCAGCAAAAAGACTTGGATGTATCAAATGGTGAAGAAAGACATAGAGCTCATTGATTGAGGATGGGAAGACAGGCCATTGAGCTAGGCATTATAAATGAAGCACTAATCATCAGTTTTTTTCGCTGTAGGGGTAGAGGGTCCTGCTAATTGCTTACTGGGAAGTACATGATGCAGCCGTAAATATTACAATACTAGTTTTCAATCCAGTGCAATCTATCGATAGTGAATTGTTTGATAATTACGAATAACAGTTATTTTGAGGGCTTCTAGTTTGATAAACGTACCAATTTTTGCCAAAAAAATAGTTCGTATGAGTATTGCCTTATTGTAATTTTTCTTATATTCTTTGCCTACCCCCTCCCAATCACCCTTTCTCTCCCCTTGTACGGTCGCACCAGCAATACCCAATCAAATTTTCCTTTCCCTCTCCCTCACTCTTCCACAATAATATGGGTCATAATGTTAAACTCCCTCCGTTTCTTATTTCTTGCAACAAAGGAGGTTGCACGGTTCCCAAGTCAAAAGTTTTTAAGCACAATTATTAGAAAGTAAGGGTATGTAAATAATGTAATTAAGGAGGGAGGGTGAATAATTAATTAAACAACTAAAAGTTTAGCACCACCACCGATGAACGGGTACGCCACCCAAAACCACCAGCAACAAAAAGCTACCACCTAGAACCACCAGCGAAACCACCCGAAATCACCCAACGAAACCACCTAGATCTAGAACCCACGCCACCCACAACCACCACCTAGACCCACCACACCAAACCCACGAACCCACCAAAACCCCTCCTCCACCCCTGCGAACCACCAACACTACCATATATAGACCCATCAACACCACCAACACCACCGAAAACGACCAATTCAAGACCCACGAAACCACCAGACCCACGCCACCAACCTTGCGACTCTCCTCCACTCCTGTGAAACCACAAACCACAAAACCCACCTTTACCACCAAAACCACAAAAACCTACCGACGACCTAGCAAAACCACCCTCGACACTACCAAAATAACTGACGAACCACCTAACTCACCAACAACCAAAAATCCACTAAAAGGGTGGTTTGGGATTTGATTATGATAGATGAAGATGATGAAATGATAGATGAAGGAGGAGAGAGAAAGATAATGGGTTTGATTATTTGGGGGTGATTTCATAGATAATTAATTTAGATTAAGGTTATAATGGATTGCAATTATGTGTAGCATTATGTGTTTAAAAATTTTAAGGGTATATTGGTCATTTTGACAGAAAAAAGTTTCCAAATAAGGAAAAAAAATAAGTTTTTGCAAGAAATGTGAACTACTCTAAAATGGCAAATGTTGCAAGAAATAAGAAACGGAGGGAGTAATATAATTTCTAAGCTCGACTTAATCAAGGCTTGACTCAATTTCGATGATCTTTGATCAAGCAATTCTTATAATTCAACTTGAAAAGCTAACGAGAATTTCAAAATATTTTGGTTTATTAAAAACATTAAATATACTATACATACAAATTTTGAAATTCTCGTTAGCTTTTCAAGTTGAATTATATTAATTGACAATCCAAAAAATTCTTAATGAAACATTTGGCAAAAATTGAAAAGCTAACGAGAATTTATATTTTGGTTTATTAAAAATATTTATTCAACTTGAGTCCTATATATCTCAAATTCTCTCCAAATTTCCCTTTCCTTCTCATGTAGTTGTTATTCTTAATGAAACATTTGACGTTAAATAGTCATTTTACCCATGAAACTTATTCCAATGTCTAATGAGTTCATATGTAGACATTAGAATTTCCTCCCCTATATATATATATATATATATATATATATATATATATATATATATATATATATATATATATATATATATATATATATATATTACAACGGTCCAAAAAGAGAATTAATTTCTAGTGTTTCTATGAAAACAACAACAAATATAAGAAAGTCGAAAATAACTCTCTAAGTTTCTATATATATATTACAACGGTCCAAAAAGAGAATTAATTCCTAGTGTTTCTATGAAAACAACAACAAATATAAGAAAGTCGAAAATAACTCTCTAAGTTTCTTTAAGAAGTTTCGATGTTCCGCTCTTTCAACTGTCTACCCGTTGATGACTTGTGCTAGCTCAAAGCTTGGGATCCATGTCTGAATGTGTAGAAGCCCATTACACCTTGCAATAATTTGATCCAAAAATGGGTCTATCTTGCCTACCATTTGTTTATCAAACTTGATTGGGTATAAATTCTTTATTAAGATTCTCTACAACCTAGCTTCAATTTAAAATTTTAAACGGTTTGAACATGAATCTTTTGGTTTTAGTGACTTTGTGTTTGTACACAACTGTTATAATCAAATGTGATCATAATCAAAACTCACTTGATTATATCTAATTATAGGCTCACATGAACATGCCCCAATTTTATAGACTATTTCATGATTCATGGTGAGCTAATATTCGTATATTCGAAGAAAACTTATATATATATAAAGCAAATTAGAATCAAATACCTCAAGGTTGAATAGAAACCGAACCATCTTTTTAAAACAACTCATTTAACACTTCGTCACATTGAATTAGAGATAAAATATTTAGAGGTAAAAACGTACAATTAACCCGACAATTATATTTACGCGTAAAATAAAATTTGGATTAGAGGCCTTAATGCCCTTACACTAACCAAAGTAAACGGCAATTCAATTACACAGCTAACACAGGACTACCTCCAAAAACCCTACTCCGACGGTTGAACCTCGTTGCATAGCAGAAATCGAGAGAAAGAGGAGAGAGAAAAGAGAGTAGAGAGAAGAGATGTGGAGATCCATAGCATCAAGATCTTCCTTCACCAGAAGTTTTGTGCGAAAATTGATTTCTTCTACCCAAACCCCACCATCTCAGGTAATCCATAAACCCTTGATTTCATCACATTTTACAGTTATCGAGAATCCCAGCAAGTTTTCATATCAGAATCACAGGTTTTTTTCTCATTCTTCTTCAATAAGTGAAATTGAAACTGAGAATCATGATTCCACTTATTCTGAGGAAGTTGAATTGGAAAATGGTGGGGTTTTTTATGATACCCATGATGTTAGTTCTTCTCAAGAACTTGGTTTGAACCCTAATTTTGATGAAATTAATGATGCCCAGATGAGTAGTATTGGGTTAACTGATCAGGAGTTAGAAGGGGATAGTGAGGAAATTACTGGGGTTGATTTTGAACAATTGAAAAATGTATTGTCTTTGCTTCTAAATGATGTAGATGGGTCATTAGAGTCTAGCCTTGATAGTATGGATTTGATGTTGAATGAGGAGTTTGTGGTGAGACTGCTCGTTTCACCGCTTATTCCTGGGGATCATTTGATTAGGTTTTACAAATGGGTTTCGAGTCGAAATGAATTTAAAGGTAATACTTTGTTGTTAAGTGAACTTGTCCGTGCTATTTGCAATGATTATGAACCCAAGAGGAAAGATGTTTATGCTTTGTGGGATTTGGTCAAGGAAATGGGTGAGAAAGAGAGTGGTGTTGTTAATGCTGAAATGCTTAATCAATTGATATCGGCATTTTCGAGATTGGGTAAGGGAAAGGCTGCATATGAGGCATTTGGGAAGTTTGAGGAATTTGGCTGCGTCCTGAATGTAGACAGTTATTATCTTACAATTGAGGCACTTTGCAAGAGGTCATTTTATGACTGGGCTACATTAGTTGTTCAGAAAATGCTTGATGCTGGAATGCTTCCAGAGAGTGAGAAGGTTGGTGAGATCATATCATTCTTATGCAAAGGATACAAGTCCAAGGAGGCCCATGTTGTCTATCTTGCTGCCAAGAGGGATAATAAGTATCCTCCTCAGAAGGCAGTTAATTTTTTGATAAGTTGTCTATCAAAGGTGGATGAAACTGTGGACTTAGCACAGGAGGCGCTGGTTGATTTTTCTGATGAAGTTCGTAAACATGCTATTAATCCGTTTTCATGGGTCATCCGCGGTTTGTGTAGGAAAAATGACATTGAGGGTGCTAAGAAGTTGTTTGCTGAGATGATGGAAAAAGGTCCGCCTCCTGGGAATGCAATCTTTAATATTATCATTAACTCTCTTTCCAAAGCTGGAGATATGGAAGATGCCAAGAGGTTACTGAAACTTATGGAGACTAGGGGACTGAAACCTGATGTCTATACTTATAGTGTCATAATTAGTGGTTACGCAAAGGGTGGTATGATGGAAGAAGCTCGCAAAGTCTTATCAATGGCGAAAAGGAAACACTCCAAGCTCTGCCCTGCTACTTTCCATTCACTAATTCGAGGATATTGCAACCTTGGAGAATTTGACAGGGCTGTGAAACTGCTGAGTGAGATGAAGGACTCCGGGGTCGAGCCTAATGTAGATGAGTACAATAAGCTTATCCAATCACTTTGTTTGAAGGCTTTAGATTGGAAATCAGCAGAGAAGCTTCTGGAAGAAATGAAAGAGAAAGGTTTGTATCTACCTGGTATTACGAGAGGTCTTGTAAGTGCAGTTAAACAGTTGGAGCAAGAGGCAGTTGGATCTGAAGATGATCATGCCAAACCATAGATTGTTAGTGGACCATGATCAATGTTGTAACATGAAGTGGCTCAAGCCGTTTTTATTCTTTTTCTTGTGGTAGTATTTCTTTTTGTTTTATTCTTTTCATTTTCATTTGGTTATCAAATTTTGGAGCTCTTAGGCATTAATCTGGATGGCATTGATTCCAGAACTGTTGATCAAATAGTACATCTTCTTTCATTTGGCTGGCTATGCCATTTCGTTTGTGGTAGCTGGATCTGTTAGGAAGTTAGTGCTTATATATATATGTGCGAAACTGTTGGTATGGAAACATCAACAGAAACTTTGCTCTTTTTTTTCCAGTGAGCAAAATAATCATGTCACTAACTCTTATGTATGATTTCCTTATCAATGGAAGCTAGGGTTGTGGCTTTAAACTATTTCTCTTTTGGCTAAGGGTGCATTGGTGGATATATTTTTGAGGGGTTTTCACCAGCCTTTGTTTGAGAGTTGGACAGTAGTAGTAGAGGTATGTAATATAAATTCTTTAATCATCCTGTTTCTTTTGCTTTTAAAAACCAAGCCTTTTATTATTTGGTCAAGCAGGTTTTCTGTAAGTTTTAGGGGTTTTCTCAACTCAATTCAATTCGTTTTAAAATTGGAGTTGTTCTAATTCAATTCAATTGTTTCAGATGGCTTTGATTCAATTTTGTAAAAAAAAAAAAGAAGGATTTTATTTCTATGCGTTCTTAAGTTAGGGTTTTATTTATTTATTTGATTAAGATCGTTTAATGTCTAATTGACTTTACAATTTGGAGCAGTATTTTAAGTATCAATTTTTTGGGAATTGTAGCTTACTTATTTCCATTAAGACAGTAACCATTGGCCTTAAATAATACTATTTCGAACCGGAGTGAAAAATCTCATTGACTGAACTATCTTAATGATAATGAGGATTCATGACCTTGACATTTCCATGTTAATTGCTTCTACAGGAGTCAAGGCATGTTTAAGTATTTGATGTTATTACTTATTAGTGTATAATGGTTTCCGAGTATCATGGCCATGTATGAGAATATACATTGATTTCTTTTGAAGGAAAGAACTGGTCAGATCAATGACAAATTATAGCTGCTATGACAACGAGCAATCAGAACATATTATGTATTTAGAATAATGGTAATTGAGATGACAAAAGGTTAATAGTGTAATAAACAAGTATGTGTCAAAAAAAAAAAAAAAAAAAGTGTGATAAACAAGTATGACCTAAATGTTGATTAGAGTGTCAACAAACTGGAAAGAAATCAGATATGTTAATCAAACTTAATGTAGCAACAAAGCTGGTTTAGACTTTGTGATGAAATAGTTTGATTTTCTTGATTTAAGTAGTTTTTTGATTAAAATATTGGTGTTGAGTGTTTTGATTATTTTTATCATTTACAAATTGTTTCTCAAATTTGATGATCGAATCTTTTTTTTATACTCCCTCCGTGTTTTAATAAATGTTACACTTTGACTAGCACATAGTTTTAGGCCATTTAATTAACTTAAATAAAATAAGAGGCAAGTGGGGTAGTTGAAGTATTAAAAAATTGTAAAAGAAAGATAGTGGGTTAATAGTTTATTGAAAAGTAATGAATGTGAGAGGAATGAAATAATAATAATAATAATAAAAAAAAAAAAAAAAAAAAAGTAGTGTTGGGTTTGGGTGGGGATCATGAGAGGAGAGAGATTACATTTAAATATAGCTTTTTGCCAAAAAAAGAAGTGTAACACTTATTAAAATACGGCCACATTTAGTAAGTGTAACACTTATCAAACACGGAGGGAGCACATCTTATCATGTGTTGTCTTTTTTGTAGGGCTGGATATACGAGATCAAATTTCATCAACATTGTGTATGTACTTTAAATGTTATATTTTTAATTATTTGCATAGATATCTTCTAATATACCACCAAGATGCCTTCTTTAGAATATTGCAGCATTCTTGGGGCTCTCCAATGAGTGAATTATGTTTACTTTCAGGAAGAACTTGAAAAGGAGGGGATATGGGACTTTGACGGTGAAGTTGTCCATACATTCGACAAGAGTTTTTATAGGTTAGATTTTATGATTAATTACCTCTTGCCTTCTTTATGCAATTCTTATCCATGCATTTTATATAATAGTTCCTAATATTATTATCAATTTCTTCTTTCAGGAGTAATTTGGCTCTTCTTGGACGGTTTTCCTAAACGAATGTCAAAAGGGGCATTTTGAGGTATACTATAGTTATAATCTTTTTAAGTTCTAGCTTTCCCTACCCCGCTGGCCGTCAGGTGACTGTTGTACTTGATCAAACATTTTAAAATTTTTTGGGCATGCTCTGTTGCAAATTTGCAATTGCGCAAAACACAATAGTTTAAAATTTGGACAAAGCATCAAAAGACTTATGCTGATTTAAAAGAGACACCCTTATCATTTTAAAAGGTTTATTTTGTCCTGTTTTAGCTGAAGCTATTATGTAGTTTCTGTTGTCTTCCATATACGTAGTATGTGTTTGGAGGTGGCACTGGGTGACTAAGAGCTATGTTCAATTGGCTTGGTAGTAAATTGCTTACTGGCAAGCTGAATTATTGGATGTTAATTCAAAGCTGTTATGGCATGTATTTTGATAAAGCAGAACCTGGAAAAAAAGTTGTCAATTTTGTTCTGCAACATTTTGACGATCCTAATTTCAGATATTGTCCACTTTCCTGGTGTTGCGTTTTCTAATTCAAGGCACTCAATCTTCTATTGGCTTATTGCTTCTAAGTACCATAGCTCTGACATTTGTTCAGTTATAAGGAGCTTAATTTGCATTATTCTTCTTCTCCCTCTTTAGTCATCCATTCTCTATAACCATATGCATTTCAGGACTACTGATGACCTGATCAAAGTGTGTACTCCAGTCCAAAGTAAATGATTAGTAGTTTATATTTAAAAGAATCATCACTCTTCCAAGTTCCAAGCATTAGAATGGTGTTGACTTACTATATCACGTAGATTAATTTGGAGGTGTAGTGAAGAGGATACTTTAGGGGAGGGATCTTCAAAGATATAAGCTTGTATGAACGAATTTGCTGCAGCAGTCAGCAGTCAGCAGTCAGCATTCAGCCAGCCAGCAGTAAATTTGTATGTTGCATACTTCACTCTTCAGATAGGTTGTTGATTCCTAATAAATTTGTTTTCTTTTTCTCATTTTTTGCATTATATAATATTTTATTTGAAGCTAGGAACTATAGTATGAGAAGTTGTCAATTGTCATGGCATGAAGCTTCATGGTCACTAGATCACATTAATTATCGGGGGTATTCCATGTGCATGGTCCTTTGGAAAAAGGCTTCTGGAAAGGCCTATCTCTTAATAACATTGGAAAAATATTTGTCAAATTTTTATGCTGAATTTAGTGAGTGCATCATCCATCTAAGTTAGCATATGCCTGTAATATTGATGGTTGATTGATCGAGAGACGAGGATGGGAAAGACATGAAGTTGGGAACGGAAAAACAGGGGATCCCCCCCCCCCTCCTTATTCTCACCATTTGTTTGGTATCCTTCCACCTCCATTAGGGTGATGTGGACTTGTGGGCGTTGTGGCCACCTGTGAGCTTTTACCTTTCAAGAAGGGGATCTTTAAAATATATGAATTGGCCTTTCAGCCTGATATGCAGTGTCAACTCTCAAGAATTTCTTTGCATTGCCAATAAAGATCAAAAGGCATTCTTTTTTACTTGTTTAGCTTCTCCCTTCAGTTTAGTCCTCACAAAATCTACCCTTTTAACAGATTTGTAAGTAACATACATTTGGCTGTTATAAAAGACGGCATTTCATTTATATTTTGAGCTATCAATTAGTAGGGATTCAAAATCCTCTCATTTTCCCTGCAGAAAATTAGTTGTTGACCTTTTTCTTGGAAGCGGGCCTAATGCAAAGCTTAAGAAAGGTGAATTTATGGAAGCTGCTAAAATCAGACTTCGAAAGGAGCCCAGTAATATTGAATTTCAGAAGGTCAGTGCTATTCTTTTTGTACAAATAATATTTCAGATCCTGCTTAACCAATTTGTGACAATAGTGATTTCTTATACAAGTATGATTTTACAGTCTGGTTTTATGAAGAGATATGCATTAATGTAGTAGGGAAGATTAAATGAACGGAGTTAGCATAAATATTAGGAAAATTGGCATAGGGAAAAAAAAAAATCAATCTAAACTATAGAATGTGAATTTAAGATTAAGAACTCAGCATTGCCAACTTTCAACATACATTAGTACCTCTACTCATATACAAAATTGATATGAGCGTTGCTGACGGTGGAAGATTTCTAATAATATTTGAACTTTTTTTTATATATATATAAATTAAATTAAATAAAATCCATAATGTGGCAAAGCCTTGCTTACTCTGTATGCCTTGTGCTTTTATACTTTGTATCTGAAATTCTGAGTAGGAAGTTGGTTATGACACTGGCTTAAATTCATCTCTGTTAATTTTTTTTTCTTCTTATTGTGGTAGGTCACAACTGAATTATGTGTATCAAAGGGAGGGGCTTGGGTGCTAAAAAGTGGCGATGGAGTACCTAGATGACCGTCAAAATATAAGACGATGTAGTTGTAGAGGATGCAAGAATACCAGGTATATGATATTGTACTGTTATGATACTGATATAATTGTGTTTTTATTTGCAACCCGGTCTACATGTTCATCAAATTGAAATGCTGAGCCTTGCAGTTTTGTCGCTGCTGATATTGTCCAGCAGAAGACAACGAGTTATCAATTGGTGAAGAAAGCCATAGAGCTTGTTGAGTACTGCTAAAAAGATGGCTGTGCTTGATTGAGCGAGGAATTATAAGTGGAGTGCACTAACCATCTTTTTTTCGCGGGAGGCTGGGGGATCCTGCTAATTGCTAAATGAGAAGTACATGATGCAGCCGTAAATATTACGAATGACAGTTATTTCGAGGGTTTCTAGTTAGATAATGGTACCAATCTTTGCCAATAAATAGTTAGAGTGAGTATTGCCGTATTGTAATTTTTCTTATATCCTCACCTACCCCCTCCCGTACACCCTTTCTCTCCCCTCGGACGGTTGCATCAGCAATACCCATTCAAATTCTCCCTCTCCCGCACTCTTCCATAATATTATGGGTCATAATGTTATAAAATAATTCCCAAGCTCGACTCGATCAAAGCTTGACTCAATTTCAATGATCTCATATCAAGCAATTCTTATGATCCAACTTGAATTGCTAAAGAGGTGGTCAAAATTTGTATGTATAGTAGTATATTGATTGTTTTTTATAAACCAAAATTTTTTGAATTTTTTTGGATATTAATTACTAGTATTATATTGTATTTGTTTAACCTAATTTAAAAAACTCTATTTGATGGATTACTGGTATTATTCGTAATATAAAGTGGCTAATTTCGTTTACTCAACAAAATAAAACGTAGTACGAATTTTTTTTTTTTTTTTGGGTGCAAATAGAAACACTCAATTGACAGTTGGTTAGTAGCTTTTACAAGTTGAACACGTGAGCTCAAAGCCAGCTTTGTAGAGTTTGGCTCCATCTATCACGGCGGTGGAAATGCACTTTGATTTGATAATCCTCTACTCATTCTAGCTACTTCCATCATTGTACCTAATTTCCACCCTAGGCATATAGTTGCTCTAAATATTTAAATGTCACTTATAACCTTTTTAAATGCATGAATTTATTAACAAAAAATAAGGTTTATATTTAATGTAAAAATTAGTATTTTTAAAGTTTAAATACGAATATAACATAGAAACAATAAAAAATAAAAAATAAAAAAAAAAGTTTTAAATGTAAAAGTCAGTAATTTTAAACAATAAATATAATTGATAACCGGTAAAAATAACTTTAGGTGTAAAAATAAGGTGTAGAGTTGTTTCAAGGAAAAAAAAAAAAAAAAACATTTGGTGTTCTTAGACATGATCTTCATTATATAAAAAAGCGAACAAGAGGTAAAAAAAAAAAAAATGTATTTATATCTATTTATCTATTTTTTTTTTTTACATTTTTTTTTATGATGATTCTTACTATGTAGCTCACTTACATCATAACAAAGGTACACATTTATTCCTCTAATTCAATGGAGCGTTCTTCTAATTCACTGTTATGAAAATCCTTATAAGATAATTTCTCCTTTTCAACACGTTGCAAAACACCTTGAATACGACGTGACAAAGAAGTCTGTAGAAGCATCCACAATATATACAACACTCTGACAATCAGCATCACTAGCAAAAACCTCAACAACTAGCAATTTTAAGGGATTTGCATCATTCAATATATACAATAACAAATACATCGCCGCATGGTCTTATTTTAGCCCCTTAAGGCAGATAGTTATCTCTTTGACATGTTGCAACGAGCACGGAGGTGGAGTATCTACAGGAAAGATATTAAACTTAATGAACACATAACTTCCAATATCTCATCAATTGAGCTCATCCTAATAGTTAGTTTCTCAACATTGGGAGCATGATTATGAAAACGTATCTACGTTTTCCAACAAGTATGAGATGTTTTCTTAAATTCAAGATGTCTTAAATTATGAAATATTGGCAATTGAATATCACCATTCAAGCCATTCAAAGCAATTACCAAAGTAAAAACACGACAAAAGAGCCTTAACACTGCGAAATGCCCAAAATAACTATGTGCCTCTACTCATTCAATCTTGGCCTCTAAAGAATACGTTAAGCTTGCACTTTGTAACTCTCTTGGTTCCCGGATAAACCTAAACTCCGAGTGACTTAAAACTGAAGCTTCAAACACCTTCAAATTAGGGGCATCAATATCTACATGTATGGTCTCAACTCTTCCCCTCAAATTGTGTGTATGAATACACAATGACTTTAAATTTGATGATGAAACAACCACATGAATGTCTCTATCCCCATCCCATACTATCAAAATCTTCATCAAAATTCATACAATCTTAACTCTTTAAGACAAGGGCAAGAATTAAACAGAATGGCCAACAAATTTTCGTGATTATCGTTAAGATGACTTATGTTAATAATTTTTAGATTAGGAACACTAATTTCATCTGGCAAAGTAATTATATTAAGTTGTATGCCCAAAATGAGATATACCAATGACTTGCATTGGAAGAGACACGGTGATAATGTGGTTGAAATTTCATCTTCATTAGTAATATCTCCAAAAAAAATCGGACCACAATAGTCTCTTGACTAGTGTAGCGATTATATAAGGAGTAAGAATAACCAAACTCGGGGGCTTGGTACGGGTGGTCATCGAGAAGGAGTACAAAGATTTGGATTTCAGGCGATAAAAGTTGAGGTAAATTAAAACATGGTTAATGATTGAAGATGAATTAAACGCCTTACTAGTTGATTTGTCGAAGCGAGAAGCGGTGATGAAAGTCCAAAGGTGAAACCATCTCTTTGATAATATACCGGTCATGATAGCGGATTTAATATGAAGGAGTGAGAGAATAATGATGCGAATTAAAGTCGGAAGTGAGCTCAATCTATCTTCTTCGCCTTGAAGTCCATACCATTTTTGGTATCTAAAATCCATGGAAGGTTGTAATTTGAATTTGTGGAGAAGGGGTTTTGGCTTTGCTAGTTTGATAAAATGAGCAATTTTTAGGAAAACTTAATTCACCTATTTGCAAATAAGACAAATGGATTAGCTTATGGAAATAAACATTGTAATAATTTGAATCATTATACATATAATTAAAGGTTATTAATTGAGGAGAATCACATTAGATTTTTTTTCCCGCGAATACTGGCAATGAATCTGTAAAGAGTGAATGGCACCTCGTCTGAAAAAAAAAAAAAAAAAAAAAAATCACATGAGATCTCCTACATAGATATGGTAAAATAACAGTCTATTTTTTGAGATATTGAATTCACATTATTAGCTTGTCTTATTAATTAATAGGGATGCATGCCATGAGTTCGAATCCTAATTAGGTAAAGCTTTCACACATGCATTACCTAGCCTATTTTAATTTCCACGTTATTGTTCGATATATAATCACGTGTAATGTCACCCACATTGATCCATTGGTAATTTGAAAATGAATCCGTGTGGACTAAGTTATGGTACATATGAATATGGTTATTAAACTATCCAACGAAAATTGGGTTGAGAAGGGATGTGTTTTTTATACCTCAGCTCCATATTGAATGTGGCAATTAAAAGGGATTTTTCATACTACCTAGCTTTTGTTTGAACATACTTGTATAGTTGTATCACTACATTTGGATCTGGGCGTAAGGGCAAATCCAATCTAATCCAAAATAAAATATAGAAGTATGTTTTAGTTTTAGTTTTTTTTTTTTTTTTTTTTTTTTTTTTTTTATTTATTTATTTATTTTTTTTATTATTATTATTATTATTATTATTATTATTATTATTATTTTTAATTCAATTCAATTTGAACATCAAATTTAATCCGAATTAAAATTTAGTTATTTGAATCTGATTCAAAATTCCAAATTAAAATGTGATGCTATTTTTTAGGGCTTAATGACCCATAATCCAATATATATATATATATATATATATATATATATATATATATATATATATATATATATATATATATATATATATATATATATATATATATATATATATATATATATATATATATATATATATATTTTATATGTAAATGCAATTACGAAAAAAATAAAGGTTGTAAATGGAATCTCAATATAAGCCTGGAAAACATTTTTTTTTTTTTTTAATACTTGACTAGTTTTGGCAGATTAATAAAGGTAAGATTCTTGTTAAAAAAATATAAATAAATATAAAATAAAATAAAGGTAAGATTTAGCGATGATTTATGTAACTTTTTATAAAATATATTTTAAATTTATATAATGTACACCTTTAAAAATCTTGAATGTAACTTTTTTTTTTAATGTTATAGTAATTATTTTTTTTAAATACAAATTCATTGTTTTAACAAAAAAAAAAAGGCATAGGAATCCAGACTAAAAAAAAGCATTTCGGAGGGAAAAATTTTCATATAATTGTGCCAAGTGTCTTATATGGTGATTGTTTTAGTTTTATCTAGATTAACTCCGTGCGATGTACGGTTTTAAAATAAGAATTGAATTGTAGAATTTTAACACATACAAAAAGAAAATAACTTCCTCATTTTTCCTAACTAATTTCAAATTAAATATGAATATACAATTCCCAAAAGTGCATAATTTCATATTTTATTAAGAAATTTCAATTAAATTATATTATTAACTATTGTTAACAATTCGTAAATAACTAAATAGCATAATATGTGTAGAAAACCCAAAATTTAAATTTTAAAAATTAAATGAAATATATTTTCAAAGATATGTTAAATAGGGTAGCTTAAAAAGGAAAAAAAATATGACATTATCCTTGCATTTTGGAGGGAAAAAATTAAATAAAAAAGTGACACGTAGACAATGATGGACATTAATGGTTGTTAGTTTAGTGTGTGTGTGTATATATATATATATATATATATATATATATATATATATATATATATATATATATATATATATATATATATATATATATATTGTTGGAATAAATATCATTTTTTTTTGAAGAAAAATCATTTCTTTTAATGATACAAGATAACATAAAAAAAAAAAAAAAACTACTCCAATTAGTAATATTATTGTATGTTAAGAGGTGATTTTTAAGGATTTTTTTTAATAATAAAATTGGTTACATTTATCACTATGTTATAAGCCAATGAATAAGTTCATAATGTCTACCTAATAAATTTATGATACCCTCTAGTAGCAATTGTCAATTTTGGAAAAAAAAAAAAATTATTAACTTTCCAATTAGTGTACACATAAAAATGGACAAAATCATTCCTTCCCAAAAAACAAAAAAAAAAAAAAAGGACAAAATCATGATTACATTTATTGATATGGAAGCAAATTAAATAACATATTTAAATTCGAAATTAATATTTCATAATATGTTTAAAACCTTATCAAATCAATCAATACTATATACTAAAAAACACTTCCACAAAAAAAAAAAAAAAAAAAAAAAGACACACTAACCAGGTGAAAAATGTATGATTAAGACACCTATGTAAGTAAATTCATTATTACTTTAAAATTATGTTAAATGAATATAAGTACGAAGCATTAAGATTTGTAAGTTGTGCATCGCCCGGGTACTACGTTAGTATTATATACTAAAAGACATCCCATCGACATGTGTCATTTTCTGATGTGTCTCTTATATTTTTAATTATTCTTTATTTTTTATAAAAAATTCCATATAAAAAACAAATTTTATACATAAATAAAAGATTAGATGCGTCCTTATATTTATTGCCAACTATAAATTTAAGTATAAACCAAAATTACTAATTTATATTAATAAAATATTTGATGTATCATTCCACAAACAATATATAGTCAAATGCATATTTTAAAATATTTGTTTGGAAAATAAAATATTTTATAATCTATTACTAGGTTAGTTCCTGTGTCATGCACGTTAATTTTCAATAATCATTATTAAACCATCATTATAATTGTTTTTTATATATATAAAAAAAATATAAGAATATAGTTGACAAATTTTGATCAAAGTACTGAATTACAAAAGATATGTTAGGTATAAAATGATGTAGAAAATAATCAAAATTATGTTAAGAAAGGTTTTATATATATATATATATATATATATATATATATATATATATATATATATATATATATATATATATATATATATATATATATATTTTAATTTTTATAACTATATAAAAAGTTGTGTTAAAAATATGTCAAATCTTTTTATTTTTAGTAATTATATTGCATAACATTAGGGAATTATTTTGTATAGAATTTGTTTCTTTAATATAATTTCAAAAAAAAAAAAAAAAACTAAGGACACACCAGGGGATGACACGTGTCATTACTGGTGTGTCTTTTAGTATATTGTTATTATTGATAATATTTACATATGTAAATTTACTTATACAAAAAAAAAAAAAAGAAAAAAACTTAAAATTAATTATTAAAAATTACCATACATGACACGGGGTCTAACATAGTTCTTTGTAAAAGTGAAACTTTTTCTATTTCGTACGGACTACAGAGTATAAGATATAGTAACTTTAACCTTTTATTTTAATCAAGTTAACTTTTGATTATACCTCTAAGTACGTTCGTTCCTTTACATATTTTCCTCTTACGTACATTAAAAAAAAGTAACTTTTTTTAAGATAAAAAAAAAATAGTTGTAACCTAATTTAATTTTTCTTGTATTAAAGTTATGTTTATTTCGATTACATTCATATATCTCCATTTTTGTGTGATGCCTTAGTTGTTTAGTTGATTTGTCTTAATAAGTACTTTAATTATAGCAAACATTTCCTTTTTTCTGAAGTTGATAATTTATGCCCCTTCCTCATTAAATCCAAATTTAACTTTACTATGCGTCATAAAAAAAAAAAAACTCTATTAAAATTTCGAACATTGCACAGTTACACAAGATCCAACACATTTATTGCATGTATGCAAATAACTATAATATAATTTCATACATATTGGCGTAAGATATTATGGCCAATTGCATAAACTCTTTCTAGAGAATTAGCTACATCGTGCTCATTGGATACCCTTGTTATGAGTTTAATTACGTCTATTATACAATACGGAGTATTTGGTATGCACCCATTTTATTTAAAAGGCCTTCAATTTGCATTAAAGTACAAATTAAGGTATATCTTAATAAGATTAAAAAGAATGCATCAAGATTGAGTCCTAAATGATGATGTAATAGACGCCAAAATCTTTGGACCAAGACTTTAGCATATACCAAAATTATTATAATATAAGATCTACCCTTAATTATTTTTTTTATTTTGGTGTATTATAACAAATAATAAATAAATAAAATAGAATAAAGATTCAAGACACATGCAAAACGACGCGGTTTTGGCTACAACTAAAACACCACCGACCCAAAAAATGTGAAATAGGTTTTTAGACCCGCGTCTAACAATTCAATTTCTGGATTCAGACAACAAAAATGGGTCCCACAATAAAGGGTATTTTCGGAAATCTTGTTGAAGGCTGCTTAATTTGTTAATTTTTGACACTTAATTTTCCCTTTTAATTAGCAGCTTCATTATTAATTAAAACTCCAAAAATCTGCAATTTGAAGGAAAAATATAAATTAGAAAATAAATAAAAACCCAACTTTTCTTTGCTTATAGCAGGGTTTTTATCAAATTTTCTCTCTCTTCTTTCTCTCTCTTCTTGAGTAATTAATTTGGGAGAAGATTTAAGCTTTTTGGGTCCAGCATTTTATTGAAGTATTTGGGTTTAATTATTTTTGGATTTTTGTTTATAAGAATTGAAAGAAATTATTTTTAATTGAAGGAAAGTTTGGAGTTGCAGCAAACAGAGTTTGGAGCAATTAGGTTGATTTGATTTGGGCATTTTTGGAGAAAAAAAAGAGGGATTTTTGAAGTTTTGATTTGGTTTTATTTTGGGAAAAAAAATTTGGAAATTTGGAGTTTAAATGAAGTGGGATTGATTGATAGGAGGAGGAAAAAGAAACCCAGATCGAGAAGCAACTAGGGGACTTCGATCCGAATTAAAGCAAAATGGTAAATTTTTTAAATTGTTTTTAATTATTGGGTTTATAATATTTTTTGAATTTTTGTAAGTTTAGTTGCATTTGTTTTAATTTTTGTTGATCAATTGACTGATTTATACTGTTTATTGACTTAATTTGACTGATCTGTTCTTCATTTGAGAAATGTGTTTACTACATTTGAGAATAATTTGAGCTTATTTTGAATTTTATTTTATTAATGTTACGCTGCTAAATTTAGTTATTTATACATTTTGATTTGCTTGGAGTATTGCTTTTGATCTATAATTCATTTTTCGATTTTAGTATGCTTATTAAAGTTCTTCTATCTTTTTGTTTTTGATTGTTCCGTAAATTGATATGGAATGATTTTTTCCTACCAAGTAGAAAACAAAGAATACCTGAATTGTGAGCATTTATTATTATTGACTAGGAAGGGTGCTCAAGTTATGATTTTATTCTGTAGAAGGTTGAGTGCTTGAGATTAGATGAGCCGCCTAATGAATTTAATTGGAATTTTGATCAGCATTCACTCCCGAGCTTGTCGAAGTTCTATATTGCTTGTGAAGTTATGATGTCAATATGATGGTATGATAGGAAGGATGAAAGAGAGAAGAATTTATTATTATTCGTGGTCTTAGTTTGCTGTTTCCTCTCTATACATTGTAAAAGTTTACATTTTGGTGGTGGTAGAGTTTGCGCGTAACTTGTAGAAGGCAGAACTTTTCATATTGACCCAACCTGCAACTGGGGGCTCGGGAGGCCTTTTTGAACCAAGAGTTTAGGCTTTGAAATTCCTAGGTGCCAACCCTGCACCTTATGATTGGGTCATTAGTCTCTAATGTATTGAACTGTATACTTCCGGTCACCATTTGAGCACGTGCTGTATCAGTGCACCTCGTAAATGCTTTGCCTGATTTTGTGTCTCATGTAGTGAACTGTATCTTTTCGGTCACCATTTGAGAACGTGCCATGTCAGTGGACCTAGTAAATGCTATGCCTGATACCGTGATTCTAAAAGAGGATGATCCGCATTTAGTGCTAATATGCTATATGAAAGGCATTAGTCTTACTAGCCTATACAATAACGTTCCTCTATAGATAACATGGCTACTCTTACCGCTTATAGTTGATTTAGATCTGAACGGTGATTAATGGAGGGTCATTAGTTTGGAGTCATGATTTGATATAAAATATAAAATGTAATACACAGTTATTTTCAACTGAATTTTAAACTTTTAATGTGCTATAATGCTATGTGAAAAGCTTTAGTGACTATAAAATAGCATTCATCTAAATATAACAAGCCTACTCTTACCTCTTTGACATTCCAATCGTATGTTCTTATTCTCTTACTTTGGTGTTTATGTTTTTTGCGTACTTTATAGAAATGTTATGCTATATGAACTGGTGCTCAAGTTGAGATGGAGCTATAACCCCAAATGGAACTAAACATTGTTTTTGTAATTTTCAGGCTGTTTCGGTCAGTTTAGCTGTCGGATCTCTTGTTTGGATTGAGGACCCTGATGTTGTCTGGATAGATGGCGAAGTAGTTGAGATTAATGGTGAAAATTTAAAGGTCCTTTGTACTTCAGGGAAAACGGTGAGTGCTGAATTGCCTGGTCTCATGGCATATATCTTAATGTATATGGCCTTGATTACAGTATAAATGATTCTTTAAAGTAGGCGTATCGTATATGAATCTTCTCTACTTTCGTGGACCATGAGCTCTACTCAATTGTGCTTGTGCACACGGCTGCTTACTTTCCACTTGAATATTTTTTTATGTTCCTTATTGTTTGTAGTTCTTTTTTGCTGGCTGTTCATGTCCAATTTTAAGAATGATTTTTATCTTGTTAGATGAGTTTTATTGACTAAAAAAATGGCAATGTTCATTTTTGTAAATTCTGTAATTTTATTAGTATCCTTTGTGATGAGTTTGTATTTTCTTGTAATATGCAGGTTGTAGTTCACGCTTCAAATGTTTACCCTAAGGACCCAGAAGCCCCTCCGTGTGGAGTAGATGACATGACAAAGCTGGCTTATTTACATGAACCAGGGGTATTGCAGAATTTGAAATCTAGATACGACATCAATGAAATATACGTAAGTGTATATTTTCCTGTATAAGTGTAAATTTTTAGGTATACCATACTACCATGTAATAATAATTAGCTGTATCAATGTATCATTCACGTTTGTGGTGAATTAGTTGATGAATAATGCTATCAAGTATCAACTTTAATGAGATATGAATGTGATCACTTCTATAAATGTATCTAATACAATCTCTGTTGAATGTTAGATCATTTTTTTAGGCAAAATCAGCCTCAACACTCTTGAAATATAGGTTGGGTGCACCCAACACCCCGAACTTTAACTAGTTGCTTGCTTACCACCAATTATTGATTGGGGTGCAACACGTGCTTTTAATGGGTATTTTTTGGCACTCAAACTAAGACATTTCTGGTAATTAAAGGGTAATTAATTGCTCATTGAGACATTTCTGGTAACTAATGGCTAATTAATTGCACACGTTGCGCCTCAATCAATAGTTGGTGGTGGCTAGTGATTAGTTAAAATACGGGGTGTTGGGTGCACCCAAGCTATACTCAGGGAGGCCAATTTTGCCTTTTGTTTAGACAACCTGATAACATTTTTTTTTTTTTTTTTTTTTTTTTTTGGGAATATTGATTTATTGTATTATGACAACGGTGTTGAATGGTTGATGATGAGATTAATATTATTCTGTAATTAGATGCTATAATTTGTTATTATTTGATCTGATCATTTTATGTAGTTTGATTTGATTTCCAATAAATATTGAGGACCTAAAATAAGCTACAAAGCATAACCTTAGAATGTTGTCAACTCTAGTGTGATTTAATCCCTTCTATTGCATCCAACACGTCTTCTGTTGTAACTCCGTTGGTGATTTTTGACCTCATTGGTCCTGATAAACAACTTTGTGTCTACAGACTTATACTGGGAACATTTTGATAGCTGTAAATCCTTTCAGAAAACTGCCTCACTTGTATGACATACATATGATGGAACAATACAAGGGGGCAAGTTTTGGTGAGCTAAGTCCACATCCTTTTGCGATTGCAGACGCTTCCTACAGGTACTGTATACTGTTTATCTTGTATAAGATATTGGTTTCTTATTGCTCTCAATCCTAGAAACATATCAAGAGGGAAATAGGAGTTGGACCTACATGTTTCTCTCTGCAACTTCTTATTACTTACTCATTTGGGATGCTTTTGGAAAAAAAATAAAACCTGTTGGTTTACGAGTTATGGCTTATGGGACATTACTTCTGTACCTGTTTATGAAGCTCAGCATTGTGTTATATCTGCTTACAGGCTTATGATGAAGGATGGAATCAGCCAGTCAATTTTAGTGAGTGGGGAAAGTGGAGCAGGTAAAACAGAAAGTACAAAATTGCTGATGCGTTATCTTGCTTATATGGGGGGTCGAGTTGCTGCATCTGAGGGAAGAAGTATTGAACAGAAAGTTCTGGAGGTAATAATTCTTTCCCCCTCAATTAAGTATAGCTTTAATAGGTTTAAGCTCATATCTATTAGAGTGGAAAATGAAGTGGTAATTTGCCGTTTGACTTCATCTTGTCTGACTTATTAATGAATCTGTTCTTATCCTATTGCAGTCTAATCCTGTTCTGGAGGCATTTGGCAATGCCAAAACGGTCAGAAATAACAACTCCAGGTAATTTAATTTAAATTATTTCTGGAGATGTTATAACCTTTTGAAGCAGCATTTGTTTGATTAACGAGTAAAAAATATAGTCGCTTTGGGAAGTTTGTGGAGCTCCAATTTGACCAGAAAGGAAGGATTTCTGGAGCAGCAATAAGAACATATTTGTTGGAAAGATCTCGTGTGTGTCAAGTATCTGATCCTGAGAGAAATTATCATTGTTTCTACATGCTCTGTGCCGCACCAACAGAGGTAAGTAGATTGCAATGGCTTCCCTCTTCAATATTAGCTATCGAAATATAAGTTAGAAAAATGTAGTAGACAAAACTCCAATGACTTGTATCAGTTTGGTAAATTCATTGTTGGCGAATACTCCTTGTTATCCAGAGCTTCTTTCTTGTCTTCATTTGACAAAAACATGTCTAAAAGATCTATTCTACATCACCTTTTGGAATGCCAGATAGTTGTCCTATTTATGATGCCGTAGATGTTTAATCCTTGCTGTGTCACTTTTCCTTGGTAATACCGTGATGTGAGAGAGAGGGATTTTGCTGTAGAGTGTCTTGATTTTATCGCTGGGCCATATTCTTTTCTTTTATTCATAACTGGTTCAAAACTGTATGATGTAAGACCTGTAAGGACACTTTGTTGTTTGACCTGTTGTTTGGGCGAGGTTATCTAGCCAAACTGACCATTGTCTCTGTGCAAAAAGATTTCATCAATTGCAGAGTCTGTCATTTCCTTTAGTCTTGATTAGAAACACATTGATTAGCATGCAGCTGTGCATTTGTAAGAACAAGATCATAGATTTATCAGAAAATTGATACGGTCAATTTCTTTGAAGCATGCTATGCTGCTGTGTGCTACTCTTGAAACATTATTGAAAAATATTTGCTGAGTAATTTTTGTGCATTATTACTTTTTCCTATATGTAAATTATGTTCAGTAATGACTCTTCGTTTCAGGTTGTTCAAAAATACAAGCTGGGAGATCCGAAAACATTTCATTATCTGAATCAAACGAATTGTATCAAGTTGGAGGGGGTTGATGATGGCGAAGAATATCTTGCAACCAGAAGAGCTATGGATGTGGTTGGGCTTAGTCCTGATGAGCAGGTATTTATATTTCCTCCACATCCCCTCCCCCGGTGTGATAACCCACATTGTAGAAATTTTCATGAGTTAAAATTTTATTTTTGATTTTCAGGATGGAATCTTTCGAGTTGTGGCAGCAATTCTTCATTTAGGAAACATTGAATTTGCAAAGGGGAAGGAAATGGATTCATCCGAGCCCAAAGACGAGAAGTCTCGGTTCCATCTGCAAACGGCTGCTGAGCTTTTCATGTAAACATGCACTCTGTTGATTTTGTTGAACACCAATTTAGGAAGAAAAAAATTTCTTCAGTGTTATCCTCAAACAGGAATTATAACATGTTATGCTGTTCAGGTGTGATCCAAAAGCACTAGAAGATTCTCTTTGTAAACGCATAATGGTTACTCGTGATGAAACCATTACCAAATCTTTGGATCCGGAGTCTGCTGCCCTTAGTAGAGATGCCTTGGCTAAAATAGTATACTCTAGGCTGTTTGACTGGTAAAAACTTAAGACTTGTGATTTCTAGTATCATGGTATTATTAGATTCTGCTCATATAAATTCCTCTGCCATCTTATGCTGTAGGCTTGTTGATAATATTAACACATCAATTGGTCAAGATTCTAATTCAAAGTTCATAATTGGAGTGCTGGACATCTATGGATTTGAGAGTTTCAAGACAAACAGGTGCTTAACTGGTATGCCTTTACATTTTATGGTTGATGGGAATATGTATGATGGAGCATGGGGGCAGCAACACCTGCTTGTTTAGTTGAGGTCCATGGTGCACATTATGCAATGACTTGCTCTGAAGTAAAGTAGACCGATAGATCTTCAGCCCTGAAGCTACTAACATTTTCTTGCTGCAATTACTTTCTCTCATAGTGATTTGCATCTTTTCATTTTGCAGTTATGCTTGTCAAATCAAATGATCATGTTGACAATAGAGAACGTGAAAAGTTTCTGTTACTATGTTTTTTTGTTTTCTTAGTTGTTCTGTACCCCTTATTTGAGTATTTCAAAATAGTTGTTTCATTTGTCCTTTTGGTAAGTTTTATGAGTAGGTCACATGGGCTGTGCTATCACTTGGGCGATGCTTGTCAAATCATATGAATTGTCACCCTTGACCCATTATTCTTAACTATGCCAATTAGAAATGGAAAATCTATTAAAAAAAAATTGTCGTGTGTAATTTTTTAATATCAAATTTGATCCATATGTGGCTGAAGTTTCGAGATTTGAATTCCTAATCAAGAAAGAGTATTGCAGTAATACTGTCGTTCTGTTTTGGTATGGAATCTTACTTGGACTTGCTGTAATACTGTCGTTCTGTTGTTTATTGAAAAATCTGAACAGAAGCTTAGGATTGTAAGCTGAACTTCTGAAAAGACTACAGCTTTGCATGAGATTATCTAGTAACAGTATCATTACTGTGAAAAAGATACTGTCCTATTAGCCACTATATGTTTAAGTTGGGTTAATGGTGCTTATCTTAATGGAGAAGGAGTTAACTCACTTTAACTGTTTTTGAATAAATTAGGTTAATGATTTCAAGGAAAACAATGCATAATTGAGTCATAAAACCTTGTTGGATATATTGCGAGTAAAAGTGAACTTTATGATTTCTTTATGTGATGTTGATAAAATATTCTGAATGGAGTGACTACTTTTTCATAAATCAAAGATTTGTTATGCATTTATTAACTCATATATGGAAATCGATGGTATTAGCCACTTTGTTGCTGATCATGTCATCATTAGCTGTTCATTTTATTTGTCTTGTGATTATTATTGAATTTGTTACTGTGATGAATGATTTATGCTCTTTTGGGAAACTCAACTCTTAGCTCACCTTCTATTTCTTTATCCTTTCCATGACATTATGGCTGGGTCCTGGGTGTAAGACAGGGAAGGAAAGAATTGGATATTACTTTTTATCTAGTTGAGTATCTAAATTAAATGTATGTATTCAATTATATGGTATTACAAAATTATGTTAAGATCATTCTTCTGTCAGTTGAAATTGCTTTCCAGAGAGTAGCTTGTAAAGTCTTACTCTTTACTTTTCTACCTGTTCCTGATATTAAATTTTGATGATAAGTCATTGTGACCACTAAGTTTGGTGTCTTTGCAGTTTTGAGCAATTTTGCATTAATCTAACCAATGAGAAGCTTCAGCAACATTTTAACCAGGTTTTTGTATCAATAAGCGATTAAGCGAACATTTTCCTGCTTGAGAATTTTTCCTTCCCTCTTCATGTTTTGGTAACACATCGAAAATATGTCATGCAGCATGTCTTTAAGATGGAACAGGAGGAATATGAAAAAGAAGAAATAAATTGGAGCTACATTGAATTCATTGATAATCAAGATGTTCTGGATCTCATTGAAAAGGTTGGTTTTGCTGAATGTTTCCTGGTATTGTAACGAGGGGTTATCCTTTTTGTACTTTTAAAATTAAAATTATTCTCTATGGAGTAGGGAACTAGGGATAGTCCTAAAGACTGAGAACGCAATCAAAACCCTTCAGTCGCTTTGTGAATGTTTGGTTACTTTTTTTATTTATCTTCCTCCTGTTCAGTTGGTTGGTGAATGCTTGGCTACTCTTTTGCTTTATAGGCAGTATATGATATAGCCTGTTAATTATCTTGCACTGCTGTGAATTTATACTGTGTTCTCGCAAGTAACTTCTTTTTCTTCATCTGTAATTCTCTGTCAGAAACCTGGTGGAATCATTTCTCTTCTGGATGAAGCTTGGTAAGCAGAGTGACAAATATTTTTTTTAGATACAGGAATTTAGCATTCTCTTGATAAAATATATTACATTTTTGATGATTTTCCCCCCTTGGACAGTATGTTCCCAAGATCTACACATGAAACATTTGCCCAAAAGCTGTACCAGACATTCAAAAACCATAAGCGTTTCAGCAAGCCTAAATTAGCTCGTAGTGATTTCACTATCTGCCATTATGCTGGTGATGTAAGTCAAAAGTTTTCACTGCATGCATAGGTTGGTTTCGTTAGTTATTAAGTTCTGTAGCTTGAGGGATTTTGTACGTTTCTGTAGGTTACCTATCAAACTGAACTGTTTCTGGATAAGAACAAAGACTACGTTGTTGCTGAACACCAAGCACTTCTAAGTGCTTCCAGATGTTCCTTTGTAGCAAATTTATTTCCTCCTTTACCTGAAGAGTCTTCTAAGTCATCAAAGTTTTCATCAATAGGTACTCGCTTTAAGGTATGCAAATATTTTGTTATATTGCCTTATATGTATGATTTTATGTACGGCTTGTCTTTCTGATGTTCTTTTCTATGTTTATGTAGCAACAATTGGTTTCACTTCTTGAAACGCTGAGTGCAACTGAACCACATTACATTCGCTGTGTGAAGCCAAACAATCTTCTTAAGCCGGCAATTTTTGAGAATCAGAATGTCCTTCAACAGTTACGCTGTGGGGTGAGGATTGGGATTACATGTCCTATTTTTCTTTTGTACATCGTCACCTGAAAGTGCAGCGTTTGTTTGTTCTGACTTGTTGTATCTTCTGTTTTAGGGGGTCTTGGAGGCTATTAGGATAAGCATGGCTGGGTACCCCACTAGAAAACCATTTTTTGAGTTTCTAGATCGGTTTGGAATTCTTGCACCAGAAGTCTTAGATGGAAGGTAAACCATGTCTTTTCCTGTGCGTGATGTTGCTTGGAAATGAAAGTATGAAACTGATTTCTTTTATTTTTTTTATTTTAGTTCTGATGATGTCGCAGCATGTAAGAGGCTTCTTGAGAAAGTGGGACTTGAAGGCTACCAGGTACCAGAATCATGTTTTGAAAATCATCGTAACTTACTTGGATGAAATGTTTTATTTACTTGTCTTGTTAGGTGCAGTCTTTGTAATTCTGACTTTAGCAATAAACCTAGCATGCATTTTCCAAGCCCATACATTCCGGTCAAATTATCTCACTATTTTTACACCGACCTGAGCATAATACTGGTTCTATATGTCTCTTTTCCATTATACACCAGTATCTTGTTTCTGTGTGGTAGCTAATACGTAAAAAGGGGCATAAGTTCAAAGGAGCTCTGTTTGTCTTATGCTTCTGGGATTGATAACAAATCTATTCTTCTTCATAAGGTTTATGATTGTTTTTGTCTTCTTAGTACTTGTGAATTGTGATGATATACATGACCATCTGCTGCTGTCATGATTTTAAATCTATTACCTTGCATGAATTTTAATGTTTGAATAAGTGTTTATTTGATCTTATCATCTTATGTATGTTAGAAATCTCTGATGATATGCGAATCTCGGTTGTACAATATCTGAATATTCAGTGTGGTAAATTTGGCTGGCCTGATGTAAGGTTTCATCATATGGTTAGCCTTGTAGACTTGTAGCTGCTCCTTGATACTCTATTAGCACTTTATAATCACAAGAAATTTGACCAATAACTTGTAAAAAAAAAAAAAAAGGATTTTGGACTTCTTAATGAATTTTGACTTTGTAAAGTTTGAAAAACCCCATCTGATAGCTCTTTGAAATCGTGAATGCTACTCCTTGAAAAAAATTCTATTTGTTTTCATCATGTAGTCTTTTGTTGTGGTTTGCTACTCTACTTTAATATGTTGGTTACTTACCTTAATTGCGATAAATTGTTGCAGATAGGTAAGACGAAGGTTTTCCTCAGGGCTGGTCAGATGGCTGATTTAGATGCTCGAAGAAGCGAGGTGTTGGGACGATCAGCAAGTATCATCCAGAGAAAGATCCGTTCTTATCTGGCCCGCAGAAGCTTTATCTTGCTTCGTCGGTCAGCAGTACATGTACAAGCTCTATGTAGAGGTATATTATAGCAGTGTTTCAAGCTTTGCATTCCAAGCTTCTCTGATGAACGTCTTTGTATCTACGACTCATGTATATCTTCTATAACTTCACTATTCAATATACAGGACAACTTGCCCGTCATGTGTATGAGGGCATGAGGCAAGAATCTGCATCCTTGAGAATACAAACCGCTTTGCGGATGCATCTTGCACGAAAAGCATACAGGGAAGTTTACTGTTCTGCTGTCGCCATCCAAAGTGGTATGCGTGGTATGGCTTCTCGTGATGAAATCCGCTTTAGAAGACAGACTAGAGCTGCCATATTTATTCAGGTATAAGAAGATAGTATAATTTGATACTACCACCATTTCAGAATAATTGGCACTGTTTTAACTTTCATTATTCTTCTATTAATTCTGACCGCATATTTATGCTAATATGAAATTTTCAAATGTTATCATTTAAAATGTTGTTAAGTTAGTATTAACATATATTTTTACAATATCAAATTTTTATTATTTTACATATATTTTCGTGTATTAATGGTCAAATTTATTCGTTGGCATGTGTGCCTGGTCAAACTGTTTATTCTAAAGTGGAGGGAGTATTAAATTTTTATTTCCTGTTTAGTTGCAGTTCATTGTGAAATTCATAAGCAGATAATGTAGAGATTTTTTTATTACCTTCCATTGTAGAACTATCTGTGATTATAGTTAGAAGATTTCTAGCTTTATCTCTTTAGCTCTTTGTAAAATTTATATTAGTGCTGATTTAATCTCCTACTTCCAGAGTCACTGTCGCAAATTCTTGGCTCGCACACGGTTCTTGAGATTGAAGAAAGCAGTCATCAGCACCCAATGTGCATGGAGATGCAAAGTTGCTCGTTCTGAATTGCGAAAACTCAAGATGGTGATTTGTTTTTCTTTTTCTGTAGTATAACATTTATCATTGCTTTAGTAACTGATGTATTGCTGCCTTTTCTGAATGACTACCTATTCTTGTTGTCTGCCTTATCCCTGGAACTTTTCCTGAATTGGCCTATATTGCATTTGAAAGAAAAGAAATACAGAAACTTGCTTATAACTTCTAGAGATTTTTTTTTTTTTTTTTGGGTAGATTGTAGAAGCTGTAAAACAAATGAGAGATTCACACACGTTACTGGTGTCTTACAGAATGCTTTTGTTTCAACTTTGTTGTGCCATTTGTATTTTTCTTCTGTGATTTCTTGAAGGTTTTGAAAAAATAAATTACGTTTAGTGCTGTTTAATCTGTTATGATAGATTGGGTGCTAGTTGGATCCTTGTTTATATACCAACATTTTTTTTCTGGTAATGCAGGCTGCACGGGAGACAGGTGCTCTTCAAGCTGCCAAAAATAAATTGGAAAAGCAGGTTGAGGAGCTTACTTGGCGCTTACAACTGGAGAAACGCATGCGAGTTAGTTTTTCTTTCCTCTACTAGCTGTGTAGTACTTTTTCTGTTCCTTAAATATTGAAGTGTCCCTATCATGTTAAGGTCATAATTATTGCAACGTTTCTTTATTTGCTTATGCTTTCTTTTCATCTCCTCATGAAATGATCACATGGGTCTGTGTTTAATTTCTTTCTCTCTCTCACATTACCTAGAATCTGTGCACCTCCTACATGTTGGCGATGTTGCACTATCTACAGAGCAAATGACGTGTATTTCAATTTCAAAAATTTTCTGATTCAGCTCAATATTATTCTAGTAAGATTTGAATTGTGTTGGTAACACTAACATATAGATTAAATTCTGATTGAGATACCGAGTACATTTGTAATATGTGGAATGGGCGTCATGTCATTAACATCCTCAAGGTTGGCAAGGGTAGAGCTGTTCAGCATGCTGAACCTGGTGTAAGGCGGGGCGGGGTGGGGCATGGTAAGGGTCATCTTTTTCAGTCTGGCCTAATTATAATTTTGGCTCAAGAAGATGAAAATCTGAAATCAACTCCATGTTCAGCCGTCAGTTCTTGCGTCATTCTTTAACATCATCCTATTCCTTCATGAAACTGAGATCACATGCCTTTTTCTTTAACATTATTGTCAAACTTCATTAATCGAGGATAGTCATCATGTGTCTATCTTCTCTTCAGTAAGATAATCAAATTCAATTCCCTCTCACCTGACATTGTTTTTGGCCTGTTGCCTCCATCTTCATCCTCAGCCATTTGATCTTTAGATCTTGATGCTATAACTACTATAGATTGTGAAGGTGAGAATGAGCTAGAAGAGAGAATAGATGTAGCCTGTAGAGGAGAAATTCTTGGTTACAATTTAAAGGAGAGAGCTAAGAGGGCAGTGAAAAGCCCACTCCATCAAGCCTTGTTTAGGGCTCCCTAAAATAAAAAGATACTGGGTCTGACCCTGAAATAATTGGGGCGGATTAGGGCTCTTACTGGGTCTCTACCCATTGTATAGGTATAGGCAAAAGGTAGCATATTGTTAGGTAAAAGAGGATTTATTAAAAAAAGTTTGAGCAAGACTAATGGGGAAAATGATGTAACTTTAATTTTTACTATCTATTCGTATCTGCATAGTATTGATGGTGAACTTTGAGAAGTGACCAGATGCTTAAATCAACTTAGTAATTATTATAATTTTAGAAAATTTACATATTTCATGGGGTTGCAGTTGAAGTTCAATATCATGTAGTCCTGTAGGAAGCTATAGAAGCTGTATTGATCATGAAAGAGATTTGGCTGTTAGCATTAAATTGACTTCTGGTTGAGAGAGAGAGAGAGTTGTAAAGTATGGTAGATATTAATGGGAGATATGAAATGTTCTTTGTGCTTAATACTGATCTGAATCAAACTTCTCTTTGTTGCTCACTAAGAGTAGTGACATAGACATGTTTAATGCTTGAACAAAATTAATGTTTCACTCATTAAAAGACTTGATCAAACATCAAACTGTTACAGACATGTGACATGAGCCCATGGCGTCCTTGCATTACTTAAGATTGAGCAGGCCTCATATGTAGAAAGCCTTCTCTTGTTGTAAACTGTAAATGTATCATGGTATCCATTTTTTAGAATCCTCATTCATAACTGCTTGCTGGTAGCAGAAAGATGAAGAGATACAGTTCTATAATGATGTAGGAGGACATTGGATAATTATTTCACTTCATCTGCTGACTATTCGAAAGTGATAGATAATATTTGGGCTATTGCTGAAGAAAAAAAAAATTGCAATTATATGCCTTCATCTTACAAAGTGTAGAAGAAGTTTATCCTGTTGTATCAGGCAGGCTTAAGAGCTTCCTCCTTCAGCATGCATCATCGTTACTCCATTTTCCTTTCTCATCGTGTGCATTATACTATTATCAGTAGTAACAATACTTAATATCCTATCAAGTTTGGCAATTATGGGTTTATCTGTTAGGTGTTTTTTTGTGAAAGATTATTACATATTAATTGCTTTCTGGTTTTACTTGCTAAAAAAATTACAAGACTAATCTGATGATTATTATATTTTTCTGCTTTGAAAACTTATTATGTGGTAACTGCAGTTTTTCCTGTTCCTTTTCTTGAGTTGGGATTTTTTGTTTGCAGTCTGATCTGGAAGAAACAAAAACACAAGAGAATACAAAACTTAAAACCGCGTTGCAGGAGATGGAGCTTCATTTTAAAGAAACTAAGGAGTTGCTTGCAAAGGAGCGTGAGGTTGCTAAGAAAGTAATTGAACATGTACCTGTTATACAGGAGGTGCCAGTTGTTGACAGTGTTGTTGTGGAGAAGCTTACTGCTGAAAATGAGAATCTAAAGGTTAATTGGTCGTGTTATTTTTTTTTGCTTTCGATTACTATCTTGGTGTGTGTGTGTGTGTGTGTGTGTTTTTTTTTTTTGCAGTGATGTCTGAAAACTCTTAATGATATAGTCTACTGTATCTTAATTCAGTACAATCTTGTTATTGGCAGGCCTTAGTTAGTTCGCTGGAGCTGAAAATTGATGAAACAGAGAAGAAATTTGTAGAAACTAGTAAACTCAGCGAAGAACGATTGAAACAGGCACTTGATGCAGAATCAAGAATGATAAAGCTGAAGACAGACATGCAAAGGTTATTTGAGTGCTAATCTTTTTTCATGTTTCATTTCACCTAGAACTTTGTTTATACTGGATACTCATACTACTACATGGTTTGAATATGCTTATGGAGTGGTTGTCCTTTTCTACAGACTTGAAGAGAAAATTTTTGACATGGAATCTGAAAATAAGGTCCTTCGACAACAATCATTGTTATCTGCACCTGTAAACTTAAGTTCAGGAAGTACTCCAATAGCTGTGACTCCGGTACTTTCACTTGTCTCCTATTCATTTGTGTATCTGTACAATCTTTCTTCTCAAGTCCTGTCTCAAAATCGTTTTGTTTGTTTTGTTGTAGAAATTGCCAAATGGTCACATAGTCAATGAAGATTCCAGAGTCAATGTAAGGCCTAAATTGGTTTGTTGTATTTTCTAGATTTTTACTGTATATGCCTTTTCATGTCATGTCAACTGCACTCTAAATTTGGTGCTTTATTATTTGTGTAGGAACCACAAAGTGTAACTCCTGTCAAAAAATTAGATTTTGAATCTGAACAGAAGTTTGGACGATCTCAGCTTGAGCGTCAACAAGTATGATATTGAAAATATTGGCTGCTTAGGAATAGTCATTTGTGTGGACAGTCTAATTCAGAGAATGTGTCTTTGTTGCAGGAGAATGTTGATGCTCTAATAAATTGTGTGACAAAAAATATTGGCTTCAATCAAGGAAAGCCTGTGGCTGCATTTACAATTTACAAGTGTCTCCTCCATTGGAAATCATTTGAAGCAGAGAGGACTAGTGTGTTTGACCGCCTTATTCAAATGTTTGGTTCTTCCATTGAGGTAATTTAAGTTATGTTACATTTGATCGATGCTCAAACATGTAAATGCCGTTAAAAGCCGTTATTAAGCTGCAGAGTATTAAGGGTGTGATCGTGTGAGGCTGTTATTTCTTTCAGTTGCTATTTGAATTTCTGTTGTCAATTATATTGTCATCAGTAAAGGTTATCTGCAATTACGTTTTGAAAACCCAACTGGTGTTGTGTACAATGTTCTTTGTATACTTTTTGGTAAATGTCACAGCTGATAGCATATCTTCCCCATTCCCTCCTTTGTTCTTCTCATTGGTCAAAATTTTGCTCAGAGATTTTAGTGGAGAAGCTGGGAAATAGCTCTGCTACAGCTATTTTTATTGATTCGGTATCTTTAGATTCGCATTATGCATTTATGGTATTCTGTTTATTATTGGCCTAGGTGAATAAAATAAAAATAAAAATAAAAATAAATTGAAGGACCTTTTGTAATTTTTTTTACAGTAAAATGTAAATATAATATTGAGTATGTATAAATAATAATGACAGTTAGTGATCAACCATCATATAGATACTTGAAACAGTTCCCAGCAGTAGGAACAATACTAGGTTATTTTAATTATGAGTCCTCTTTCTTATGATTATTCTTATTTTTTTTTTTAATAAAAATAATTGCCTCTTTTTTCCGTTTAAAAGTTGTACCAGTAAATTTGGCCCGCTCATCATAATTTTGATGTTTTGTAGAATCAAGATGATAATAATGAGCATCTGGCTTACTGGCTATCAAATACATCGGCTTTGTTATTCCTTTTGCAACGGAGCCTCAAAGCACCGGGTGTGGCGCAGCGGAAACCTCCGCCCCCTACATCTCTCTTTGGGAGAATGACTATGGTACCTGGTTCTGATAACTAGTGATCCGAGCCTTTGTTTTGGAGTGAATATTTTCCTTGCTAACCTATATGGAAAAAATTTCAGGGTTTCCGCTCCTCTCCTTCCTCCTCTACTCTTGCTGCAGCTGCAGCTCTGGATACTGTACGCCAAGTGGAAGCCAAATATCCAGCTTTGCTTTTCAAGCAGCAGCTCACCGCGTATGTGGAGAAAATTTATGGCATTATTCGTGACAACTTGAAGAAGGAGCTGTCATCATTACTTTCCTTGTGTATCCAGGTATTCTTGAAAAACTTCTTCTAGTTCTTCCATATTACTCATCTATGTAAAGTATGTGTTTGCCTAGAAAAAGGCCTTTATGAACTACACTTATCATACAGGGGGAAGGCTGCATACTTTCACACTCTACCTTAACTACAGTAGCAGTTTGTGACGTTTATCTTTATGTAGCTAATTCTGATTATAATGTAAAGTTGTATGTGCATGAATTATCCTTTATATACATGCCTTCATGTATGTGTTTTGTAAACATCTGTTACAGTGTTGTGGCTTTTATGATAGTGGTGTGCCTTTTATGATAGCTTCCCTTCTTGAAGTTTATATATCTAATCTTTCGTTATTTGTTTATTATTTATTTATAAATCCTTAGTTCAGGACTGAATTTTGTCACAAATTTGCTCTGCCCTTTTTCAGGCACCTAGAACATCCAAGGGAGGTGCCTTAAGGTCAGGCCGATCATTTAGTAAAGAGTCTGCCCCAAGTCACTGGCAGGGTATCATTGACAGTCTTAACTCACTTCTCAACACGCTGAAAGAAAATTATGTAAGCAGAGCACTCTTCTTTGCTGTGTTCCGTACTCTCATCTTTATATACCCTTGCTATCTTAATCAGAATCTGTTGTGTATTGTTCGGGGCCTTGTCTTCATTTTTTTTTTGGAAATTGGTGTTCATGCAGGTGCCTCCAGTTCTCTGTCAGAAAATCTTCACACAGATATTCTCATATATCAACGTACAACTCTTCAACAGGTAAGTCCTGTTTTTGCACTTTCCTGTAAACGAGATTTTCTGCAACATGTGTTTAACAAGCTTGTCTGTAATGTTCAGTCTGTTACTACGTCGCGAGTGCTGTACTTTTAGTAATGGAGAATATGTGAAATCTGGGTTAGCTGAGTTAGAACTCTGGTGTGCCCAAGCAAAGGAAGAGGTAGCCTTTCTTATCTTTCACCATTTGTTTTTTCAATAATCAGCAGCCATTGTAATGGTTCTTCATGTATTTGCTTGCTAATTTTATTACGTGGAAATTTAAGATCTAATATCAGAATACTATTACTTTCACAGTATGCAGGTTCATCCTGGGATGAACTCAAGCACATAAGACAAGCTGTCGGGTTCCTGGTATGTTCATTTATTTATACCTGTAGTTGCCATTATGTTTAAGGATGTAACTTTTAGTCTTTTCACTTCCAACCTTTTCCCGCAATAGTAAATTGATTAATTGCTTTCTATTTCTGAAATCCTAGTACCTTGATGAACATATCTTCATCACTGAAAGAACAGAATATAATACAGTACATAAAATTTATTTTTAATTCTAGTCTGCAATATGCTCTATCATTCTGGATTTCTGTGTTTGTTACTATTTGATTGGTGAAGCTCGAGTCTCGTACTTATGCAAGGCTTTGCTATTTTAATCACAGGTTATACATCAAAAGTACCGAATATCTTACGACGAAATAACTAACGACCTCTGCCCTGTAAGTCTCTTCTATCTTTGTTCTAATCTGGATGTATCCTGATGTGTCTAATGCTCAGGAGCACAGGATATTTTACGGGTTACTTTGTTACTCCAGGAGTAAAATCAAATTCTCTGGCCAGATATATAGATATTTTATAAAGCTTGGAATTTTGCTATTCATCGTTCCATAGAAACATTCTACATTGTTGATCTACAGGAACTGATAGCCTTTTATTTTAGGAGTTTTAATGATTTCCTGTAGATTTTGGAAGTTGGATCATGGACTTAATCTTTCAAAATATATAAAAGATAGGGAAAAGATAAATATGTTGAATGCACAGATTTGCTCAGTGCTGATACGTGGTTATGTTTCAGGTATTGAGTGTCCAGCAACTGTACAGAATATGTACCTTGTATTGGGATGACAACTATAATACTCGAAGTGTATCTCCTGATGTAAGTCTTCTCTCTTTGTGGTACTCGTATAACCATCCTATGTTACTTGGACTTACGTGCAAATGTGTTCATGAGTCAAAAGTGTCGTGTCCATACCCATTTTAGAATGTTTAGGAATGGACACGGGTACTTAGAGTCTTAAAATGAAGAGTCTGAGTATCATAGCTGCCAATCTATTCCATAGTTCTTTGATCACTTGGGTTCTCATCAAACTCGTGTACCATTTCCCTTTCCCTGCAGGTTATTGGAAGCATGAGAGTCCTAATGACTGAGGACTCCAACAGTGCCAATAGCAATTCCTTTTTGTTAGATGATAGTTCCAGGTAATTATTTTGCAAAATAAATTAACGTTTTGGTATTGAATTATCAGTAATATCACTAAAATGACTGAATCATGAAATTCATGTACGATTTTTGGATGCAGCATACCATTCTCAGTCGATGACATTTCTGGTTCAATGCATTCAAAAGAATTTGTTGATGTAAGACCAGCTGAGGAGCTTCTTGAGAACCTCGAGTTCCAGTTTTTACATGAATGAGTTACAGAAACTCAGAACTCGAGAACATTCCTTTTTTCCATCTCTCTTGGCGCCTAAGGTGACGGTGCAATTATTTTATTTATTTGTTTGAAGTCTCCTCGCGTGGTGTTAGATTTAGTTGATTGTTTCACACCCATCATATATATGTAAATTTTCTCATAGTGTAGGAAGGGTTGAAACTTAAAAGTTATAATTTTTCTCCCTTTTTTTCTACTGCCAATATTGGCTTATTTTTCATACAAGTATATATTTTTTATTACAAATTTCTTCAATTCATTTCTTCGCCTCCCAATATTTATTAGTACCGGGAGCAAGGTTGTTTTGCTATTTTGATCATGTTAATTAGGGTGAGAGGTTGTTGAAGAGTGTACTCCCTAAATTTTCTTTTTTGTACAAAGAAACAATGCTTATATCGAAAATGTGCAATTGTAATGACAATTAATTAGCTATGGAATGTGCATTTTATTATTTTTGTTGCGTACTCTCCTATTGAGAAGGATTTGTTGATCTTGTATTTCTGCAGAAAACGTCTTACTCATGCAGTCGTGTGTGGTCATGGACTACCCTCAAACACGCATGATCTAGTGCTTGTCTATGACATTTTATTTGTTCTTCAAGGTGGTTTCAATCTGTTAAAATTGCGTAGTTATGTCTTATTTGCGTTGGAGCACAAGTGAATTTCTTGGACGCTTATACAGTTCTAAGTAACTTGTTAAATCGTCTATACTATATAATAGCAGTTTTAAACTAAAAATTTATCGCGACACTTTTGTGATAAACACCATATAGGACGGAAAGAACATCAATACACTTCGTATACTACGATTGAACATTACCATTTAAACAAAATTTAATCAAACACAATCCAAGTCTTATGAAATATGATAAAATGATCAAAAACGTGGGATTTGAATACATTTAAACAATTAAGTGATTGTAGGACCTTTGAAGAAATTGAGTCATTGACTTTGTAGTCTTTAGACAGCAAACACTTGGTAAAAAGATTGAGACATGATGAAAGGCGTTTATTTGATCAAGTAGTTAATCTCTTGCTTTTGTCCCAAAAAAAAAAAAAAAAAAAAAAAAAAAAAAAAGGATTAAGATATGTACCCTTGAACCCTTGATATTAATCAAACGCCAATTATTTTATTATTTTTTGTAATTTTTCAATTTTTAAAATCTTTTATTTTTATAAAATTATTATTGCCCCAAATGGACTTGAGTGGCCATGAGGACTTCACATGGACTTGAGGACCCAAAAGAAAATCTCTAATATTGGACCACCCTATAGTCCTTGATTTTGCTCATGTTATTTCAACGCATTTACTAGTATATTCGGCTATAAAAATAAAAATAATATGCAATTCATTATAAATGTACATTTATAGTTGTGATTTTGACCCTATATATCCATTTATCCAATTTTAAGAATGGATTTGCTCAACTTGTTAAAACTGGTCAAAATTTTGGATTGCCAACTTCTTTATAGCTTAGCTTCCACATATTTCGTGGATGAGTGATCATCTTAGTAATAATGGTTTCTCAACGAAGCTTGGAGTTATGTTAAGCCAAAACATATATGGATAGGGTAGTTTTCGCGCCTTTCATAGCATCAAGAGACGTATACGAGTATGTGTTTAAGTATGAGTAATTTTAAGCAATTTAATTAATATTTAAGCATCTGAATTCTATTCATAGACGACAGGAATACGTGGTATCCAAGTTTTGTGATTTAATTTCATTCATATCATTGAAAAATGATTTCATTTACTCAACATGTGAAACAATAATAGTTATATTTATTGATTATCATATTTTACAAGAAAGAAAAATGGAGGAGAAGAAATTGAAAAGATTAGGAACCTACTATATTTACCTTAAAAAACACTATTTGGTAAAAATAATTTGATTTTAATAAAAATTTTATTTTAACAATTTTAGGGTCTGTTCACTTTTAATTTCAGTTCAGTTCAGCTCCAATCAATTCAGTTCAGTTCAGTTAAGCTCCAATCAGTTTAGTTCAGTTCAGCTCTTAATTTCCTTCTCTCATAAAATATTCATTTCGGTTCAGTTCAGTCCAGTTCAATTCAGCTCCAATCAGTCCAGTTCAGTTCAGCTCCAATCGGTTCAGTTCATTTCAGTAAATGTAAATAGACCCTAAGGGCCTGTTCTCATTGACTGAACTAAACTGAACTGAAATGAATATTTTATAAGAGAAGGAAATTAGGAGCTGAACTGAACTGAATTTCAACGTATGAGAACAGGCTTAAGTAAATATAAGTTTTAATCATAATAAATAATATAAGTTCAAAGAGCAAATTCAAAAATGAATTAGGGCATGTTCTCATTGACTGAACTTAGCTGAACTGAACTGAGCTGAACTGAGCTGAACTGAACTGAACTGAACCGAACTGAACTGAACTGAATATTTTATAAGAGAAGAAAATTAGGAGCTGAACTGAACTGAACTGAATTTCAACGTAAGAGAACAGGCCCTTAGTAAAAAATAAGTTTTAATACATAAAATAATATAAATTCAATAAATATCTTGTGAATAAAAGAGAACCTAAAAACGTGTTTTATGCGCGGCTCACCACACCATTTAGCCGCTTATAAGAAAGCAAAGTTATCCCTATAACACTAATGAAGTAATCCCTGTAACTGTGATTGAGCAACCCCTATAACACTAATGAAATAACTCTCATGATGTCTGACAATAACATGTGGCTAGCCACTTATAAGAATCTGTGAAAGCAAATATTAGGTCAAAAAAGAATTTCTTCTTCTATAGCTGATAAAATCACAGATAAATATTCTTACATGTGCTTTAAATAAAGCAACATTATATTATTGAAGGAATGGGATGTAGGACAAGGTTGGATTTGTGGTTATTGCTGTGTTTGACAGCAGCTAGGTAAGGGGTAAGGGGTAAGGGCCAAGGGGCTTTAGCTTTGAATGTAAATAATTAAGTGTGCCTATGTTTTAGGGGAGTCTTCTATTTGTCCTCCTTTGATCTGCACTTGCTATTATCCCTTTAATTTGGCTATATTATATTTATGAAACTAACTAACATGAAAAGGACATCATTAATGTACTTGTTAACATAAATAAATACTCTAATTAATGATGACCGATCTATCTAGATATCATAGTTACAAGTATGTATATGATATTTGAATATTCAAAAAAGTTGTCACATGCTATTAACATTTTTAAATTTGTGTATGTAATACAGAATACTCCGTAGTTTTTAATTAGTTATATCACTAAGATTAAGACTAAGTGATGAAAAATAAAAGTTTGGAAATTGTTCAACTATTATCATTTTAAGGGTTGTGATTGACATTAATTTTAGAGTAGCACCACTTTTGACGTATGTCATAGTTGGCGTTAATTCGAGGTTTTCAACGTCATTTATGACACACGGTGCACACTAATAAAGGTCGTGAGAACAAAATTGTGCAGCGTGTGTCATAAATAACGTTGAAAACCTCAAATGTTTTATAGTTTAACAATATAGTACTTTATATAAAGATGGAGTACCCCTAATTGGCTCTAATAACTATCTAAATTATCTTTCTTCCTAACTGATATTATATCTCATACATTAGCACGGATACAAACAAAACTAAAGTTGTCGTTTTCGTACACCCGGGATTACTTAAATTCTAGAGAGGGACTGAAGAAGGGAAACTGTGAGTTTCTTTCAGTTAAGTAGCTATTAAAGATTTTGGTCTATCATATCATAAATTTGTCTTGCTACAAATTAAAAATAAAATTTGGTGTTATTTGCCAGCTCAATGATGACGTGGAAATTAATGTAAATAGTCCAACTCAATCGCTTTCTGATGCATATATTCCGGCATATGACAAACGAACTGTACCAATCTAATCCCTCACCTTATCATTAAATTCCCATGTATATTAAAGTTGTGGAGATCTTTTTCTTAAATATTTGTTCCTTTTCACTAAACCAATTATTGAGATATTTAATCTCTTTAATTTTTAAAGTGTTTTAAGAAAATTAGGACTACAAATTATTCACAAGGGGTAAGTTGTGGTTGAGTTTGATACAATCAAATTTTGTTGCCCTACATGAATTTTTTGAGCAAGCTAAGGAGGAGGAATTTGTATGGCCTATTTGATTCCAATCAAATTGGGAGAAGCAAGTCACTTTTTTGTTTAACAAGATGGTATTTGAATTTAGAAAATCGATTTAAATTGTCTATTTTAATCTTGTTACTTATAATGTTTATTGCGATTAGATAAAGAGAGTTGTAAAGCTAAGCAGTCAATTTTATGGATGTAATTCTCTTTGTTTTTGGAGACTAACTTGTAAGCTCATAATAATAATAATAATAATAATAATAATAATAATAATAATAATAATAATTACAAGTCATTTTTTAAAAAAATAAAAAATTAACCCACTTTCACGATATAAATATTGCATATATAGGAACAACCTATTAATATGAAGAAAAAGATATACTCGTAGTAGGTTTTTGGAGTTTTATTCTTTAATGATCTTCTAGACATAATTGGCTCACAGAAATTGAGATCAAATTTGTGGTGTTAAGCTCTTTGGAGGTTTGGATTTACCTACAATTTTGGCATATTTGAAATGGACATTTATTTGCATTTATAGCTTAAAAAAACTCATCAATTTTGTTCGTTTTTTACTAACCAATTTCAATTGAAAAAGTGCTTCAATAATCCTTTTGAGAAATTGAGCCTTCAGTAAGATAAGCTAGATAGTTTGTAGCAATAATTTTTTAGCATCAAGTAATTGCAATGAGCCCATCTTCTTATAGCATGACTTTAACCTTGAAAGTTTGTACAAGACAAAAATGTATTATAATGATATGGCGACTTCAAACTTTTTGTTGGAATAATAATGATTCTTATATTTCTCACTTTAATTTATCATACATCTGTCTCATCGTGACGGATCTTGAGTCAAAAAGTTACGGGGTCAAGATTTGATCCTCTAACCATTTGGTTAAATATATTACTCGTACATAGTAACACTAATAAGCCAATATGCCACAACTTTTTATATGCAATTATTACACATTATATTACTTATAATCAACAACTTTGAAATACTTGCAAGGGTTGGGCCCCTGCTCACCTTATCAATGATTTAACCTTAATTTAAAACTGATGAACCTTTTAAATATGTGTAAATGTCCCCCTCTTTTCAAATTTCATATGCTAAGTAGGATTTTTTTTTTTTTTTTTTAAGAGTTTGTTTGGTTGAGTATATAGTTATCTTCTTTATTTTAGATTTATTCTTTTTTTTTTAAAAAAAAAAAAAAACCAAAGGACAAATTTCATTGATTAAAGTCATACGACATCTACAATTGATGATTAACGACAAAGAAAATAGATTTAACAAAATCAAACCAGAATTGAATTAACTAGAGAAGGACTAAGAATCCAAATACATAGATACAACAATTTGACACATTCTCGATTCGTTGTCTCATACAACTTTTTGAGTGGATCCGTCGTCGCTTCGTAATTTTTGGAGGAAGAAAATTCTTGTGACAATTTTGTACACTGAATCAGAGTAACCAATATCAATCGTAGCCACGTACAACCTGATACTATTCCAAGCTCAGAGAACACCTTGTATTTCGAAGGAGATCGAAAAAACCTTGTTTCGAAGGAGAAAAACGCTTTCTTTCGAGGGAGACAAGTTCCTCTTGAACGGAGGAACAATTATTATAAACTAAAGACAAACAAAAGGAAGAAAAAACTTAGATTGGGGCTTTTCACCGGCAATATCCGATGAAAGCCCCTCAAAAATTAACAATGGAGGCTAGGGGTTGAAGAGAGAGGAGAGAGGTTAGGGTTTTTTTTACTTCTGGTATTTCTATAGATCTTTAAAAAGGAATATATTTAATTGTTTATTTTAGATTTATTCTTATATTACGGTAAATAGTCACATGTATAATTGTACAAGCGCATATTTAAATTAATTTTTCTTCATATGAATACTCAAAATAATAATGATTATTGACTTATTATTAAATACTACGATAATTATTAAATACTACGATAAAATTATGTAATATCCTTAATTGTTATTGTTATGATCATCAAACCCGAGTATGTACTTATTGTAGGGATAATGAGATGATTTGGACAAATGATATGTACCTAGAAATTGAAGCATGCAATGCTGTATATAACAATTCGGAAAAATAAAGTACCTATAAATTGAAGCATGCAATGCTGTATGTAACTACTCATAGAAATCATAGTGAACATAAAATGACATAAACTGAGCCAAGCAGAGAACACCTGCCAGATATATGTAACTCTGAACTTTTTTTTTTTTTTTTGTTTGTCAAAATGCATGTTATTAACTTATTATATAAATCAATGACATTAATTGAAGTAATTAGACTGCAAATCAAATATTAAGCACTAATCAAATGCATGCATGAGACAAGAAAATAACGTATTGTTGTCCTAATTCATGCATATATTTTGTAGAGTGTATGTTCAATTAAATGAGATCGATGATAAGCTTGCATATGTTCTTCTGATCAGTCACTGACATTTCTAGTAACAACTTGTTACTTAAATTATTAGTTTACCAAGTCAAAATACCTATCTTCAAATTTCCATATTAGTTTATTATGGCAACTAATCACACTTTTAGTTTATATATATGGTCAAGTGTATGCCAAGTATATGGAATTTATAGCAACAAATAAATGATTACTATACATTGATGTTATTGTATCACCAATTATTATTTTTTATGTACCATTTTTGTGATAGTGAGGTACAAATCGAAGTTAGAGGACCCTTCTCTCTCTCTCAAAGGGTGCAATCGTGGAGGAATTGTGATCTTGTCGCGAATAAGCAAGAGTGTCTTCTAACTCATCGATGCTCATTTGTGTTGCTTCGTTCTCAAAAGCCTTTGTACCTAGGTTGTGGAAAGGGCTTTGTGCTGCTTCGTGCTCACAAGCCCTTTCCACACTTGACTTGCGCCCTTGTTGCTAATAGACTATAGAGTATCGCACATATTAGGAGACGTCAAAACATTTAGATTGTGACAGTTCGCCTGTCATGATATAATTTAAATTATTAGAAACATAAATTTCGTAAGATAAATAATATTAGCTTTTTATAATATAATTGTCAAATCTTGAATAAAGACAATAAAACTATTTCTAGATTCTATTCTATATTAAGTAAGATAATGATATTTAGTACCCCGTCTCTTGAGAAGAAACACTAAGTGGGTAGGTACACCAAATTATTGACAATACGTAGCTAAGAATTGCAATCACATAATTCATAAATTATACAAGAATATTGTTTATAAGATGGTTATTAAATAAAATTAATGTAAGGTTAGTTTGATAGTTATATTCAAGAAATTTTAATTCAAGGTTAATTAACAACTTGTATTATATATAAATTATAAAGTCGTCTTAATTTTACGTTCCCTCTCAAAGTTCCTAGCCTTATAAATTTAATAATAATTATCCAATCCATGTGGTCTCATGTGTTTCTAAATCTCTCAATCTATGCATAATTATAATTTTTAATTGTTGGTCAAATTAATTTTCTTCAATTTTTAATTAACAAATTAAATTAGAACATTATCAGAGCATCAGTCAGTAGTTACCAGGTTCTAATTGTTCCCCTAGTTGTAGATTGTTCTGCCATATTATTAATTAGTATAAAATAATGTACGCTTTGAAATTAATTAAGGTTTTACAGTTAGTTTAGTTAGTTGCAAAGTTAGTTAGATGCATTTTCTATAAGAATATGGTGATGCAGAATTGTAGCCGGTAAGGTTGATTAATTAGGCTTATTTTATTGATTGGGGAGTAGGCTAATATATTAGACAAAAGCAATTTTAAATCTTTGTTAAACACGGTTTGGGCCGGTTGTACCATACCTGTCATCAAGAGAGAGTGTCCATTTTACCAGACCAATTAAAGAAGGTTTTGTCAGAATATATGGTTATAACTTGTAGGAAATTAGGAATACAACCCTTAGGCTTACAATATATAGTGCGAAACTCTTTATAAAGTTTATAATATATTCTAAGGCCTCAATTATAAGTTTAAACTTTTGATTGAATTGGTCCTTCAACACTTTCTTTTTTTAAGTTGTTTGAATTTCATTCCTAGGGTAACATGCTTATGGCCTGGTTGCTAAGGGTATGTCTCATGTTTATGTCATTTGGACTTTGGGATGTAGAGGTTAAAGGATGGAGTATTCCCTAGTATTTAAATGATTAAGAATCATGAAAAACATGAAGAAATAAGTGACACGACTTAAAATTTGTTCACCCTCACCTATTTTTACTAGTTCATTAATTTGAGCAAATGAACTTCATAAGAAATAGGTCAATGAAAAATGAGAATTAGAAAAGCAATAAATAATGATAAATAAAGAACAACACAAGGATTTACATGGTTAAGTCAAATTAGACCTACATCCAAAGGTGGGGGATTCGAATGTTTCTTCACTATAATGGAGAAAATAATACAAGCTAGGAGCTGAGTCCTAAATCTTACTGGCTCAAAAGGTGTGATCTAATTGATCACTTAAAGGGTCCTTTTATAACGTAAGAGATCGAAACCCTAATAAAGCCTTAAATTACTCCAAGTAAATCTCAAATAACTGTCATGTGGCGGTGAAAACTAATATTAAGAAACTATTTCACCTTGACTGGATAGTTGAGCTATAGCTCGGCAACTAGCTCAACCATGTTGCATAGATGTGTTGTAGCCCTCGGTGCGTTTAAGTTAATTTCTATTTCAATTATTTACATAAATTACTAAAATTTAGTGTGTTTTAGTTAACGTTGTGTTTCATGCTTAAGAATAATGTTTGTTACAAAAGCTACATTTTGTAAAGTTGACTAACTCTAATTTGGAACCCACTTACATTTTAATGTAGACAAGTGTATAGGTTGACTTTATAGCACTTTAGATTAATTAAATCAAGTATAGTAGTACAGTAGTATGTCAATTTCAGTTGTGATAAGAGATAAGTCACCCACTTTATGTGAATGAATTGACTTCCTTTTTTTAGAAAGTATAATTAAGCAAGAATGGAAGCCGTTAATTAGTCAAAGATTAGTCACATGGAAGGAGTATTAATTAGATTAATTGCGCGGTGAAGACTTATTATCAGCAGTAATAATAAAAAGTATGCATGCATGGACAGTTGCAAATCACTAATCAACTGCAATTATCATTTTACGCCCACGGTAATGCGTAACACATGATGCTATCATGTGCATCTAATTAAGATTATTTGATCTTAATCAAGCAACCACAAAATTGATTACTTCCTCTGTCATCCCTCATTCATCACCTAAGAAAACGTCACATTTCTATAAATTTTAGTCTCTAAATTAAAGTCTCATTCTCATTTGATCAGATCCGTTGTTGCACAATATCCTATCTAGGATAATCTAAAATTTCATTAATAAGAGTGATGTTATATGTAACTCTTAGCTAGAGCTATATATTATTGTTACATAAATTCCTAAGATAAACTTCCTATAATTTTTTATATAATCCTAAGATAAACTTCCTATAATTTTTTAGTGAAGGGTTAAACACACAAAGAGAGAGAGAGAGAGAGAGAGAGAGACAGGAGAAAGAGAGAAACTTATCAAATAAAAATATTTTAAACCCTTCTTTTGATTATAAAGCGGAATGGAGAGAGTACTTTTTAGTATGTAATATTGGTTTGTCTATTAATTAAAGTACGTTCAATTCCTTCTAAACCTAAAATCTTGAGGAGGCCCTTGCTCTAAACCACTGCCTTGCTTTAACAAATATGGATGTTAAATATATCTCTTCCATACTTTGATCATTAAGAAAATCATCATATTGATTTGGAAATTAATCGATCAACTGACTAGGTAGCTAAGGTAGACCACCTTGCATTATTGCGTTCTCTCATCTGTTTTCTACCAGCCATCGTATTACTATTTTTTTTTTTTTTTTCATATATATATATTTGATGCTTTACCCCACTTATAAAATTAAGCTAAGGCTTTGATTGATTGATATATATTTGGTGCTTTTAAGGTTGGTTGACCCTTAAAATGGAGAGATCCTAAACCTCGTTGTAACTCTTATTATCACGGACCTTTAGATAAAGGTCCTTCATATTATAGTAAGGACGTCAATCAATGTGTTGCATCCCAAATGATTTTAGTATTATAGACAATCCAATCAAGTAAAACCAAATGAATTGAAGTTGGAAAAAAAAAAAAACTTAGCACATAGAAAGTGAAGGATGCTTTTTGGTTGGAGAAACCTTAAAGGAGAACAAATTTCAATGTAAACCTTAACATTGTGCTTGGTGGTGTTGAAGAATGAAGCTAAGATAAGGTTCACTCACAAATACAAGTATATACCATTGTATCTTGTTATTAAATCCACTAGTAAAACATGGATTGTGTTACATTCATTAATGTGGACATTTATGAAATAATGATATTATATTATCGATCTTGCTAAGGAGCGCCCCGGGGCGTTAGATAAGGATAAATTATATTGGTTGAAATGGTATTAAGTTAGGAATTTATGACAAAATCACGCATCGTTCGATGTAATTAATGTTAATTTTACTCTAATATTTACACTTTAATTCTCTTATCTAACGCCCCGGGGGCGCTCATTAGCTTTTGCCTTATACTATAAGCTAATTAAATATTAAGCTAACTAAATAATCTTCATTCATAATTCTTATGCTTTAGCTCATTAAACAAGATAACCCCACTATTTTGGAACTAAACCCAAAATACTTGTTTGTTAGAGAATAGTGAAGGGGGGCGGCACCTAGGAAATAGAGGGATTTAAATTAATAGTATTAAAACTTAAAAATAACATTATAAAAATTAATTAATTAATTAAGGCTCATGCCATATGCAAGCCAACGATTGTGCCAGGTGCAATGCCTCTAATCTAATAATATGAACCTTAGATTAATTTATTAGTAATAATTTGTATAATTTACTAAATAAATTAGTATTTTAATATATAAAAGAGTATAAAAGAAACTGTTTTACCGACCCAATTAATATTTAGCAATGTTGCCGTTAGAGAAGGAGGGTGGTCCAATAAAGGTGGAAAGGAGTACATTTTAAGATAAATTGAGGTCACCCACATTCTTATTTCATGTCAATGCCTCAATTTAATCAAATCCAACTCATAAATTGGTCCTATAATTGAGTTTTAGTACCATTTTTTTCTCTTAATTAGCACTTTAATTAAATATTTTAATGTAGAAGGCCTTGTTAATTAATGTCATGTGATGTACATAAGGTTGATTATTAATTACATTTGAATGTTGATTGATCAATTGCAATTAATCGATTGCATGCCATGTAGACGACATATATAAGATATGGTTGTTGAAAGGTTGGTTAGCAATTTAGGGTAGAATGATCAAAATCAAACAGTGGTACTGCCACTACTGACTCTATTGTTTGAAGATCTTCCCATTCACATTTTGTGCGATATCTAAATCACATTTCACCCTTAAAAAACTTTAATTGCAATATTGCTAAATTTTATAGCAAAATCATAAATTAGTAATGTGACATTTTGATAAGTACATGTGAGGTTTCTGCGGTCATTTCAGTTTATCTTATTTTCGCTTATAATTTTTAAAAAATATTTTCTTATAAGTTCAGATTAATAAGTTCGGTTATTAAGTTTTAATTAGTTTTTTTTTATTGTTTGAACCAAAGTATGTTGAGATAAGTTAAGGATTCATATAATAATGGAGATAGGTGAAATAAACTAATAATCTTGTATGTATGTTAGTCATTCTCCATTTATTTCTTCAATATATGTGATTAATCAGTTTGGATTCGCTTGTTGGTCAATTTATATGTTTCTCCTTACATGTGAGCCTTGCAATATGGATAGATCAAGAAAATGAACAAGCCTTGGGCAAACCAATAAATAAGGAGGACAGTACGATCCACTTATAAGCTCTAATGAGATTTCATACTAAAACTCATTGGTGATGATAGGGATAACTCTTTAGCTCTAAATTATAAGGTGGCCTAGTACTTTTTGACCTTTTTTTCAATGTGTGACATGTCATATGCGGACAACCATGAGGTTTCAACACCCCCTCCCTACATGTGAATGTCCTTAGGATTATAACACACTAGAGTGGTACATAACTATAATTCTCATTGGAAATGAACATCCAATACAGGATATATACCTGTTTGCCCCCACAAAAACATGGGTTGTTAGTTCTTAAATATAGTATTAAGAATCAGCATGACAAGAATATTACGAGTTCAAATCTCATTCACTCCTTCTTATAAAATCTTAGAGTTGGGTGGAAAGGGTTTCACAATGGGATGTAATATATGTATTTTAAAAAATGTTTGAGTTTTTAACCATCAATTTAACCTTTTGGTTGAATTGGTCCAAGAAAATCATCTATCAAAGCTTTATGTAAATCATTCTCGAGGCATCAACTATGAGCTTAAGCTTTTGTTTGACATGTTTATTTGACAATCAATAAATTTTCTCTCAGGTTGAAACTAACCTAACTTATGAAATACTTCGTAGAAAATAAACTTAAACATTTATTATCAACAATAGGATTGATGTCTCAATCAGTAGTTGAGTTCACATAAAATGACCAATAACTATAACATAATCTGTTGTTCGATTAACACAGAAACTAGTAGATAATCTATGAAATAGTCTTAAAACTAATGTTTATGTTGTAAATTGTAATCGCTGACTTGCCGATCTAAAGATTCTAAACTGCGCCGAGTGTTGATGGAGAGAGTTTGTTTTGACCAACCGACCATGCATGCTTGACGTCAACATTCAAACCTCTCAAGTCTCCACATATATTGCGTCCATCATATATTAGACGTGCTTAATAATAATACATCCAATCTAATTTTGAACTTAATTATTTTTTGTCTAAGTATTAAGTAAACCATAATTAAGAACCATATTATTAACATAGATTTGTGTATTTCTTTTACAATGATTTTTTTTTAGGGGCAAGGGTATCTAACACAAATCTTTTCTGACAATTCATTAAATAAGGCATGTTTCTGAGGACTTGAGAAATTTTGCTAATAATTTGCCAAGTTTTTGAGTTTTAAATACAAAACATTATTCATTCATAATAAGTCCGACTCCAAGTTGACCTTTGGCAATCCACGTCAGAAAATTTGTAATTATAATATAATAAAAGAAATATATTCGACAAAATTTATACTCCGTATTTCATAGTATAAGTTAAATTAATGTTAACTAGTTTAATTGGTTAAAGTATTGGAGTGACATTTTAGGTTTATTATCAAATTTCATCAACATATGTACTATTGTGTCATTCAATTCTTTACCCAAGAAAAATAAAATAAAAATTTGTACTAACAATAAGAAAAATATACCTTCATGTTATCACATGATCAATTTATGGTCCATCAAAGATGGAAAAAATTATTCTAGACTTGATGAAATGATTAAATCAATTATTTCAAAAATGAAAATAAATCATTTATTACAATATATTTATTGAGTCACATGAAATAGGCTAATAATATGGAAGTAGGTGTTGCTCAAAAAGTGAAGATCTCCCATAATCATTTAATGGGTACTAATTATATTCTTATATCTTCTTTATGCTAAGTAGATTTTCAAATATTTTCAATAATTCTCCCAAAAAAAAAAAAAAATTACAAAAAATCATTTAATTTTCTTCTAAGGTTCTTTCTCTAGCTTCCTTAGATCATACCATGTGATTTGATGATCAAGCTAGTGGATAAACGGTTGAAAATAAGCGGCGCTAACATTAACAATCATTTAGAGAAATAGAGCCGTTGGATTATGGAGAAATCATCAAGATTATCACCTAATTTTTTTTAATTTTAGAAAGAATGATTGTTTGACCAATTTTGTGACTAGTTTAATAGAAATAGGGCCAAGCAATGAGTAAATAAACCATATATTATATATTTATTTTGATGAAATGAAAGCATAAAATTATAATTTTATAAATGGAGGAGTGAGAAACTAAAAGCTTCTCATAGAATATCTTCCTACTACATACTTACCAAAATAATTAAACAAAAATAATAAATAATAAATACAATCTTATGGGCCCTTTCAAATGATTAATCTTTGTTTGATTTGATCACCTCATAAATGATTAATTAAACCTAACTTTGCATATTTTATTAAGCTTGGTTAGATTTTCATATACTAGCATATTACTAGGTAGTGGTTGACCACTTAGGATTATGTTAGACCACTTAGTAAGTCCTAAGACCATCACAATAATTCCACTAAACGACATATAATGTTATCAAAATTTCGATTTTCATATAGTTTCTCCATTTCTCAATAATGTTCCTTTAAAGTTATATTTATATACATATAGAGAAGAATTATAAATAGCTACTATAAACAAAAAATAATGATATATGCAAACCTCTATAGTCTAAGGAGGAAATTATAATCATAAACTAATTAAACATTAATATGTCGTAAATCCGACTGACCATATGTAATTTTATCATGAATAACTAAATAACTTTTAATGCTTTGTGATTTGTTAGGGTTTCAAATTTCATAAACGATCAATTGTATAAATGATACAAAGTGCTATACCGGTATTAGTAATATAATAAAATTTATAAGCATATATATATATGAGGGATCCGGTGAGAATAGGTCCATATGTGAGAATTCATACTTATATGAGAACTGATTTAAAATTTAGAACATGTGAGTAAAAATTTAGAACATGTGAATTAAAATTTAGAACATGCGAGTTAAAATTTAGAACATGTGACTCAAATTAAAATTTTGAACATATGAGTAATAATTTAGAACATTTGTGTGAGTAATATGTTTAGAACATCTGATTTAAGAATTAGAACAAGTGATTAAAAATTTATAAAATTTGCTTTATGAAATTTTAAACATATGAGTAAAATTTAGACATATGATTTAAGATTATGAACATGTGAATAAAAATTTAGAACAAACTGATATAGAATATAGAAAGTGTGAGTAAATAATTTAGAACATACGAGTAAAAAAATAGAACATACAATTTAAAATCTGGAACATATAATTAAAAATCTTAAAACACATGTTTTAAAATTTAGAACATACAAGTTAAAATTTTGGAACAAGTTATTTAAAATTTATGACATCGAACTTAACTAATTTATGGTTTAGAACATGTGAGTACTAAATTAGAACATTTGATTTAATTTAGAATACCTAAGGAAAAGTTTAGAACATCAGATTTAAAATTTAGAACATGCGAGTAAAAATTTAGAACATAAAGAGTGTTCTCACATAAGAAAAATTCTCACATAAGAAAATTTCTCACGAGAGCCTTCCCCTATATATATATATATATATATATATATATATATAGAAATGAAATAACAAATTAACTGATTATTAGAAACTCTTAGATATACACAAAGGGTTAAGCAAAACAATTCAAAGCATAGAGCAACAAATTGATCAGTTGATCACCATGCAAAAATGTTATGAAAAATATTTTGATTTTTAATAGTAAAGTTAATTAATTAATAAAAAGTCATATGACATCTACAAATACATAATATATAGAGAATTCCCTTACATAAACTACGATCGTCGATCGAGTAGATGCACTATGGAACATCTATTGCTTACATTGCTAGAATATATAGCGTGTTTCAAGAGACAATTTAACGATCTACTGTACTCGTAGGCATAAGGATGATTTTCATTAAATTTATCTAACTATATTTAAGAAATTGATAAATTTAGCAACAAATTAAAAATTAGTCAAAGTTTTCAAAAATCGACCGCTAAATAATTTCCGATCAAATTTCAATCGGCAATTCTATACTTACCGACCAAAATTTTAATTTACTAGTCGTTATTTATCGGTCGATTTCAATTGGTAAAAGATTTAACAGTTGATTTTGACGTTTTACCGATGGATTTTTTTTCGGTCAGTAAATGGTTGTTTTCTTGTTGTGGAAACAGTTTCACAGCAATCCATCAAAGAAAAAAAAAAGTAAATAATCCTCCCTCAAAAAAGGGGAGAGAAATCATATCTTTTGAAGGAGAAAAGATCCTTCTAGAAAGAAAACCCTATATGTCTAGAACTCTAGACAGAAAAATTTCTTCTACAAGAGGAAGTGTTATTATTTATATGGAAGAGTTATTATAGACACAAGAACAAACAAAAGCAAATGGAAAAACCACACAACTAACAAAGTTTATTTAGGTCATTTCATCGCCCCCTTTAGAATTCAACAATAGAGGCTAGAGTTTTAGAAAGAACAAAAAAAAAGTTCATTGTGTACATGTTTTATGAATAATGGAAATCTTAATAAAAATAAATAAGTCAATATTAATTAGCTATAGTATACCAAGCAACGTATAACTTTGTCATGTAATTTCTTAGTATCGAGCTATTGATATAGAAGCGGACACGTATAAATGTGAACTTCCCTCATCCTCATGTTGTGCTACAAAAAAAAAAAAAAAAAAAAAAAAAAAAAAAAAAAAGAGAAAAAAAAAAAAAAAACTTGTTCGATTTGTGTGGTTCAGAAAACAAGCCGATGAAATGCTTAAAAATCACATTCTAGTTAGCAGTTTAAATAGTAATCAAGCTAAGTTTAAATAGTAACCAATCATTAGGTTGAAAGCTCAATTCCTACTAGAGAAATTTAGGGAAGGAGAGTTTCTTACCTTTTACCCACTCTTCCAAATTGTCTAACTCACTAACCTGGTTAGGCAAAGTTAACTTGTCAAGATTATTGCTTCCGTTAACAAAAATAAGCCAAATTAAGTCTAAACCTAGTTTATGAGTTACTTGATGGATCCCTTTAAAAAAAAAAAAAAAAAAAAAAAAAGAGGAATTTTGGGTAGATATTTCACCGTGGCAGTTAGTTCATGTTGCTAGTAGATGTGCATAATTTTTTTTTTTTTTTTTTTTTTTTTTTTTTTGTGGAACTATAGTAGATGTGCATATGTAATATTGTATGATTTAATATGTTGGAATTATGAGCAAGCCTCATTTTATAACCTTGATTTAATGTTTATCAAATAACATTTTCGTAAATAAGTTTTATAACCTTGATTTAATGTTTATCAAATAACATTTTCGTAAATAAGTTGCATTGAAAATTGTTTTTTTAATTAAAAAATATATACTTCCTCCGTTAACTATTATTTGCTATAAAGGGGGTGTTTGCGAACTCCTAAGCAAAATTTGTTTGTAAGTGTAAAATGGAGAGAGAAACAGTTGGGTGCATGTGATGAGGAGAGAGATAGAGAGAAATGATAACCTAAAAATAAAAGAAAACATTTGTTGCACATAATAGTTAGCATCCATTTATACTATATGTTGCAAATAATAGTTAACGGGATAAGTATTTTTTTTTACTGTTTGTGGACCACTATGACAAGTTGGACAGATTTTTGTATATAACACTGTTAATTCATCGTTTGCTATTATTCATCATCTTCTTCCTGCCATCTTCTTCTTCTTCATGTTTATCTTCTTCCTCTTGTTCGTAATTTTTCTTCCTACCCACCTTTATCTTCTCCCTCCAATCTCTTCCCACTTTCACCTTCTCTTTCAAGTCCGTTCAAATCCATTTCCACCGCCTTTGCGGGCAAAATTAAACGAAAACCCTAATAACAAAAGGAGAATTTAATGACATAGTTAACCCTAAAGGGTAGCTGGGTTTTCCTTCATCCATTAAATTTGACTTCGCACCACCCAAATAATAAAGTGAAAATAATGAGCATGATTAACCCTAAAAGGTAGGTAAGCTTTTCTCCCTCCATTGACTTCGACTTGTTCGATGATAGAGTATAAAACATATTCCTGGGCCTCAGAGGCCCAGGAATATGTTTTATACTCTATCAGATGTCATATAGTGAAAATGTGTACTTTTCAGTATTGAAATTGAAGGTAGAGAGAGAAAACAACAAAAGATTGAAGTAGGAAAAAATTAAAAAAAAAAAAAAAAAAAAAATAGAAAATACCAAAAGGTTGAAAGAGGAGAGAGAAACAAACAATCAACTAATGTTAGATGTAATTTACATATACACCCCTTGATAAAGAATTCTTGTTCAAATAAATAAATAAATAAAAGATAAAAGGCTTTTAGTTATTTTACACTTACAAACAAATAAATAAATAAAGGATAATAGTTGGATCGATCAGCATGAATTGAGTAGAGGCCATACATAGGTGGATTAGCCAAGGGGAATTTCAAGACAAATTTGGCCAGTCTATGATTATTCATCTATTCCAAAAAGCTTGTTGTAACATATTTAAAGACTTTTGTTTTGAGAGTGAGAGATATCTTAAGCACTATTTTTTTTTTTTGTTGCAGTAGGTCATATTATGCGGTAGGGGTTACCCGAGTTTTTTTGTTAGTTAGGGGTTACTAGAGTTACTCGGTCATGGGTTACTTGAGTTTTTCAGTCAGCGGTTACTTGAATTTCTCGGCCAGGGGTTACTTGAGTTTTTCAGCCAGGGGTTACTTGAATTACTCGGTTAGGGGTTACTTGAGTTTTTCAGTCAGAGGTTATTTGAGTTTTCAGTCAGGGGTTACTTGAATTACTTGGTCAGGGGTTACTTGAGTTTTTCGATCAGGAGTTACTTGAGTTATTCGGTCAGGGGTTACTTGAGTTATTCGGTCGGGGATTACTTGAGGGGTTCATATAGGGGTTACTTGAGGGGTTCACTCGGTTAAGGGTTACTCAGTTAGGGGTCACTCGAGTTTCTCAGTCAGGGGTAATTCGAGTTTCTCGGTCAGGCCGCATTCAAACAATTGTGACTCGAGTAACCCCTGACCGAAAACTCAAGTAACCCCAGAAACTCGAGTAACCCCTGATCGAGAAACTCAGGTAACCTTGGAAAACTCAAGTAACCCCGGAAACTCGAGTTACCCCTAATCTCAAGAAACCCCAAAAACTCAAGTAACCCATGACCGAGAAACTCAAGTAATCCCTGTCGCATGGTACAACATGTCGCATATAAAAATTAGATTGTCTTAAGTGCTTAGACTTTTCTTCCCGATTTCAGGGATCTTTCTCTTTTAATTTTTTTCTTTTTTAAAAAAAAAAATTGTGTTGCTCAACTTATTTTTATGAAAAAAAAGGTTCAAATAAGGGTTTGTTCTGATTGACTGAAATGAGCTGAGCTGGACTGAATTGAACCGAACTTATTGGAGCTGAACTGAACTAAATACTTTATAAGAGAAGCAAATAAAAAACTGAACTGAACTTATTAGAACTGAATTGAACTGAACTGAAAATAATATGAAGAGAACAGGCCATAAGTTAAGTGTTCAAGACTAATGAATTTATTTCAAAGACACTAAGCTCAAAACCAATATAATAAACATTACCCAATTAAGTTAATGATTTGTTCTTATCCAAAAAAAAAAAAATAATAATAATACATTATTAACTTTATACTACTCTTTTAAATTTGTACGAAAGTGTAATCAGTACTAATTAAAAAAAATTTTAAAAATAATAATAAATCTACTGTGTAGCCTGGAAAATATACAAGGTTTTACTTTGAATGTCAATAAATAGTATTTGAGGTATAAAATCATTAACTATATAATTACAAAAAAAAAAAAAAAAAAAACAATAATAACTAATGAAACTAAATAAATGATCTCAAATTGTTTTTTTGTAAAATTAAAATGTGTTATAATTGAATATGAAGCAGAATTAGGGCCTAGTCTGATTGACTGAACTCAGCTGAACTAAACTGAACTGAACTGAACTGAACTGAACTGAGCTGAACTGAACTGAACTGAACTTATTAATTAGTGATTTTTAACTACGGATTAGTGATCTTTGATTATTTATTGATTATTTATTACTATACATATGTGTATATACAAATGTACATATTAAAATATTTACGAAAAAATATACTATATAATTATAATTATAAAATATATGGAAAATATATTATAAAATGTATGGAAAATATATTAAAAACTTGAAACCTCTAAACATTTTAAACACATATACTATTTAATTTAAAAATAAAATAGTATTAGGACAAAAGAACACAAAACACTTACAATCTAACCCATTTAAACAAATTTTAAGTTGTGTAGTACTCTAATTTTCTCAACGAGATTAACATTAGAAATATGTATAAAAAAAATAGAACCATTTGAACAATGAATTGTATCAATATTATTATTGTTGTTGTTATTATTATTATTATTATTATTATTATTATTATTATTATTATTAATAATTATTGTGATTATTATTATTATTTAGTTATTGATTATTATTAGTATTATTATTATTATTGTTGTTATTATTATTATTATTATTATTATTATTATTATTTATTGATTATTATTATTAGTATTATTATTTCAATTATTATTGTTATTATTATTATTATTATTATTATTATTATTATTAATATTATTATTATTATTATTATTATTATTTTGAAAACATTATTATTATTATTATTATTATTATTATTATTATTATTATTATTATTATTATTATTATTGTTTTTGTTTTTGTTGTTGTTGTCGTTGTAATAAGAGCTTAAAAGAATGAAATTTGGCTTTATATCATTAGCAATATCATTAGACATAAATTAAGAGCCGAGCTGAGCTGAACTGAACTGAACTGAACTGAGCTGAACTGAACTGAACTGAACTGAACTGAACTGAATTTCAACGGAACAGAACATGCCCTTAAAAGATAGTATAGTAGGTAAGAACATTAATTCATTTGTGTTCAAACCTTGTGATAAACATTTTTATTGTCGTTGAAACATGTTTATAGTAAAATGGATGATGTGGCATATTACAGTGATGTGACATACATCTAATACATGCAAATTGAAGGGTATCACGTGGCACATATCATATATTATGAACGCCTTGTATTATTAGGAACGTGTTTTAATATATACTTCCTCCATTCTATTAATATTGCAACAATGGACTTTTTGCACTATTCATCACTCTTGTTTGACCATATAATATGAGTTATACGTTAAGCAAAATATAGTCAAGTGAGATCTTGTTGGATTCGCCTCATAAAATACTTTCACAATATCAACTTTTTATAATTTTTACTCTTACACAATTATAGATATTTAGCATATAAAATGTGTTTTGGGATGCGTAATTTCCTCCTTGTTGCAATATTAACAGAACGGAGGAAGTAAGTATATAGGTAGTAGATTTTTATTTTAATTATGAAATTACATAGCACACGCTAATAAGATTAGATTATTAGTTTTAGTCCCAAATCTATTAAAGTTTCTTAGTTCTTTTTTGCTTGTCTAGGTCATTTAATTTGTGTTTTTGCATATACAGCTTATAATGTACGAGTATACATATCTATGTATCAATATCTTCAACCACGCATAATAAACAATTTTAAAGTCGATATTTTAATACTCTTTATATTTAGGCTTCCCTTTTTTTAAACTGAACATTTAAAATGAGACAAGTAAAAAAGAACAGAAAAAAGTAAGGCTTTACGCACCTCAATATTAGATGGTTGTGAACTTGTGAATGCTCATGTATAAAGGTGTAGCTAATTTCTGGCTAGAAGGTTCCATCAAACTTCGAGGTCTCTGAATATAAAATTACATGTTTTTTTTTTTTTTTTTTTTTTTTTTTTTGACAACAGCACATGTTTAATTTTGTGGTACATAATTTTTCTTCAAAAAGAATAATAAGAACTAAGAAGAAGAAGAATAAGAGGGGATGAACCATACTACCAAATAAATTGAACGATGACGAAGAACGGATATACTTGAAATGGACAAATTCTGATCGATAAGATTTTATTCTTCTGGAAACTTTTATTTTAAGTATATATATACTTTGTAAAAACTGTTTTTCAATTAAGTAAATGTTTTCGATCACCCTTAATATTTCTACTTGTCATTTAAATTTGGAAATTTTCATGTATTATCTTTCACGATTTGTCGTAATATGTATCTTAGCTCAAATCGTTAAACACAATCCTTAACTTATATATTTGAACGTGGCCTATTATATAGAAACAGAATAATTATCTCAAACATGTGTAATATGATCCATAACACATTGTGTTTGGTGCAAAACTACAAGGGTTTTGTTTATTAACGTGGCCATCAATTTAAGCTTTTATATGTGGCTGAAATTGTACTTGGTAGATATTACTTAATTACTACATTTTTTTTCTGAAAGATATATTACTACAATTAAGCAAATGCGTAGTTGTAGTCAATCAAGTACCTTTAATTTTATGAGACTTATTAATTAATTAATTAGTATAAAAAGTGGCATAAAAATCTATAATTAGGTGGTGTCACGCGTTAAAGAAAAAGTTTGATGAAGAAATTAAATATGCAAAATTATCATAATTAAAAATATAACTGGTTGCAATATAGCTAGAAAAGGCCTTTTTTAGCTTTGCCAACCTTCGTTCTACAATAAAGTTGATTTATAGGTATCTTGTGAATGAGATTAGCGGTGCCGCGATAATATTAATAATAATATTACATGAGATGATCATGATTTTAATGATTATTAAGATGATCATAGTTTTAAGTAGTATTTCCACAATAGCAATGCAAGTAGGAGTGATTCGAAGAATAATCTTGAGTGGCTAAATCACCTTTATGCATGTAGTATCTTTAATTATCTTAATTCAATAATCACGTGAGACAATTTCACAATAACTTATTACTAATTAGTATTACACTAATTTTTAAAATTCAATTTCGGAATAAAGTTACCCTGAATTACTAAAAATTATGATCCAGTAGAACTAAGATATATCCTCGATCTTACAATAAATTATTATCGGTTTAGCTCGATGTGTAAATTAAAAGTTTCCTTTTTGTGCAAAGCAGATGAAGAGGTAGAAAGGTGGATAGCGAAATAAAGAACATTTTTATAAGCTTTAAGGGTATGTATTATGTACACATTGCAGCATGTAATAGGGGTTATAACTTTATGATTTATAATTTTAGTTTGGTGCTTTTAAGGTGGATTTTTGCTAGATTGATAGAGCATTTGTACTTAATCATCTATTTTAAGCTTAAATATTTGTAAAGGTAGTATTTGAATTAGCTGTGTTCATATCTTACTTTGTACTTTCTTAAATACACACCAAAATTAGGAGAGATTTCTACGTTATTGGGATGATTCAATCCAACCAAAAGTAATATACGATCACAATATAATAGTTGCTTACATTAACTTTTAGGATTTATTTAGGGGATATAATAAAATATTGATAAGTTTGAGCATCATATAAGCAATTTTCTCTAGAATTATGAGTTACTTCAATTCTAGTAAAAATCAATTTAATCATTGTATCACCAAGAACTAGCATTAATAACTAAATCAATTTGATTAGGGAAATTAACTTTCAATGTTTCAAAAAAAATATATTTAAAATTTAGAAGAAGTTATACTAGTAAAAACAAATGTTGAATACAAGAGAAAATCCAGGAAGATTAGCAAAATTTAGTTAAAAGCATTTTGAATCAGTGACAAGGTCGACAACTTACCATACCTCTAGTCGCATAATCATTCTAGTAATCATTAGTAATATATGCTGGTAATAAGTGATTTCGTGTTAGGGTATGTATATGTTTAATATATAAAGACATGTTCATATTTACTAAACTGAGCTGAACTAAACTGATTGGAGCTGAACTGAATAGACCTAAAATGAATATTTTATGAGAGAAGAAAATTATGAGCTGAACTGAACTAAAGTTAAGCTGAAGTGAACAGGCCCAAGTGTGTTAAACACATCTATCTTTAGTTATATAAAGGGTGCGTCTCTTTACTAGATTTTCCTCTTATTTTTAACATGTACATAACTTCGTTATACATGTAATAAATCGTTTGAATAAATCATTATAAGATTTATAGTATAAATCTTAGGAGTAGAATCTAGATAGAATACGAGATCAAGTCATGTTTACGTTACATCATTGCATGAATATGTTTGTCTCTGCATTAAAAATCCATTTTTCAATACAATCTAATTAAAGCTCATTCCAAAACAATTTTTGTTACAATTTTGTACCAAATTGTTGAACAGTAGAAGTCAAACTAGGCAATATATCTTAGTTGATTGAAGAAACAATTATACTCAAACATGAATATTCACAAAATCACAAGTTTGCTTTTCCTAAATATTCTCAGGTATGCATGAAATTTTACTAGAAGAAAGAACAATACTCAATTTGCGTAGCTTTTTGAAGTATTAAATTATACGAAGTATGTAAGTTGCTTTCCCCTTCTAGCTAGCCTTCTAGGAAACATACAATTTATTCCCAAACAAAGAAAAGTGAACAAAAAAGAGTATGGAAGCTAAGCAAAGAATATCACTCTTCTCATCTCAAAATAATTGAGTCAACATACTATATATATTTCATTGTTTAAATGTTTATTTACAGCTCCATTTTATGCTATGCACGTATATTTTCTTTTCGAAATGCTAACTTAGGGAATTCGCTAAAAAAATAATACGCGTATAATTTTATATGTATTTAGCTTATTTAATTTAGAAAGTGACTTATTATTCAGGATGATCGAGATAAAGTTAAAAAAAGTTTATAAGAAACCGCTCGAGTTCAGCAATAGAGACTGGGCCGCCGTAACTTTGGGAACCCACGTATTCACAAGCTGGAAGTGAAGCATTGCAAGGCTGGTGGAAGTGGAAGATGTAAGGGGATGACAAAAGAATTCACATATCCCTACAAGATCATGCATGGGATATAACCCAATTATATATATAAATATATACTTTGTATAATCAGTAGGATTTGGAAGCTTATTATTTGTTCTTATACATATTGTACTTGTTATAATATTGGCTTTAAGCTAGTGGCCATTGTAAAAGTTTTAAGAACTCATTCCCAAAATCTATTTAAAATATATAAATTTTTCATGAAAACCTAAAAATGCCAAACCCTAGCTTAGCTAAACTTCTCAATCTTTTCTTATCAAAAGGAGAGAAACTATAAGTTTACCAACGTTTCTTGCACATGCACCCCTCTTTTTCCCATGAATCTTTTTATTGACTTTGGTGGGGTATATTTTGTAGCACTCCCATAATAATAATCCATATGTATTCCAATTTTGATATAATAATACTATTTTAATGTGTTTCTTTTATGAAAGATTAATTAATTAGAAAATTTACTTAGGTTGTATTTGATTCTTAATTAAAGCCTATATCGCTATGCATAATCACGGGTTCACACCATAAAAGGCAATTCGCGATTAATAACTACAATAATTAATTTCCTTAATTTAACCGCCTTTCGTAGATTAACGATCATGAGAGGCGTGGTTATTTGATTGATCATGTTTGATGGATTCATGATCTTACGGTTTGATTAAACTATATGATGATTAAGAAATCCCGTTCAAATCCGTGTTATAATGGTTAATTATTTATGCATGCTATTTGTATTTGGTTCTAAGTCATACTAGTGTGGTTTTGGTTCACTTGAATATGTTCCATTATTTTTGAACTTTTAGGGGTAAAAGTTTTATACAAAATCTTGGTAATCATGGTAGTAATAAAATAAATTAGGATTGTGGCTAGTGTCCAATGGACGGTAAATTAGTGCCAAATAATTTATGTTATTAAACAGGAGTTTGTAATAATCATCACTTTGACTAGGAATTAGCTCATGCTAGTCATGCATGCTTGAATCAAATTGCAATTAATCAAGGTGCAACAAGAAGTTAAAAAGCAAGGAGTTCTCAAATCTTCGTTTTTATTATATATATAAGTTTTTCTAAAAAAACTTAAAATGTTCACAAAAGATTTGAATCTAATATTTCGGATGATAGTATAATTTAAGCTAATAATGTATAAGGACTATACGTAACAATTTTGTTTGGATATTGAGGGCAAGTTAGGTGAAGTACTAAATAAAATCGAAAATATTTAGCAATACTACGGGCCTGTTCTCATACGTTGAAATTCAGTCCGGTTCAGTTCAGCTCAGCTCCTAATTTCCTTCTCTTATAAAATATTCATTTCAGTTCAGTTCAGTTCAGCTCCTAATTTCCTTTTCTTATAAAATATTCATTTCAGTTTAGTTCAGTTTAGCTCAGCTCAGTTCAATTCAGCCGAGTTCAGTCCATGAGAACAGGCCCTAGTTGTACTTCTGAATTTGACCTAATGTGGGAAACTTCTACGATACTAAAGATTGATATCTTCTAGCTACGTATTCATATCTTGTTTACGTATTTGATATCAAGCTTTGCACTTCCTACTATTTAAGAAAATTATTATGCTCCTTGTTAATTGAAGTATCCAGAAAAGTTGTAATGTTTTTCAATCGAGTTTAATTTTTTGTCACAAGCACTCTTACTTGAATCCATACTTATTTTGAAGATGGAAAATCCGTAATTACCTGGCTCGATTCATTATTAATTAGATTTTTTTTCTTCACATTAACCTATTGCCCAACATACAGTTTAATTTCTATTTCTTAGGGTCTGTTCTCTTCAGCTTAATTTTAGTTCAGGTAGCTCCAACTAATTTAGTTTAGTTCAATTTTTAATTTTCTTCTCTCATAAACAATTCATTTCAGTTCAATTCTGATTCAATTCAGTTCAGAACAAGTCCTTAGGGCTTGTTCTCATTGACTGAACTGAAGTGAACTTATTATAGCTGAACTGAATTGAATATTTTATAAGAGAAGGAAATTAGGAGCTAAATTGAACTGAACTGAACTTATTAGAGTTGTATTGAGCTGAACTGAACTGGAAATAATCGTATGAGACAGACCCTTAGTCTCCCCCACCCCCAACCTTATTGAATCTTAATATTAATTGTTCTGTCATAACTAGGTCAAGTTATTAGGAGATCATTTAGGCAACAAGATTCTTTATTGAAAGGGCTTTAAAATTCGATATTTATTGTGTTCTAATTACATTTTTAGAATTTCTATGCTTTGGGTGATTCTACATTTTGTAAAAATTAATACTGATCTGATATATACATTTGTATTTTATTTTGTACTATAAATTATACTTATATATCTTGGAATTATGCATAACAATTTATAGTTAATCTAATAACTTTTTTTCAATAATGAGAACAGGACCCCTAACATACTTAAGACAATACAATATTGCTACATAACTAGTGATACGTAATTTATTATGAGAAAAAGAGAAGCTAATGCACTTACGAAGAAAGAATCAAAGTAGGGCGGAACCATAATCATGATACATTGAAGCTAGCCTCAAACATAGGATATTTGTTAGCTGCTGCATAACTAATTAGATTATTTGTATTTTTTTAATTTTTATGGATGGGGAGTTGGATGTTTTTGTTGTTGGTAGTTTATTTCTAATTTTCATTTTCTTTGTTTGTTGCACAATCACTTTCTATGAATTATGATCTTCTATGTATAATCTATTACTATATACCAAATTAAAAAAAAAATAAAAAAATTATGCAAAGTATAATTATATAGTAGTAGACTTAGTACAAATTTATCTATTTTTATTAATTATTATGCCTATGATTTACATAACTACAATCAATCAATATTGTGAATATTACTTGAGGAACATTTAGTTGTTAATGATGAATAATGTAACTAACAAGAATAAAAATTTCTGTTATCTTCTATGATTGCCCTGATCGAGACTTGAAATTCTAGAGACTAGATTATGATAATTTGTAAGAAATTATATTGAATAACATATATTAAGTTATTATATATCCGATCCAAGGTTTTAATCAGTTGTCAACATTTATCTAATGTCATAAAACTCATAATATAATGAATAAACCTCATACTACGTATTACATTTCACAACATACACTTAATATAGTCGAATCATTCGCCACTCAATTTTGGCCATTAGTCTATTAGAAAAGGTGACAACTTTTGATTAAAAGTGAGTTGAAAGCTCATTCGCATACAATTAAGCCACTTCACTAAAGACAAATAATTATTTTTATATGGAATTCAATTCAAAAGAAAAACAAAAGAGTATTAAAGGAATAATTTGTTAAACTTGAGTGCACTAATTTCTAACTAACCTTATAAAACGAATAATACGAAGGTACATGGATATACATCCATAAAACTCCATATGTAGTGGACAAATATGATAAAACCCTAGTAAAGGCAAAAGGGTAGTGCATTGAACCATAAACTATAATATTAATCTCCTATTAGTGGAAGTTTATATTTTAACTTTTAATGGATAAAATTTAGCAAGTTATACAAAAAAATAATTAAATTGGAAAGATCTTATACTTGGGAAGTTGAAGCCAGGAAGATATGAAGGAAATGATGTGGAAGTTAGGCAAATAAATAAATAAATAAAATAATTTCTTTTATATAAAAGAAAAATATGTAAGGACAAATATAGTACTAGTATAGTATAAAGCATTAGTACTTCTATAATTAGCTGAAAAAGTTGGCACCAAAAATAATTAGATGAAAAAGAACAATTTTTTTTCAAAAAAAAAAGATAAAATAGGAGAGTGAAAAGAAGGAGGTGGGGGTTCTACACATGGCAAAATTTGTTTTGTGGTTTGAAAGAATTGAGTTGGCAAAAGAATGGGCTTTGTGGACCTAAACAACCTTGCAAGTCTCAATCCCAATGAATTTTTAGAGAAAACGATTGTGTGTGTCTCAATCGTAGGGTGAAAGCTAGCTATTTTGTGAATATTACAATTTTTATTATTTATGTTTATACAAGTATATGTTAAGATATATTATAAAAAAAAAAAAAAAAAAATCAATATTCCATAAAAAATTAGGGCTTTAGAAAATATCAATAGTTAATTTATTATTTCAATGAAAGTAAAAATGTGTTAACTAAATAGTAGAAAGTTTGTAGAGGTGAAACAAAATTAGGTTTGTTGGACTTGAAATTTGTTATAGACTAATTATAAAGATAAAGGATAAGAATAAAAACATACAAAAATTCTTTTAAAGTATATTTACTATAATACCTTGGATAGGTTATAAAATTATGATACAAAGTTGAAATTACATGCAACGTTGTTAAAGAAAAACTTTCACTTAGCTCATGCGATGGTAGCATGATCGAGTTAAAAATTGACTTGGGAGTGAAGAAACTACTTTAATCTTCCGATACAGATAAATATATAGATTGTTTCTTACTTGCTAGTAAGTAGAACTAGCTAACACACTTAAGAATGAAGCAAAATACAAAGAAAAAAAAGTATTTTTACCTCGAATCACAGCATCATAAGGATTTGATATATCTCTAACCACAACATTTTTTTAAATTTAAATCGAAGATAACTTCTCTTTTTGACCTAATCTTGATCACTTGGATCATCATTCCATGTTATTGAATTAAAATTGACTTCTACCTCATAAAAGCTAAGCAAGCACTCCACAAAATTTGCATAAATACACCAATGGAAAAAGTAGCTAGGTATAACATGGAAAATTAGGCTTCATTACTATAGTAGTAAACTAATTAAGCTTAGATACCTATAATAGCTATTGATGAACATAAATATATTAACTTATAATTGAGTTATGAACTAAACTTATCAGAATTTTATATGAGTTTTATTTCCTGAAATTTGTTAAATCAAAGAACCGAGATCAAATTTAAACTTGATCATTTAAAGTAATTGTTACAAAATAATCAATCACTTCTATTGACTACGTACATACTCCCTCAATTCAAAAACATTACGTTTATCACGGTGATATTATAACTTGAAGTACATGCATTCGGCTATTACATAATTAATCTCACTTGTTCATCCAAAAAGAAGAAAACAAAACATCTCAAACAATAATAATTCTTTGCTTAGACTAAAATAGTTAACATCTCTAGAGTTAGTTTCATTTTTTCATAGTTTAAATTCGTGGTCCTCCAAAATCCAAAAAATTATCCACTTGGATAATACACTCCCCACGTGAGCAATCTGGTCCATATGGCCCTAGTCACCCATGCCACCTAAGAAATGACTTCACTTATTCAACATAATAATCGTTTTCCATTTTTAGGAATAATAATAATAATGGATCCTCTAATTAAATGGGACCTTACCCACATTTCTTACTTTCCCTACCATATTTCGATTGATGTATATATATAAGACTATCATTAAATTTTACTATTTGTAGTACTATACTTCTTTATATTTCCTATATGTTGCTCATATATAAGATTGAATTTGGTTGCAATATTGCAAATTAATATCTTAATTCAAACATACATATATATATTTTGCATGGTCAAATTTGACTAGTAAGATATATAGAGGAATATGCATGTTAATATAATGTGGATGCATCATGCATGGATTAGATTGGTTGATAATTTTGACTTGTTATTATTTGAAGTTTAATTAAATTCTTCAAGTTTACATCACATATTCACATTGAAGTCCTTGTCTAGCAATTTAGGATGGGAGGATCATCCCCCCCCCCCCCCCCCCCCAACTTGAAGGATAGACTAATTTCCATGGTTCACACGATGATGTAAAAGTCGGCATGATTATCAACAACGTTATTGCATTCCTTTTCACCCTTCTCATAATCTCAAACTGTATCTAGAAGGGTATGGCGGTAAGTGATGATTATTTTACAAAAATTAACGAGCTGTTGAATGTAAAGCTCAGCTGATGTTATATATATATATATATATATATATATATATTTATTTATTTAAAGGTGATTCAAATAATTTTCAACCTAGCTCATTTATCACTATAATATCAAAAATATATAAAGATGATATGTAAATATATCTTGTTTTTTGAGAAGATGTAAATATATGTTGTTTACAAATACATTTGTGGTACTCCGTACATGATTAGGTGTAGCTACATCTTACTAACACCGTTTAATATCAAACACACATATATTTCTCTGTGTAGTAAACTAGTAATAAACCTACAAAAGTTCCAACTAGACACTTCATTTTGTTAATTAGTTTATTACTAATTTAGCTACTCATATAACAATCACAAATCACAATGACAACGTACCTATAATCCAAATTATAATCAACATACAACATACTCTTTCATTTTTATTGAGATTATTCAACATAACGTGTCAAATTCCTAAACTACGTGGTGTCGAAGAGGCACATTTCTATTGGTCATAATATGCTTACTCGGTTTCCAACATAATTAATTAATTTTAATTTCATTATAATTTAGAAATTAATAAAAATTACAAATTAGAATCCTACCCTCCGCCACCCCCCCTACCAAATAGCTACAATTTGATAGAGAATGTATTAAAAGCCGTCACATTCTCTTGGATTTCCAAGAACACCCTTCTAAATTATTTATATTATTTAAAATATTGTTTTCCTTTAATATTATTATTTAATCAAGAATTATACCTTTATTTATTATAAGTCAGAAGAATAAAATAATCCTTGAATTAGTATAGCTCATGATTTGTAAGTCACTCACTCTCACTCATTTCACATGCTTTCTCTCTCCTAATTCCCTATATAAACCTCTCCACTTACCCACCTCATTTCAACAACAAAAACAACATCAACAAACATACCAAAAAAAAAAAAAAAAACACTCACTACTACTCTTCAACAACAAATTAAAATTCAAACACCCTTTTATTGCAAAAAACACAATGGATCAAATGTTCAATTTAGCATCTATAGGAGATAACGGAGATGATCTATTATCCCGTCGATTCGTGTGGGTTAATGGCCCCGTGATAGTCGGGGCCGGCCCCTCGGGTTTAGCCGTAGGGGCTTGTTTAAAAGAACAAGGTGTACCATTTGTTGTCCTAGAAAGAGCCGATTGCATTGCCTCACTTTGGCAAAAACGTACCTATGATAGGCTTAAGTTACATCTACCTAAACAATTTTGTCAATTGCCGAAAATGCCCTTCCCTGAATCTTTCCCCGAGTACCCCACTAAAAGCCAGTTTATTGACTACCTTGAGTCTTACGCTAACCATTTCGATATTAACCCTCACTTCAATGAGTGTGTTCAATCTGCTAGATTTGATGAAACATTCGGGCTTTGGCGGGTCAAGACTGTGGGCCAAGGCCCAACTAAGCCCGAAGTCGAGTACGTGTGCCGGTGGCTAGTCGTGGCCACCGGTGAGAACGCCGAGTGTGTGGTGCCCGACATTGAGGGGCTAGCACACTTTGGCGGGAAGGTGATTCATTCGAGTGAATACAAGTCCGGTGACTCTTACCGCGGCCAGAAGGTCCTAGTGGTAGGGTGTGGAAACTCCGGGATGGAGGTCTCCCTCGACTTATCGAACCACAATGCAGAACCCTCTGTGGTCTGCCGTAGCTCGGTAAGTCACAGAAACAATTTTTTTTATATATATATAAATCAATCCTGAACTTCAACCATCAGCTTAACTCAAAAAGTTAAGTTGATGGTTGAAACTTAATAACATGTTTTATACTCTATCAGTAACGACACAGTTTATACTAAAGTGGTATACTAATAAAAACTTGTACATTTTTTCTTATTCTATCAGGTTCATATCCTTCCAAGAGAAATCATGGGAAGATCAACGTTCGAGCTAGCAATGTTACTAATGAAATGGATCCCTCTTTGGTTAGTTGACAAAATCATGCTATTTTTCGCATGGTTTATGCTAGGAGACATGCGAAAATTCGGACTAAAAAGGCCAAACATCGGTCCACTCGAGTTAAAAAACAAACATGGCAAGACCCCTGTACTAGACATCGGGGCCTTAGCGAAAATTCGATCTGGTGACATCAAGGTTGTTCCAGGAATCAAAAGTTTCTACACCAATGGTGTCGAACTCGTCGACGGGCAAACACTAGTTGTTGATTCAGTCATTCTAGCTACCGGATACCGTAGCAATGTACCTTCTTGGCTTCAGGTTAGATAAAAATTCCTCTGTTTTCCTCTGTTTTTACTCTGTTTATTTTTTATATATTATGTTGAATATTTGTAATGAGTATATTATATTTATTAACTTTATTTTTGGTTTGTTGTAACAGGAAGGTGAATTTTTTAACAAAAATGGGTTTCCAAAGACACCATTTCCAAGTGCATGGAAAGGAAAGAGTGGATTATATGCAGTTGGGTTTACAAGAAGAGGATTAGCTGGTGCTTCTTTTGATGCTATAAAAATTGCACAAGATATTGGCAAAGTTTGGAAAGAAGAAACTATTCAAAAAAAACTTACTGCTCCACGTCATAGGAGGTGTATCTCCACTTTCTAATCAAATCAAAAAAAAAAAAAAAAATAATAATAATAATAAAAAAAGTTCAAAAAAATGAAAAATATTTATTTTTTGAGTGTGAATAATATATATATAAAAAATATATATTATGTAAATATGAAAAAAGAAAAGATAGGAATTAGTGAGTAACAAAAAAGAAGGGGGGAGCCCCGAGCCCTCTCCGGGAGCAAGAAGCCCAAAAATTTTGAGACCTTACTATATTTGGGCATTTTTGTGTATTTATGGGATGAAGAGGCTTTTTTTTTTTTTTTTTTTTTTTTTTTTTTTTTTTTAATTTCTATTTTTGGGGTTTTGGTTAGTTCATTCTTTTCTTCTTTCTTAGTATGTAATACCTTGTACAATTACTTAGTTACAAATGAAATGAGAAATTTTTGGTCCATTCATTTCATATATTTTCTAATCTCTTACTAATTACTAACTTCGATTAATAATGTAAAAAAAATGTTCTATGTTTTGTCTTGTATTTTCGGCATCAAGATTTTCGAAAATTGAACTCCTACAACAATAATCAAGTAAAAATATCTCCTATATCGATTTTAAAATAGAGTTTCTAGGCCTTGCTCTTTAATATTTCACTCGAATATATAAACTTAAATTAATTTTATTTATTAAAATGTATTTTCACATTAAAACGTATTTTAAAAGCATATTATCATTTCAAAATGATTAGAATGAATAAGACCTTAGTAAGAATAGATGGATGCAACGTGATCATTTGTGTGAACTTGATCGCACGAAATTGTTTTTAGAACTCATAAATTTTTTTCGAGACATATCTGTCTTTGACATACAGGTCAAAGTTATCGCCCCCTTTCTTTTCCAAATACTTAAAGAAATTATTATGAACGAGGCTAAATCTATTCCATTTTTATTTTATTTTTTTCTTTTTCACTTTTTATTTAGGCTAGGGTATTTCCTTTTTAATCTTCCTACTTTTGTTTTGTTAATTGAAGTTGATCAAGGTAGCTAAAAAAATGACCCTAGCTTTCCTCACTACATGAAGCTTAGGTGCAATCCAAAAAATAAATAAAGCAACCTTAGGTACTTTTCATCATTTCTCCAAGCACCGGTAAATTAGAAGCTTAGAAAGAAGGAATAGAATATAATTTGCTGAAACTATTTATTTAATTATATGAATTTTTATTTATATATATATTTTTTTGAGCTATATCTCTAAGGTTTAAATTTGACAAATAATACATTTATGTACCTTTTCTTCTTTGTAGATAAATAATGGGCTTAAGCTCTATTATGCAAGGTGTGCTCAACCTAGTTAGGGCCCAACTTGTACTTGATAGCAAAGGACAAGGTAAGGGAATCCTCAACCCCAAGCGATTGCAATTGGTTAGACCCTAAACTTTTTACAAGAAGCAAGATTTGATCCTTTAAGTACATTATAAGGTATATAAGAGCTACTCTCCCCTCCCCTTCCCACCACTTTTTTATTTATTTTTCACATTTAAAATTATTAGAGATTTCATTGCAAATGACGGAATTTATGTACTCCCTCTATTAATTTTTGTTTCAATAATCCCCTTGAATTTTGTTTGATCTCCATGCACATATTTGGTCAATTATGTCTTTATCCCGCATTAATGTAGATTATGAAAATTTAATATTTGGATACCACGTGTTAATTTTTGTTTTGTATGTAAGTATATATATGTAGCTAATTAGCAATAGTTGGACAAAGTTTTTCTTGTTTGACCCCCATTACAATAAGTGAGTAGAACAAAGAAGAATTGATTAATTTTACATGTAATTATGTGAATTTTTTTTAAAAATTGTTTCAATTTAATTTACAAACACTTCATATATAATACTTTTTAAGATACTATCGTTATTACAATATTGCTTTAATTTAAAATTGTCCAAGATTCAAATTGGAACAAATAAAAATTATTACTTATGACTTATTATTATTGACAAAAGGTAGTAATAACCAAGTAATAATTTGTCATACTTTCTCTTATATGCTTAAAAAATAACAAATAATATATGTATTTTGTATATAGATGGAACACTTTATTTGCTAAATATTACTAATGTACTTGACTACTTGTATATTCAATCACTAAAAATAATAATAAATATAACTACACAATTTTTATTCAAAAAATAATTTCTTTTTCACTTTCTTGTTAGATATTTTTGCTTATTTTAGGTTTTTCTTTAGCATATATGAATAGAACATTATCCTTATTCATATAAATGGTGTCAGAAACCAATCATCTATCATAGATGGTTTTCATGTTACTGCATCCCTTCAGATTTCCCATACTTCTCATACTATACTTTATTTCATCGTTATGCAGATTGTTTTCAACCAGTTTGTAGAATATTACAAGTTGTCACCTAGTTCGTTTTTGGTCCCATACACCTTCAAATTATTACTACTTCATTACAATACTTGTGCTCCTTTCCCAACTTGCATGCCAATCAACAATTCCGATCATCGGGACCCACGTCCGAACTCCCGGCCCACCTCATCACATTCACATTCCAACGTGGCAACGATTACCAGTATATTAGTAAGTACTTAAACGTCTCATCTCATGATAGTATTATCACGTGGTGTTACTGTAACGACCACCAGTATTAGTAAGTATTTAAACGTTTCAACTCAAGATAATATTATCACGTGGTGTTACTGTAACGAGCTTAAAAAGACTTTGTATGTGTGTGCAAGCTAAGCAATGCTACTAGAAATGGATAATCTTATCTATCTTTATTTTCTCTAATGTTGTTGTAATAAGAGTTTTGATTAATATATGTTGACTTTATCTAGCAACAAATTTACTTATAAATTAAGAACAACATGTAACTTTATGTGTATAGCGGCGCAGACTTTGGTGCATTGCACATGGTATTAGAGTATTAAAGCTACATGTATTATCAAATTAATTAAACAATAATAAAAATAATTTACAGTTAAATCTTTCTGTAAAGAGCATCTAATGCTAACAACATAATTTTGGCAGTTGAGCTGGTAATCTTATTATTGAGTTCAATAAACACAACAATATTTTTTTTTTTTTTTTGAAACACACAACAATATTATTTACTTACATAAACTTTGGTACGTACCTTATATAGTTATATAAATTAAATTACAAGATTGATATTTATATGCAAGTTGTAATGTATGTAACAGCAATGCAAATGAGGAAAATGAATTAGAAACTGGAGGTTGGAGTAGTTTATGGTGATAAAGTTACTATTTTAAGTGCCACATTTTATAAGTTTTTTTATTTATGATATTTAAGATTATGTTGTCAATTATTACATCTTGACGACTTGACTAACATCGATCATGTTCCTTCATAGAGGTATACATTTATAGGATCTTTTACCAAAATGGCTATTTTGACAAAAGTATTTACCAAAACGGCTAATTATAAAATTTAATTCCCAAACTAGCTAAATTTATTGATTTGAAAGGATACTATTTATTTTTTATATTCCTTTGAACCCGTTTGGTTCACTATATGGTTTTTTTTTTTTTGGTTTTATTTAAAAAGATTTAGTTTTTTATTTTTAATTTTGGTTTTATTTAAATTCTAATTCCATAGTTTAAATTATCCCATTAATTTGAACAATAACAATCGACATAATATATATGCAGCAATTCTCAATTTTTAAAAAAGTTACACAACATAAACAACCACTCAAAAAAAAAAAAAAAAAAAAAAAAGATCCAAACTTCCAATCAACAAAAGAAATAAAAAATACAACTATTTTTTTTTAACACACAAAGATAAAAATAAATATATCTGAGTTTGATTCATCATACACATTAAACAAAAAAAATGCATACTAGCCGACATAAACAGAGAGTATACAATTAATTTTAGGGATCTGCAAGTCTGCGACTATTTACGTTCTTTGTAGTTTTGTATACTGCTTTAATTTTCCAACTTAAAAAAATCTTTAAGGAAATAAAAATAAACCAAAAAAAAAAAAAAAAAAGTGAACCAAACTGGTTAAAAGGAAATAAGAAATAGATAAATTCCTTCCAAGTTAATAAATTAGCTAGTTTGAATTGGGAATTAATTTTTATAATTAGCCGTTTTGGTAAATACTTTTGTCAACCTAGCCGTTTTGGTAAAAGATCCTACATTTATACCTACTCTCTTTGACTTATCAAGAGTGCAAAAATCTAAGGGTGTGTTATAATCACCTAATATTTACTTATTTGAATTTATCTCTTAAAAATTTATAGAACTTACAGACCTTATTAGAATATATTTTGGTCAGTTTTACAAGAATTTGGGTACCCTTATTAACTAGTAACTTATCTATTTTTTTTTTCCGTTAACGTATTTGAACTTATCAAAGCTTAAGAACTTGTTATGTTCACCTTATTTTCACTTATTTCAATTTAGATAAGTTCGATCAGTTCAAGAAAAATAAGTTCTGATGAGGGTTACCTAAATTTAAATTACAACTAAAATAAGTTTTAATAAGTTCAGAAAAGTAAAAATCAGGTGAATAGAATACACCTTATTCACTTAGTTATAAGTGGAAATAAGGTGAATCTAATAAGGCCGCACCTTAAAAGAATTGATTTTATGAAGTATATTGAGCAAGTGAGTAAATGGATGGATCATTCATTATAGGAAAAGATTAGAAAATTACATTAGGTGGCCCTCATAAGGTAGAACTAATGTAGGGTTGGTTAATCATCTAATTAAATAATTAATGGTGAAGTGGTATACAAGATTTGTAGTGTTTATTTTGAGTTATGACTCTAATGAAAAAACTTGAAAGCTCGTATCTAAGATATGTGACAAATATTTCTTGTAGGTTCATTTTATTTAAAGCTTGTTTCTCCATATTTCTATTGGGCCGAATGCTATATTTATATTTTGGGCCATATTTGGGCTTTTTAATTTTGGTCTGTGTATTAGTCTCACGCTTTAAGTCAGCACAATGACTATGACTATCTGATCTGTTGCGGTAAGTTTATAATACTTTTGTTTTAAAAGTTTGACCCACTTATTATTTATTCGCTTAAAATTAAATAATTTTGACCATATTTTTATATATTGAATTTTCCAAATATCATCTTTTTATAATTTCACTTACAGTCAAAGATGTTTATTAGAGACCATACAAATGTGATAAATATTATTATAGGATTATTATAATACTAGTTTTGTGCCCGTGCGATGCCCGGGTTGTTTATTGAATTTTAAGATAATTTTTAATCTATATGCCAAATTTTAAAACATAAGACAAAATAAGTTAGGAATTGATGTGCTTTTGTGATGATTTAAACTATATAGTAGGCATGTAATGACTAATAATAATAACATTGGTGAAAAACATTTCTTGACCCGTAACCTGTAATAATGACCATGTCCGGAATGACTCGTGACCCGACCCGATAGACAGGTCTACACACAGTAATAAAATTATATTAGATTGTAAAGTATGTTGTTTTAATTGATTAGAATATATTATAAATAATGGATGTGGTACATTTTGAGCTAATTCCTTTGCTCCAAAAAAATACTATGATACAAAAAATAAATTTATATGATAATTTAGGAGTGTTACATATTTTTTTTTAATAAAATTATAATTTAATTTGTACATATGAAATATTGGTACTTTATCGAAAATAAAACTATAAATTAACAATTTTATCCTAAAATTCTATCCAAATTTGATTGAAAATAGAATTCTAAATTAATTTTTTTTATCTTACAAATTGAATTCTATATAACTCTATCCTACGTGGCGCGACATTTGGCGAAAAGTTGGAACGCCAAGTGTCGATATCTCGTCGTCTGGCTAAAAGTTTAGCTTTATATATTAGTTATATGATTTGTCGCAGAGCTAGGATGTACTTGTATATTTTTATGATAAGTTTAGCTTTAAGTCTAAAAATCATATTTATTGTAATAAGGAGCATGACTCCCATTTTTGCAATTCTTGTCAATTAGGAAAACATACTTGTCTACCGTTTGATAATTCTAATAATACTATAGTTTGTGCTTTTGATATAATACATGTCGATCTATGAACATCTCCTATTCGTAGTTCTCAAGGTCACAAATACTATCTAGTCTTATTAGATGATCATACTCATTTTGTGTGGACCATTCCATTAAAATACAAATCTCAGGCTTTTCAATCCTTTCTCAATTTTAGAAAATATGTTGAAACCCAATTTGAACGTCAAATTAAATCCTTTCAATGTGATCATGGTAGGGAATTTGATAATGATCCATTTAAGCAAAAATGTATGGACCATGTAATGCTTTTTCGTTTTTCTTGTCCACACACTTCTTCTCAAAATGGCAAAGCTGAACGTATGATTCGCACGCTTAATAATATTAAGCGTACTATTCTCTTTCATGCGTCTCTCCCCCCCCCCCCCCCCTCATATTGGTTTTATGCTCTTAAAACGACCACTTATCTTCTAAATATTTTGCCAACAAAAGCTCTTAAAAACACTACTCCCGCTTTCGCCTTGTTTGGAAAAACTCCTTCGTATAATCACATCCGTGTCTTTGGGTGTCTCTGTTTTCCTAATTTATCTGCTACAACTCCTCATACATTTGCTCCTCAATCTACGCCATGTGTGTTCTTGGGTTATCCTATTGACCATAGAGGGTATAGATGCCATGATCTCACCACTAATAAAATAATCATATCGCGTCATGTAACTTTTGATGAAGCGACCTTCCCGTTCCGAAATTTAGCTAATTTTCGTAGCCATGATTATGACTTTTTAGGTGATGACTCCCCCTCCCCTCATTTGTTGCATCCCATTCTTCACAGCCCACAACAACAAAACCCAAACACTCCTCAAGCCCACAACCGAGGCCCAGCTGTCACCCTGTCAAGCCCCACTCCTCTCCTGCCCAGCAGACCAGGCCCATCTCCTCTGCCCAGCAGACCCAGGCCCAGCAGTCCCCTGCCCAGCAACCCAGGCCCCCGTCTCTTGTCCAGCTAGCTACTCCGCAGGCTGGTTGCGGCAGCCCTGTCCCAGCCGCGGGTAGTTCGAGGAGCCCATTTCCCACACCTGCACCTGGCAGCAGCCCCAACTCACCCTCACCCGCTTACTCCCCGCCACCCATGCGTGACATTCTGCCCATACATCCCACTCGGCCACCACCTCCTTCCCCCCAAGTCACCCGTAGTCAACGAGGTATTTATAAACCCAACCCGAAATATTGTAACCTCACCGTTCAACCTTCGGGTCCCGATCTTCAAAAATCACCCCTTCCAAAGTCCTATAAACAAGCTTTACATGACCATAATTGGAATGTGGCGATGAATGATGAATGTAGTGCTTTAATTAAGACAGGGACATGGAAATTGGTGCCTAGGCCTGCGGGGGTGAATATTGTTAATTGTATGTGGCTATTTAAGCACAAATACAAGTCTAATGGTGACCTTGAAAGGCACAAAACTCGTCTTGTATGTGATGGCAAGTCGCAGGAAATTGGTGTGGATTGTGATGAGACTTTCAGTCCGATAGTTAAATCGGCCACTGTTCGTACTGTTCTCAGCTTAGCTTTGGCTAGAAAGTGGTCGATACATCAACTAGATGTTAAAAATTCCTTCTTACATGGTGACTTGCAAGAAACTGTTTATATGCATCAACCTTCGGGTTTTCTTGATCAGAGAGCGCCCTCTGATGTCTGTCGTCTTCGCAAGGCTCTCTATGGTTTAAAGCAATCTCTCACAGCTAGGTACCAACGCTTTGCAAATTTTCTCATTAAATTGGGATTTGTCATTGCTAAGAGCGACACTTCTCTCTTCACTTTCCGGCAGGGTGATGATATGGCATATTTGCTTCTTTATGTTGATGATATTATATCGGCTACCTCATCTGACAGGTTGCGTGCAGGGATTATATCTCAGTTACAAACTGAGTTTCCTATGACTGATTTGGGTCCTTTGAGTTATTTTTTGGGAATTGCAGTGACCCGAAAACCTTCTTATTTTCTACTGTCATAGGAAAAGTATGCACAGGAGATTTTAGAGCGTGCAGGTATGACCTCTTGTAAACCTGCAGCCACTCCAGTTGACACTAAGTCCAAACTTAGTGCAGATGCAGGGCCACCTTTTCGGGATCCTACTTTGTATCGCAGTTTAGCAGGTGCTCTTCAGTATCTCACTTTCACTAGGCCAGATTTTGCATATGCGGTACAACAGGTGTGTCTTTTTATGCATGATCCCCGGGAACCTCACTATGAGGCTTTAAAACGCATTATGTGTTATGTTCAGGGTACCATTGATCACGGGTTACATTTATATTCGATTGTTTCTCATCGACTTATTACTTACACTGACGCTGACTGGGGGGGTTGTCCCGACACCCGACGTTCCACATCGAGCTATTGTTGTTTTCTCGGGGACAACCTCGTGTCTTGGTCATCTAAGCGTCAGCATACTTTGTCTAAGTCGAGTGTAGAAGCAGAATATCGAGGCGTCGTAAATGTTGTCTCCTAGGCGTGTTGGCTTCGTAATCTCTTACTTGAGCTACATTGTCCTCTACGGCAGGCTATTATCGTTTATTGTGATAATGTCAGTGCAATCTACCTTTCTGGAAACCCGGTACAACACCAACGCACCAAACATGTGGAGATGGATATTCATTTTGTTCGAGAAAAGGTTGCATTGGGACAAGTTTGGGTTCTGCATGTTCCTTCTAGATATCAGTTTGCAGACATTTTCACTAAAGGCCTACTGCGAGAACTGTTTTTGGATTTTAGGTCTAGTCTTAGCGTACGCCCTCCTCCCGCTACGACTGCGGGGGTGTGATAGATATTATAGGATTATTATAATATTTGTCGCAGAGCTAGGATATACTTGTATATTTTTGTGATATAGTTTGTATTCTTATCATACTAGGTTTCCTAACAGGATTAGGACTAGTATTGTAACACTACATATATTATTCAATGGTACACACTCCAATCCAAGGAGTTTTCCCGAAATCAAACAAAATGTAAAATGAGTCAAATTTTCAAGAACAAAGGGAGTATTTGGTTAAAGGCGGCATTCAGGGCTGTACACCGGTCCAAAACCGGACCGGACCTGGACCGGACCTGTTGGGACCGGGACCTGAATCAGGGAATTTTGAGGACCGGAGACCGGACCTGATTCAACAGGTCCGGTTCCGGGTTAGACCTGAAAAATCAGGTCCGGTCTGGGTTCGGACCTGAATAGACCTGTTTTTTTATTTATTTTTTGATTTTTTATTTAAAAAATAAAATAAATAATAACATAAAATCTGATATTATCAATCATGAATACTACATAAATTGTATAAATTGACTAAAGTCCCAATTCCCAAACACCAAAAATACTAGACAACAGCAACCACCAGATCTACCACCTTCAAAGTAGATGGTCGCAAAGGAAGGTCGGGGTAGATCGTGAAGCGAGTAAGAGGGCAATTGGTGTATGATTGGGTGGCTGCAGTCGCTGGAGTCGCGCGATCTGGTGGATGCGGTCGCCGGAGTCGCGCGTTCTGGTGGCTGCGTTCGCTGGAATCGCGCGATCTGGTGGTTGCGGCCTCTAGTGTCGCGCGTTCTGGTGGCTGCAGTCGCTGGAGTCGCGCGATCTGGTGGCTGCGGTCGCTAGAGTCGCGTGTTTTGGTGGTTGTGGTTGCTGGAGTCGCGCAATGTGGTGGTTGCGGTTGCTAGAGTCGCACGTTCTAGTGGCTGGGGTTGCTAGAGTCGCGCGATCCAGTGGTCGCTAGAGGAGTGTGCAGCGTGAGGGAGTGGGTTTGTAAGTGTGTTGTGTGACTTGTGTCGGCTGAGTGGGTTAGGGAGTGAGTGATTAAGTTAGGGTTAGAAATGAACTGACTTCTTGTTTTGATATTTGGGAAAAAAAAGTTTTTTTTTTAAAAAATACATTTTTACCGGGTTTCAGGTCCAGACCTGAAAACCCCGGGTTTGGACCTGATCCGGACCGGGACCGGGAACCTTGAATTTTAAGGACCGGGACCGGACCTGAATCTACAGGTCCGGGTCAGGTCCGGTCCCAACAGGTCCGGATCAGGTCGGTTTTCAGGTCCGGTCCTGTTTATGTACACCCCTAGCGGCATTAAAGGCGTTAAAGGAGGGGGCCATGGATGGTGCAAAATTGGAGCAATGTCATGCCATTTCTACAGAGCTCGATTCTCTGTATTTATTGGAGGAGTCATATTGGTTTGCCCGTGCTCGGGAAAATGAGTTACGTGATGGGGATAAAAATACAAAATATTTTCATCACAAGGCTAGCCAGAGGAAGACAAAAAATCGGATTGTTGGGTTCTTTGATGGCAATGGGGTGTGGAAAAATAAAAAAGTTGACATCGAAAAATTGATTGCTTCATATTTTGATAAGCTCTTTGCTACTAGCTCCCCAACGGGATTTCAGGACGCAATGGGAGGCCTCGATACATTGGTGACAGATGAGATGAATTCATTCCTGAATGCAGAACTAACGGGGGAAGAGGTAAAACATGCTTTGTTTCAAATGCACCCTAATAAGGCCCCGGGCCCGAATGGTATGCACGCTTTATTTTTTCAAAAATTTTGGCATATTATTGGGTCTGATATTATTGCTTATGTTCAAAACTGGTGGAAAGGGAATGTGGATTCGGCAGAGATAAATAACACTTGCATTGTTTTTATTCCGAAATGTGATAAACCAACTCTGATTTCGGAATTCAGGCCTATAAGTTGTTGCAATGTTATTTATAAAATTATCTCTAAGCTGATGGCAAATAAGCTGAAAAATTTTCTTGGTGATATTATATCGCCGGATCAAAGTGCTTTTGTCCCGCAGAGGCTTATTACTGATAATGCTATTGTGGTATTACATAAGGTGGCCCTCATAAGGTAGGGTTAATCATCTAACTAATGGTGAAGTGGTATACAAGGTTTGTAGTGATTTTTGTGAGTTATGACTAATGAAAAAACTTGAAAGCTCGTATCAAAGATATGTGACAAATATTTCTTGTAGGTTCATTTTACTTAAAGCTTGTTTCTCCATATTTTTATTGGGCCGAATGCTACATTTATATTTTGGGCCATATGTTGGGCTTTTAAATTTTGGTCTGTGTATTAGTCTCACGCTTTAAGTCGCCAATGACTATGACTATCTGATCTGCTGCGGTAAGACGATCTCATTGAAAATTTATAATACCTTCCTTTTAAAAGTTTGATCCACTTATTATTCATGTGGTTAAAATTAAATAATTTTGACCATATTTTTTTATATATTGGATTTTTCAAATATCATCTTTTAATAATTTCACTTATAGTCAAAGATGTTTGCAACAAAAAAAAAAAAAACTTATAGTCAAAGATGTTTATTAGAGACCATACAAATGTAAAATGAGTCAAATTTTCAAGGACAAAGGGAGTGTTTGGTTAGTCAAACTAATTAGTAATTATTTATGCCTTTTGTGGCTCATTCGCACTAAAAAATAATAATACTCTATAAACAATAAATAACCATTAAAAACCTCTATTTAAAATTAATAGTGTACTCCCTCGATCTTTATTTACTTACCTAACATACTTTGGCCTTCTGCATTATCCACCTTTCATTTATTTATTTATTTTATTTTTTTTGAGTATTAGGTTAATAGACTTGTTAGTGTTAGACTTGATCAACATAAGCCCGACCCAATTTTGGTTGTTGGATCCTTAATTTAATTATTTGAGAGAGAAAGTGTGTATCTTTTAAGCTTTAAGCTTCAACCTAAAGATGGGCACGGGCCGTGCTGACACGCAGGTGGCACGAGCCCGACACGACTCCGGCATGGCGGCCCACTTGTGGGCCGTGCCGTGAACAAAAAACTGAAATCCGGCACGGGCACGGCACATGATTATCTATCCCTACACCCTAGAGTAGGGAACTCTACCTACACCTCCGTCAAAACACTACGTTAATCCCCCTACCTCCATACCGAGAGCATTCTAACAACTTTTACCCACTATACATACAAAAAAATGAAAAAAAAAAATCTAAACCTTTATTTCTCAACCATTTTCTCTCTCCTAACCCATTTTTCAACCATTTTCTCTCTCCTAATGAAAAGCTTTAATGGCAAAATTGTTAGCTGGCTTGCTTTGTTTTCCAACCAACAAGAGATTTGATGGCTCCATCCCTGGAAAAGTCAAGCAACTGGTGGATTGGATCACAGTATCCTCAGTGGCGCTTGGTATCTTTCGTCGGGAACGGAGGAACAGGCCGCCGCCATATAATTGGGCCTCAAATGCTAGCTACTGCTACAAGAGAAGTACCTCCTTCCTTGCCACAACGAATATGTAATACAAAATTATCACAAATCATCACAAGAAATTATTCAATCACTTCGAAATTCAACAAAACAAAGGTGAAATTCGAAAAGAATAAGTTATTTCGTTCAAATTTGGAACGAAAAAGAGTATAAACACTAGGTTTTTACTAATTTTTTGTTGCGATTGTATTTTGAGAACATAATTGAAACATCAACCATGGAAAATGTACCAACATAATTATAATACTATAGTTCTAGTAATTTTTGTTCAAAAGTTATTATATTATTATTATTATTATTATTATTATTATTATTATTATTATTATTATTATTATTATTATTTTGAAGGAAATAGTTTCAGATGTATGTTAAAAACAAAGATTTTGGAGAAATGTAAGTATTACTCCTTAATAAATTTAGTTTGTAGTGATATTTTTTTTTTAATGAATGTTCAATTCCATTTTGATAAATGTTCATTTCCATTTTGATAAATGTTCATTTATATGTTAGTATACTGTCATTCACATATTAATAGATGATTAAATTAATATAATTAAATGTTTATTCATGGATCATGGTTTTACACATATTCATTTCCTTTTTGATAGCTTTGTGTTTATTTATATATGTCTTTTATGAGTACATTCATCGATCATTATCTTTCATGGTCTTTTTGAAACTATTGTATGTTCACTAATATATTAATAGATGTTCATATCTATATTGAGTTTCGTAAATATGTTCATTTTATGTATTATTAGTTGTTTATTTTGATATTAATAGATGATCATTTCCACACTAATATATGTTCATTTATATTCTAATAGATGTTAATTTTTATATCGATCATATAAAGTTTTATACTCATCCATGTTTAAATTCATATGAAAATAAGTTCATTTCAACATTTATTTTTGCTCAAATCTAATAATACGTTTTTTTTTTTTTTTTTTTTTTTTATTTTATCAGTTAAACAAGAATCGTGCATATAGTGAGTTATACCACAAAATAGCTAGGAAAAAAGTAAGGAAGATGACAACAAGAAAGAAACCAATAAAGGCATGGAGTCACCAATCAACAAGAACTAGTAAGGGCCTGTTTTCTTCAGCTTATTTTCAGTTCAGTTTAGCTCCAATCAGTTCAATTCAGTTGAATTTCTAATTTTCTCATAAAATATTCAGTTTAGTTCATCTCCAATCAGTTCAGTTCAGTAAATTAAAACAGGCCCTTACAAAAGCTTGAATTTTTCGAATTTGGATCAAGAAGTTCATGGTGTTTTATAATATACGTGGAATTGTATTGTATAATTTAATATCCAATTGTTCAATTTTTGGTGGTATACAATTTCATTTTGATTTTATTAAGAATGAAATAAATTTTTTCTATTTCCCGAGTACTACTATAAATAGTAATCTAGAAACACAAATATAATAATCTGAATATTTCATGTCATATATTAGCATAATTGAACATATAATAATTATTTAAAGAAATGAATATTTAATAATACAGAAGTGAACATTTACGGTTATAAAACCGAACATTTTATATGAAATTCAGGACTGAAAAAACAAACAAAATGACATCATTAGGAAATAGTGGGGGTATAGGCAGCTCTACCTACTCCAGGGTATAGGTAAAAATTTGTACACGGCGGGCGGCACGCTGGCACGGCCCATGTCCAATTATATTAAAACTTATTTAATTAAGTTTATTTATATAAACTTATTTAATTAAATAAACTAAATTAATTAATAAATAAATAAGTTAATTTGTATAAAATTAATTAAATTAAAATTGTTCAAAAATAATATATTAACATTAACATAAAAATATTATTCAAAAAAAAAATATTACGATTGGCTTGCAGCCCGACACGGCAACCAGGCCTTGCCGTGGGCTGGGGTGTGCCAAAATTTGGCACGGCACGACATGGCCCGCTGCAAAGCCGGCTCGGCACGAGCCCCAGCACGGCCCGAGACGACCTGGCACGGCACGATGCCCACCTTTATTTCAACCTAATCGAGCTTGATTATCAAGCAGGGGCGGAATAGGGGGGTTGGGGTAGGTCATGGCCACCCCCTTGATTCAGTATAACAATTAATTTTTCATTTGTTTTAAGTCTTTGCTTCATAGCTCAGTTGGTTTAGTAAATGAGAACTTTAAGGAATCCGCGCGTCTAGAGTTCATTGTTGTTTCTGCATTTTTTTTATCCCTCTATTCTTTTGACACGAGCACACACCACCTAATTATTTTCTAGGGAGAGACACAGTAGTATGCATGATGTGTTTTTTTTAAGGTAGAGGGGGTTTGTTTGATTGTAAATTTAAAACATTTTTGCCATTATTTTAGAGTTATCTTAGTGTTTGGATCGTGTTGTATCCAATGATTGTGATTTATACTCGTATATAATAGGGTTCCCACATAATGACCTATTCTACCCGTTAGTAACACCTTTACTAATGAGTTTTTCCCACATTTACTAACAAATTCAAGCCGTCTGTATTCACCTGTTTTCTTGTTGTGTATGTAAATGCTTGTTCGAAATCTTACAGCTACTCACAATTATTATGGATATACATACATTGTATAATAAAAAATATAGAACATTTATAAGGGATTCCCTCCAATCACAAAGATTTTTTATTTTTTATTTTTAAAAAAAAAGAAAAAAAAAGGGATGAAATCATGTATAAGTAAATTATTTTAAGCTAAATAACACACATAAATTTTAATCTTAAAAATATTTACAAAAATTATTATATAGTGCTTTCTTTGAAATATAAGATTTAAATTATTACGTAAATGTGTCTTGTTACAAGACAATTATTATATCGTGGTCTAGAGAAGGAAATTGCAAAAATATGACCTTAGTTTTTCATGTGCAAATTAAACTTATGCATTTGTGTTTGTGAATTAAACAGTATTAATGCACAAGAAGTGTGACATCTGAGTGGAATCAATAAGAATTGTGACATCTGAGTGGAAGCAATAAGAAATAGCGTGACATCTGAGTGGAATTAATAATTATATATATTGTGATCAAATTAAGTGAGAATTGTGTGATGATTAAAAAAATGTTAGTTTGTTGGTTAGATAATGTTGAGTCATTTATCACATGATTTTCTTTACAAATTATTACATGATAGATCGAGCAATGACCTCAAGTTTCTTGTGTTTACCTAACAATTAATTTGATAACTAGTGCCTGGATCGGAAAATACCTCGGATTGCTAGTTTGTTTTTCTTTGATTTAATGATTTATAATTAATTCTTCATGCATATATTCTACCAAGATAGCTATAGCTATGAGTTTTAATTCAATTTTCATAGGCAAAGGTTTTTTATTAACTGAATTTCATTATATTTTATTATGTGATATAGAAATTTTAATCTATAATTTAATTTGATTACTTCTAATTAATTTGAATTATCACATAGACTAGATGTCGATTACTACAACTAGTGCACGATCTTTGCCTTATTTCTATCAAGATAAGGAGTACAAGTTTTAATTAAGTTTGTTCCTGAGATATAAAGCTCTTGGTGATGTAGAGAAATCACCTAATGGTTGAACAAATATTTGTTAAATTAATAAAACCTCAATTTGTTTAATTAAAATCTCATCTTTTACCTTTTTAATTTAATTATTTACATTTTAGATTACAAAATTACAAACATATTTGGTTCCAAATATTGTATATTTGTTAATGTGAAAAACATAGTTTTTGTTGGAGTTTTAAATTTCTCAAAAATTGATTGTAAGTGCCGTTTGGCTATTTTATAAATGAAATCTTTAATCTTCCCGTCAAAAAAAAAAAAAAAAAGAAAAACATAATTAATAGATGGCATTGAATTATTGGTTTATAATCTTAAGTTAACGAGAATATGACTACATGAGATATATGGGTATATAAATTGTGCCTAATTCTAATATTTCCTTACTATCTACCCGTATTATTTCAAATAAAGGGTAATATTTGTGAGATATAAAAAATTTCCTCGTTGAAAAAAAAAAAAAGAAGCGAGGTAGTAATTTAGACATCCTTTAAGATTGTGCAATTGACACATACATAACTTATTTTAAAATAGAGGGAGCACTAGATAAATAAGTTTAAAACATATAATTCTTTTTGTGGGAAAATGAATGAAGCAAAAGTGGTGTGATATATACGCTAAAGCATCATAGTACTCTCTCCGTTTATAAATACTTGCTCCATTTCTACTTTAAAATATAGTCGCGTGGGTACTTGTTGTAATCGTCTCAATGAATAGATTATTAATTTTCAATTGTTAGAATTTATACTTATTAACAGTTAAAGATAAAATTGATCAAAAATTTGCATCTGCATACATGCTTAGGAGAAATGAGTCTTGAGTTTTTTTTTTTTTTTAGTAATTGACACAACATGACTATTTATACTTATTAGTAATTATAACTATAGATTTTGGGTAATGTATGATAATCAATTATTATTATACAATATTTAAATAAATATTAATGTCGAGTTAAACAATATCAACTTTTTTTTTTGGATAATTTTTATTCATGTTTAATTATATACGGAGTATAATAGTAGTCAAAATCATGCATGAGAATCTGTGCCAAGTTTGAATGCGTCAATTGTTATGGAACGGAGGTACTATTACTTTATTTGTCCAATATTCTCTCACATGATACACCAATAATGCCTTATGCTTTTTATGCACTAACTATATGTTGATTCTTTCCAATTAATGAGATTGATATGGGCTAGTCAAATATCTCACATGATAGAGCAATAATGCCTCATGTATCTTATGCATTGTCAATCTGTTGATTATTTCCAATTAATGAGATTCACATGGGCTAATAAGCTATCTCATATGATAGAGCAATGACCTCATGCCTCATATGCACTAGCTATATGCTGATTATTTCCAATTACTGAGATTCACATGGATAAGCAAGCTGATTAGGTCATGATTTCCTCATGAATCTGATCTACCAATATTATTTATATATAGTGCATAAGTCTTCTTATAACTTTCATCAATCCTAAAATACTCTAAACCAAAGAAAAAGAAAAAGAAAAGAAAAAAAAAATTCATTTTCAAGCTATTTCATCCTTGGTTCAAAAATATTTATAGATCCAATGGACACCCAAAATGCAATTAATGAAACACAAAGTAGCTATGATCGAATCGGTGAACTTAAGGCGTTCGATGAAGGAAAACTTGGGGTAAAAGGGCTTGTAGATGCAGGAATCAAAAAAATTCCTAACATGTTCATTAGGCCACTTGAGGATCGTCTAAAAGATTTTGGCACATCTTCCGAAAATAAAAGTGTGCCAATAATAGACTTTGCTTCTCTCAGTGATGAAAATAATGATCGAACTGCAGAAATCGCCAAGGAAATAATTGTGGCATCTAAAGAATGGGGATTTTTTCAAGTGATTAATCATGGTGTTCCTGAAGAATTATTAGAGAAGATGATTGATCGATGTCGAATGTTTCATGAGCAAGATGCTGAAATGAAGAAAAAGTTTTACACTCGCGATTTTCAATCAAAGTCTGTGTACTTTTTTAGCAACCACGACTTGTATAAGTCAAAGGCTGCATGTTGGAGGGACACTTTTTATGTTAATACCCGACATACAGGCGGTGAAGTCGATCCTAAAGAGTTGCCTCCTATATGCAAGTAAGTTTGTATTTGTCTCACATAATGTTGACTTTAATTTATTTATTTTCCAAATCAATTAATTGATGTTAATCATACATGAAATATATATATATATATATATTCCTTCTGTACTTAAATAATAGTCTCATTTTACTAATAATTTTTTTTTTCTAAATAAAAATCTCATTTTACCGTTATGTTTTATTCACTTTTGAGCAACCAAACTCACAACTTTTTTTTTTATTTTTTTTAATTTACATTTCATCAACCAAACCTTAGCTTTCTAGGTTTATTTATTTATTAATTTTCTTACACAAATTGTTAAACAACCAACCACAACAATTTTTTTCATTCTCCTTCTGAAAATTTTTGCAAAAGACAAATGAGGCTTTAAATTGGTGGCAAAGGGAATATAATTTTCCCTAAAACCTAAGCCTACATACATCAAATAGTCTATTACATAAATTAAAACTCACAAATTCACTATCAGAGTTTGATTTTTAAACAACTTATCAGTATATGTAGAGACGACAATGGACCTTAGACTCGGTTTGTATCAGTTAAGTGGTTGGATTTATAACATTTTATAAGATTTAAATATTATTGTATGTAAAGTGTATTTATTATCTAATTTAAACTTTTTATAATAATAAAAATTCTCCAAGTGTTTCTCTTGTGTGGTGTTAAAATTTATTAAATTTGTAACTTTAAAATATATATTCTTCGTTAATTTTTTAATTGATAAATTTGACTTTGTCCTGAGCACTATCCAAATAAGTTACTAGTACTTTGATTTGTTTTTATGGTTTATTCTAAATATAAGAAAAAGCAAAGTAATATGAGGTTTTGCTTTGTCTCAAAATCTAATTCTCTTGTCAAAAAAAATTATTTGGGATTGAATATTTTTTTTTTTTTTACAAAATCTAATTCCAAATATATATTTTATTTTTTTTTACAAATTCGCTCATTGATGATTGAATATTTTAACCTATGAAATTATGTGTTAGCAAGTGTTTGAATGAAATGTGTTGACTTAAATGAAACAGTGATATTTTTATTTTTTTTGGGAATTGTTTTTGTTATTTAGGAAAACGAATGGTATAATCCTGCAAGTTAGATAAATTAACTTCTTTTTTTTTGACACGTAGATAAATGAACTTAAAATAATTTTCAATTTGGGTTTTTATTTTTTTATTTTTTTATTTTTTTTATTAATATGAAATATGAAAAATAATAATGTTTTAAAAACCAAAAAATATACATAAATTATGTACTCTACAATTCAATTAGTTGGTTTTAAAATTATATATATGTATATTTGAAAATTAAATTCATTTTGCAGGGATGTAATATTAGAGTATATTAACCCTATGCACAAGCTTGGTGATCGCATACTTATGTTAATATCAATAGGTCTTGGACTTGAACCCGAATGCCTTGGAAATATGGCAAAAGGTACAAAAAGTTGGTCAATAGCTAACAACTATTACCTAGCATGTCCGGAACCAGAATTAACCATGGGAACTGATGCTCATGTTGATACTTCATTTATTACAATACTTTTACAAGACAGTATTGGTGGACTCCAGGTTCTTCATGAGAATAAATGGGTTGATATTGAGCCTGTTAGTGGTGGTTTGATTATTAACTTTGGAAACATACTTCAGGTTTTCTTCGTTTCCTTATATATTTAAATTTTTAAACTTTCTAGTTCTTAGATTAATGTGTAAATTTCAAGCTTTACATTGCAGTGATACACTATATCTAATTTTTATCTTATATCTTACAGATGATAACCAACGATATGATAAAAGGTGCATGTCATCGAGTGATTGCGAAAAGTGCTGGACCAAGGCTTTCTGTTGCATTCTTTTTTAGTGGTGTTTTCTCATGTGAGAAGATACATGGTCCAATAAAGGAGTTAACATCAGGAGATAATCCACCTATTTATAGGAAATTCTCAACGGAGGAAATTATCAAAAGCTTTTTCTCTAAATCACTTGAAGAGGTTGGAGACAATCTTGATTATTTCAAACTTAAGTACCATGGTGATGGAAACTAATCAATATCAAAGGAAAGATCGTGACAAAATTGTGTTCAATGCTAGACAATAAACAAACTTATCTTATCTTTGTAGCAACTAGCAATATATGTTTTCTTTATAATTGCATAAAACTATTTTGTTACTTTTTTTTTTTTTTTTTAGTGTTTTTTTTTAATATATAAATCATATTGATGTATTATTAGAAAATATGAATTAAGCTAAGTGAACTACCTTCAGAACTCAGAAGCCTTACCAGTTACCACCTTTACAAAGAGTACAAAATTAAGCAAAGTACATACAATTTTCTTATATGAACTTGTCAGCTTGAAAATAAATCTAAGTATTTTCCTTCTAACGTTAATAAAAAATATAACCTTTTTATTCCTTTTTCAATTAAGGAGAGAGAATGAAAGGAAGATAGAGAACGTAGTTTTTGACATAAACTTTAATGAGCTAAAAAGAACACCAAAAATAGTTACAACATTAAGTAAATTAGGTAGGAAAATAAGTGACCATTTCACTTTTAATATGCATGTGACTCATTACCCTTAACAATGGGTTTTACAGGGTACCTTTTGTATCTTCTCTATCTATTAACCTAACATAAATCCCGAAATGAGAAAATTAGCAAAAATATTTTGCTCATCTTTGAAATGTACAAATGTATTTTGCTCAACTTTGAAATGAGCAACATTGTTTTGCTCTTTTGCATCAATTGGCTAAACTGAGCAATAATGTTTCCTCAATTGAAGATAAGAGTAATCATAAGTCAAATGATATGATTATGATGACTATAACATCTTATTATGTTCATCCAAATGAGTACAATTCTAAAACATATCTCATACTGTCAAATTTCAAACCGAAACCGTTTAACTGCCCGAAACCGACCAACCCAAATGAAAACCGAACCGATTAAAAACCGATTTTTTTGAAACCGAAAACCGACCCGAACCGTATTTTAGTAGACCCGAAACCGAATCGACCCGAATAATGTTAAACCGTATAAGAACCGAATCCGTTAACAAACCGAACCGAATATAAACCGAACTGAAAGAAAACCGAACCGAAAAAGAACCGAACCATATCTAACCCGAAACCGGTTCCAACCCGAAACCGTTTAAACTGGCAAAAAAACCGCTTACACCGAACCATTTAAAAACCGAACTGATTGTAAACCGAACTGGTTATAAACCGAACCGTTTATGAACCAAACTGCTTCTAAATCGAACCGTTTACAAACTTTTTTATATAATTAAATGGATTTTTTTATTTTTTATTTATTTTTTTTTTACGGGATATAATTAAATGGATTAAATATTAGAAATCTTAGAATATTTTTTTTTAAATAGCAAGGCAAATCATTCATTAAGGTCTTAAGGATAATCAGTTGTTCACAAACAAGAGCAGAACAAGCAGGCTTAGGCCCTGCCTCAAACTATTAGCAACACTACTGCCTCTAGTCATGTATACATTTGAGGTGATGAAACCAAATGAACAAAAAGCTTGTAATATAAGTACCAAGGCTTGGCTGAAGGCGTAATAAATAAAATTAATTCACAGAGACTATTAAGCATATGATTACATTGATTCTGTGAGTAATAATGAAATAAAGATGGGAGTGTGCTAGTGACATGAATATACTATTAGGCTATGTTTTAATTCAGATTCAACTATAATTTAGTAAACTTGAAATGGAACCGATATGAATAACGTTAAAGTGGTTAAACAATCGAAGAACCGAACCAGTTATAAACTGAACCGAAAAAGAACCGAACCAGTTATAAACTGAACCGAAAAAGAACTGAACCAGTTAAAAACTGAACCGAAAAAGAACCGAACCAGTTATAAACTGAACCAAAAAAGAACCGAACTGTTTCTAACCCAAAACCGTTTCCAACCCGAAACTGTTTGAACCGGGATAAAAACCGTTTACACCGCACCGTTAACAAACCGCAACCCGTCTGCATCGAACCGTTTACTACCCGGACTGTTTACAACCCGAACCGAATTAAAACCGCTTAACAATAAACCGAAACCGAATCGAACCGATAACTATTTAAACCGAACCAAAACCGACCCGTGAGACAATTAAACCGATTCCAAACCGACCCGATTAAATACCGAACCAATTTCAAACCGAACCGAAACCGAACTGTCAAACCGTTTTGACAGTGCTAAACATATCAGATACAGAGAATATGTCAATAAGTACCTCTGGAATTCAGATCATCCAAAAGTCGTACTGGACCAAAACTACGATTCAAAAGATGAACTATTGTCCCAATTGTTAGTGGACCAACTCAACCAAAAGCTTAAACTGATGGTTGAGGCCCAAGAATATGTTATATACTCTATCACTCCCCCACAATAGGTCTATGGTAGACCTGGTCCATCTAAAATAGGTGGACCACTAGCCCAAATACCACAATCCATCATCACAAACACATTACAAATAAAGCGGCTCAACCTCTCCTTTCTTTCTTTCCACTCCAACAACACTCTGACATAATAAATTCTGAACTTATAGCCATCAACACAAACATTACGAAAAATTCTCGTTTCTCTCTCCTCTGAAAATTCAAGCATAGCCATGGATGAAAAGCAAGAAAACAATGCAGAAAGGTAAATAAAATTTCTGAACTTATACTTTGTTTAAGTTTCTTTGAATTTGCAATGACTCGTTCGTATTTGTTATAATTTGTTAAAATTTCATTCGTAGTTTTTGTAAATTGGGTATAATTTTTGAACAATTTTCACATTTTTTAGGGACCCAAATTCTTCTGATAGTGATGCAGATCAATTGTAAGTAAATTAAAACCCTATATAATTGTTGAATTTTGAAATTAAATGATGAGTTGAAACCCTGAGTTATTTGAACAGAACAATTTCTCAAATCCGAAACAAAAGGAAGAAGAAATTGGATATAACAAGTCCAATTGTTGATCCAAAGATTTTAAAAAAGATAGACAAGCAACATTCAAAAAATGGAGAAATCGGGTAAATCATAGGCTCAAATATTTCGTGTTTTTAGTTCATATAATTCGTAATTGCTATTCAAATAATTTGTGGTTTTAAATACATATAATCTGTGATTATCGTTCAAATATTTTGTGGTTTTAGTTCATATATTTCGTTATTACTGTTCAAAAATTGATATTGTTATTTTTTAAACTAAGAAGCATTTATTTTATAAGTTCAAATGTTTTGTGTTTTTAGTTCATATAATTTGTGATTACTGTTCAAATATATTATGGTTCTAGTTCATATAATTTGTGATCAATGTTCAAATATTTTGTGGTTTTAGTTCATATAATTTGTTATTACTGTTCAAATGTTTTATGATTTTATTTCATATAATTTGTGATTCCTGTTCAAATTTTGATATTGTTATTTTTTAATCCAAGAAGCATTTGTTTTATTACAGCAACCAATCTGAACTTCAACCCAAATCCACCACCCAACACCAATCCAAGAAGCTGAGAATCAAGCTCAAAAGGAGGCTGAGAATCAAACTAAAAAGGAAAGTCAAAAGGAGACTGAAAATCAAGCTAAAAAGGAAGCTCAAAAGAAGGCTAAGAAAGAGTCTCAGAAGAAGAAAGTTCAGAAGAAGTAAGAAAATGTTAAGAAGAAGAGAGAGGAAGTTCAGAAGAGTGAAATTAAGGAGAAAAAAAGAAAAAGAAGAGATAATGTTGATGATTTATTTGATCTAGACAATGTTGTGGATCTAAATTATGATCGAAAAAGAAGTAAAAAAATCAAATTAAATAGGGAAGAGTGATCTTATAAAGAAGAAAAAAAAAGTTAAGATGGCGGGATTTGAAGAACAAGGTGAAGTTGTGTTTAATTAAGAGAAGAGTATGTTTAATGCCTGGTCCACATAGAATAGGTGGACCAGGGTCTATGTAAGAGATGAAATGTGGATGCAGCACAGGCCCTTTCATACCCGACGCGAATTAATTCCACTTTAAAGGAGGGGTGGATGAGATTCGAACCCGTGACCTCTATGTCACGTTGACTCCGATACCATGTTAGTGGACCAACTCAACCAAAAGCTTAAACTGATGGTTGAGGCCCATGAATAAGTTATATACTCTATCACCAATCATAGGTCTTTTTTTTATTATTTTTTTTGTCAGGAACAAAGTAAAATTTATCTAAAAACACATTAATTTAGCCTATTCATTACACAAGAAATACTTTATGAGCAAATTCAATCGATTTATGAAACATTAATTAGCAAAATTAACACAATAAATTTCATCAAACAAAACAATAAATTATCAAATAAACCTTAAATTTTTTTTAAAAAAAATAATAATTATAATAAGGAAAAATGGAAAAGAAAAATCCAACCTTTGCACTTTTTCCTTACAAAAATCCAACCTTTAGTTTATTCCTCAAAAATCCAACCTTTATACCCCTCCTTCCCCAACAGGTCCATTACCTTTTAAAACAGGTAAAATACCTACTTTTCTTAATCTAGCCGGTTTCCCTCCATTTAATACCGTTGCAGGGTAGTTAATACTCCCATTAATTCCCAAGTATCCTCCCTCTTTAAAAGCTCTGCCCTCCTCTCTATTTTCTTCATCTCCTGCAATTCCATTTTAGGCTAATTGAAATCGTTAAATTTTTTCCAAAAAAATGGCAAGTCATCTTTCAGTTGGCTCTGGTTCTTCGAGGTCAAGGTCGAAGGGAAATTCTTCTTCCCCTGCAAAACTGGTATGCTACCACAATGAGTTAGCGCCATTGAGGACTGTTCGCTATGATGGTCCTACAAAGGGTAAACGGTTCTATGGCTGTTCGTACTGAGACAATGTTCGAGCTGAAGGAGAATAACACTGACAAGAGGCTCATGATTACTCTGGTTTTTTCTTGGGCTTTTTTCACTCTAGTGCTTATGTTTAAGTAAGTGAAGGGGTTGTGTGAGGGGGGGTTTGGATGTTGTTGAAGGTTTTTGGGTAGGTGTTAGCTAATAGTGCTGACTTTTGGGGATATTTAAGGTGTAGGTGTTAGTGCTGACTTTTGGGGATGTATATGCAACAAGTAGTAGTACTAGGTTAATGGTTCTGTTTAGATGTCTGCAGTAGTTGTAGCAGACAATACTTGGCAAAAAAAAAAAAAGTTTCCTTGTTTAGTATGGTCAATGTGGACCTATAAGGTGTTAATAATTGTAAATTTTGGGCAACTGATTTTAATGGAATGAACTCATGTTGTTGCTTTATTTGATGTTTTTTTTGTTTGCAAAATTTGAAAGAAAAGAAAGGCATAATGAACAGCAACTGATAATACATTAATGTTGCAAAACACTTACATAAAGTAATCCAAATTCATACATGTGGACATTGAAATCAAAAACAAATTGTCTCCCAAAACAGACTTTAACTACTACTATTACAACTTTAAATCTGTTGAACTAGAGGAAACTATTAAGTTGAGCCTTGGCTGAAGTTGTATGTAAAGGTTGTGGTTGTTATGCTGGCATCCTGTGCTTGTGATTTTCCATGAACCTGTAACAAAAGCATCATGCCCAATGTTAATAAAATAGTCCTTAACACAGAACCTAAAAAAAAATTAAAGATACAGATAGGAAGCTTACATAAGAACTTCCATCTTGTGTAACAAAGTTCCCATAGCCCTTAGGAATACTTTGTCCCTTTCCTCTTCCACCTATTGAACCCCTGCCACCCCTTCCACCTCTACCACCCCTTCCCCTTGTACTGTGGATTTCCACACTGGCAGAAGGATCACTTTCCTTGCCAGCATCTTTTCTTGGCCTCCCCCTTCCCCTAGGTGCTCCAGTTGGAGTTTCTCCTGTGGTTGCTCCCTTGGTGCCTCCCCTGTTGCCTCCCCTACCTATTACTCTGCCACCTCTACCTATCCTTAAAGGCTCTGCAGTAGCAGTGAGGTGGGAAGCTGCAACAGTCTGTGCTAGTTGGGTAGCCTGAACCACAAGCTCTTTTCTAGGCCTACCTCTTGGTTTCTTTGCTGGGGGTTCTTGTGGCAGTGCTGTACCTTTATTAGGACAACTTCTCTTATTATGCCCCTTTGAGTTACAAACACCACAGGTCATTTCCATTCCATGCCTAGTTAGCTTCCCTGGTTTCTTAGGGTCTTCATAGGGGTCTTTCCTCCTATTTTTCCTAGGTCTACGTGGGCCTATCTTGATTGGTGGGGGGTCCACAATTAAGCCAGACATGGGCCAATGCCTTTCACCCTCTAATGGTGGTATGGAGTTTTCATATGCTTTCAGGTAAGTGTCTTTCTTGTAGCATTGATCCACATAGTCCTTTGCATTCTTGTGCAAAAAGAAAATGGCAACAACAGCATGGCAGCAAGGATAGCCACACATGTTCCATTTTCTACATGTGCATGACTTCTGTTCTAAATCAACAGCACATGTATCCAACCTGTAGCTCACTTGGAATTTTGTGTTTGTTGATGGCAGGACTTCACAGAAGGCAGCCTCCTCCTTTTCCTTGTCCAATTTTTTCTGAATTCTTGGGCACAGAACAGTCTTCCATTTCAACATCTCTTCTTTCTTCAATGCTAACCTCCTCATCAGGGCACCTCTTATATCCTCCAACATGTAAATCAAATGTTTAGCCCTTGCATGTATTATGTATCCATTGAAAGTTTCAGCCATGTTGCTTGTAACTACATCAGCCTTCACCTCAGTCTTCAAGAAGGCCCTACAAAACACCTTAGGGTTGTATGACTTGAAGGCTTCTGCTGCAAGGGGGTCTGCCACTGCTAACTTACCCATTGCATCATTGTAATCAGCTTCACTGTAAGACTTCACACAGTTCCAAAACATCAACTTCATGTCATCCCCCCTAAATTTCTTGTGCCAATGAGCAAAGATGTGCCTTGCACAATGCCTATGCTCTGCATTTGGAAGAACCTCTTTCACTCCTGCCAAAATGGACTGAGAAAATACATCCAGAACAGACAATTACACATATAATCTTCACAACTAACATACTACAACAAATAGATCAAAACAAGAAGGAATAAGGAAATTGAAATTACCTGATGCTCATCTGAAATAATAACTGTGCCACCACCATCACCAAGCTCAAGGCTTTTCTTCAAGTTGTTCAAAAACCACTCCCATGAATTGTTATTCTCTCCCTCTACAACAGCCCAGGCAATAGGATACATCTGATCATTGCCATCTCTCCCAACTGCTGACATTAACTGCCCTCCCAAAAAGGTTTTCAAAAAACATGCATCCACACAAATCACTTTCCTACATCCTTCTTTCCAACCCTTCTGCACTCCCTCAAAACAAATATACAACCTTTTAAATATCTATGGGGGTTTCTTCTTCTCCATGTAAGTCATTAAATCTAAATTAATTTGGGGACTTGTATTTTTCAGAGCCTCTAAATACCTCCCAAGTTTCCCATAGTGTTCTTTCATAGAACCATGTAACTTTTTATGGGCTTGATATTTCACTTTGTAAGCAAAATCTTTCTTCACAATCACTCTGTAAGCCCTTCTCACTGTCTCAACTATCTCTTTTGCTGGCCAATGTGGCCTTGCCTTGAACACATCAAGCAACTGTTCAGCCAACCAAGTGCATTTTAGTTGCTTATTTTCCCCCATGTTTCTTAAGCATGTGTGTTCCTCCATGGCAGTCTTCACTACAAATGAACCCCTCCTAGAATCCCAGGAAGCATACAACCTAAATGGACACCCTACTGAACACTTTACTACAATTCTTTGTTGCTTGGGCCTATTCCCTGACACTATACTGAGGTTTCTACCCTGAAATACAGCATACTTAGCCACAGCCTCCTTAAATGCTTCTCTATTGCCAAACCTTTGTCCTGCCTTCCACTTGAATTGTTTAAAGTCTGTGTCAACCCCTACTAACAAACTCCTCCTGTTTTGCCTATCCTCATTTGTTTCCTCATCCTCACTACCCCTAGGTGTATGAATATCATCTTCTGAATCCTCATATTCAGAAACAAAACCACCCTGTTGCCTGGCCTCTATTAATTCACCCCCTCCTTTTTGTGCATAAAGTTTTCCATTCCCAGCTTCTTCTTGCAGCTTCTGTGCTAATTGAACAACAGAAGTATTAAATCCCTTAACTCTCTCCCTAGCTACCTCATGCTCATCATCACTGGTGTCCAAATCAAACACCTCTGGGTCTTTCAAAAACTCAAGATCATTGGGCTCACCATCCACCCCACCAGACCCAAAGTTTGCATCATAAATCTCATAGTCACCAAGCCAATCCTCCTCTTCACAGTCAACCAATTTTTCCTTGTTTAGATAATCTTCCTCACACTCTTCTTCACAATCAGTATCCCATTCAGGCTCATTCTCCACTACAAAATCACCATCACTCTCATCATCACCATCATCCTCATCATCATAAGGTTCACCCCAGAGGAAGGTGTCTAAAGGGATTGGACTGTCTGGTCTGTTGTCTTCCCAGTCATAGTCATCAGGCACAGCAGACCTAATGAATTTTGATGGAGTTGAAGGTGGTTTTTTGGCTTCAAATTGGGGATCTGGTTTTTCAATAGGGTTTTCTTGTGTTTCAGAAGGGATTGGGGTAGATTCACAAGGGACAAGAATGCTTTTAGAAGCTGTTAGGTTGTTGACTATTGGAGGGGGGACCATGTGAAATTTTGATTCTTTATTGCAAGTGGGGGAAGGAATCTTATCTCCCACAGCAATTGACTCCTGGGTCGATGTACTAGCCCTCCTGGGAATCATTTTTCTGGGCCTACTGGACTTGGTTGACTTCAGTTTGGGCTGGTTTTTGTTAGTGGATCCAGTTTGGGATTGGACTAACACATCAGGTTCAACATCATCATGCACCACATACATGTCTAATTCTCTACTGTTCACAATCAGTTCAGCCATTGTCCTGAACTCATCATCATTACAGACATTCCTCAACCCTTCCCCAAACTCACACCCAGGAAGTAAATAGTAAAGCAAGTACTTTTCAGCATAATCACCACATTTAGCAATTAACTCTTCCATATAAAACCAACAAAACTCATCAGGATCAATATCAAAAGTATTATACTACCCTCCCAAATAACCCTACACACCATTGTTGTTCAATTTAAACTTGCCCCCATGATAAATTTTCAGGCAAATATCAACCATATTCGCAATTATATAAACCAAAACTAACTTTAAACTACGATAAATAACTAAACAAGCACTTAAATCACTCCAATTAAGCAAATTCTCCAAAACGCAGAATTAGGGTTCGGCGATTTACTTTAACAATTGCAATGTCGATTATCTTTCCCCAATTACTCTTCCGCAGCCAAAGACACAACCTTTGAGGACTTCCAAATGAAAAAAAATTAGGGAAAGCTTGGATTTTTTCAAGCTTTCGAAAGAATGAAAATGGCGTTTATTTTTTTCTGGGAAAATTCGTTAAGGAGATAGATGAATACGATTAAGGAAGAAAGGGTGAAGGAGGGAAAAATAAAAGGTTTACCAGTTAATAAGGTAATAGGTAAAATGGACCTGTTGGGGAAGGAGGGGTATAAATGTTGGATTTTTGAGGAATAAACCAAAGGTTGGATTTTTGTAAGGAAAAAGTGCAAAGGTTGGATTTTTCTTTTTCATTTTTCCTTATAATAATAATAATAATAAAAAAAAATCCAGATTAGTTTCTCATGTTTATCTTTTGATATTGTTATTCATGTAGAAATCTTAGGAAGTATGTCCTATTATCATGCTTACTGTAACAACCTATATACTTGCCAGCAATGATAATAATCAAATTTTCTCAATCTTCTTCCATAAAAAAAAAAAAAATTACACTTTAAAATTCGGTTTATCCTTATTATCAATACTCTTTATTTGATTGTTTGAGTGTTGTAAGGAACTAATAATAAACATAAACATGGAGAAGAGTTATGCAGATCTTCCTTTTGAATTGACAATCAAATTAGTGGAACACATTGAGTCTCATCAAGATTTTGAAACTTTTGGTTTAGTTTGTACCACTTGGCGAAATGCAATGAAACTCACCTCTAGATATGCAGCTTCACAACAAACTCCGTGGTTCATGCTCCCTCCTGAGCCCCTGTTGAAGTACTCCTCCAAGGCTCGCCTTTTCCGGCTCTATAATCGCTCCATTAGGCCTGTGCACTTGCCATCTCTCGATGATGACAGTGATAGTAGTCATGATAGCGAGGAGGATGACATTGATAGTGACAATGATGATATTGATGACGAGGACTATTATATTATTGTCAAGGAAAAAATTTGTAATCGGAACTTGAATTCTTCACGAGGGTGGCTAGTTTTCTTGGATTATTATTTCGGTGAAAGAGAGGCAAATGTATCTCTAGTGCATCCTTTTACTAAAGAAAGAATTAGAATTCCTTCGCTTTTATATAAGGAAGATGATGCATACAATCTTTACAACGATTACAACGACTCGATTTTTGCTCTTTCGGATTGTCCAAATTCAAACACTTCTCATTTCACGCTTGCTGTTGTTTTAAGGGAGTCTTGGACAAAGTACCATCTTGCCGGGTTTTGGAATAGCAAGGAGAAGAAGTGGGTTATCGCGAAGCTTCCTTATGTACAAGATGTGACTGATATCGCCTTTTACAAGGGTGAGTTCTATGTTGTCGATAGTGAAGGGAGAATGGTTGTGGCTAGTGGGTTCGATGATGTTATTCGACCTTTGGTTACAAAAGGCGCTTGGACGTCAGAGAGATTTAGTAGGTGGAACAATGTATACTTGGTTGAATCTGCAGGGATGTTGTTGCAAGTCCTGCTTTTCTATGAAGGAGCGATTTCGAGGTTCAGAGTTTGGGAGGTAGATGTTGTTAATGGAGAGACTAAAGAAGTGAAGAGTTTGGGGAATAGAGCGCTTTTTTTGGGTCCTAATACTTGTTTCTCAATGGAGGCATCTCCACATTGTTTTAAGCCTAATTGCATATACTATGCTAGTGATTTAGGAATGCACAAAAACATGGGTGTCTATGATTTGAGCTCTGCCCAAAAAATTGAGGACTATATTGATCCAATGTTGGCAAATTTAGGAGCATCGTTTTGGGTTGAGGTTCCTTCTGGCTTTCCATATTCTAGGCTATAGTAACAAATCATTTGAATCACTCTTTAGATCTTTATTATTGTACTCCCTCGGCCCCTTAATTAGATTCCTACTTTTTTTTCGAATGTTAGATAGTTCAAGATAATGTATTGCACGATCATGTTGTTGATTGAGAAATAAACGTGTCCATTACATGACTATTCAGGTCCTTGAATGGCACAGCAAGACACTGCACTTAGGCGGGAAGCAAAATAAGTCTTCAAAAACACTACTAATTATTCACCATAGTAACTATGATCAACTTGAAATCATCATCATCTTGATGATATTTGCATTTAGAAACGAAGGGAGTAATCAGCAATCCACCTATTATTAATCCAACACTAGAATAAATTTTCTGTAATTTTTTGGTCAATTGGGTTCATGGTGTACATCATGACCATAAGTGCAAGAAAATAATTTTCAATACAAGTATTCATTTATTAGCATTGAATAAAAGGCCTAGTAAGTGTTATATTTACCCATAAATGTTAAAATTGATGTGTAGATTTTACCTAAGATGTACATAAAATGTAAAATTATCTAGACCTAAAAAAAATCAGATGGGACAAATATTAACATGTTTCAACTGCCATAAGAAAATTAATTATAAAATTTATAACATATCACTAAATAATTGATCTTCCAGATCCTTAGCATACTCTAAATCATAATCTTGCTCTTCATTAGGTACCGAATGTAGCTCAGTTGGAGCTTGTTGAATATCGCCATTGACCAACGGTGATTCATTTCCCATAAGAAGCTCCATGAAACCAGTGTGTTGTAACTCATCGTCACTTTGCTGCTGTTCAGAAGCAGAAAGTAGCATTGGTTGCTCGTGCTGTCTCTCTCTTCTCTCATGATGAGTTACAACAGACTGCTGGTTTGTTCCTATAAACTGAGTGAACATTTCCTTTTGATTTCCCCACTCCTCATTTATCTTTTGCACTTCATCTCCAATTGTCAGCCTATCATCTGCGATATGCTTTATGTTTTCGATATCGACTACCCTACCAGCCTCTACAAAAGATGCAAGAAAAAAATCATTATACCAAATCAGCCACTATGATTGAGGACCAAGAATCACCACTGTACTCAGAACACGAATTCAAAATAACTTTACAATTAATTTTCTCTAGAAACTGATCTTATACTTGGCTTAAAGGGCTAAGGCTGCTAACCTAAAAATACTCCAAAAACCTGGGCCAAGTTGTCATTGCAGAAATATGAGATTCAAATAAGGTTATAGGTGTCATTTATACAAGAGTATTAGAATAATTAAGAGATTTAAGACACAGGACATGGTTCCTATGAGTGTATACTGTATAGTGTCAATACATGGTTGCATCTTTGGTTAATGAATGACCTATCAGTAACGGGGTTCAATAAATCAAGACGAAACAGGGGAAAATATTCAAGTCAAGGCACACAGAACATGAGATAACTTTTTGGAATAATGAACCCGACTGAGGCGACAAGCAAAGTAATGGAATAGAATACCTCTGAAAGCAAGATTTTTAGTTCCTTCATATTCTTTGGACATTTTCCTGAGCACTTCAAGGTCAAGTTCCGTGCCCTGTTCCAGAAGTTCGAGTAATTAAGAAACAATCAGCAGCAAAATTGCTTTCATAAATTCAAAAGAAAAAACACTCAAGAGTACCACAGATGCATTTTCCATTAACTAATAATTCATCAAACAATTATACAAGATAAGTTCAAAAGATAGCAGAAAGAAGAATGAAAGAAGAGAAAAAATTGCTCAGAACACATGATTACAATCTTAGCAATATTTGTATTTTATGCTCACACAAGTTCGTACCCTAAAGAAGAAATAAAATCAACTATCCAAGTTTTTTTAGGTACGTGCAAAAAAAAAAAAAAATACTAATAACCTCCTCAGAGCGATTCATTAATGACTCAAAATAAGCAACTTTTAAGGTAGAAGCTGTTACTAAACCAAGTAAAATTATAGATAAAAAAAAAAATACGAATATATTACGTGGACAGCATCACAAACTGAGAAAGAGGGTAAGGCGCTTTGGAGATCTAGACATATCTAGGTTTCATAGTGATAGTGTAAAACTCAGCCATGTGTGTGTGCGTGTCTCTGTGTGGACTATGTCTGTGAGTGTGTATGTGACTCTATCTGTGTGTGATCAATATGCTTGGGCGTCAATCTATATGACAATGATATCATAAGACATTATGTAAATTATAAAATACAATCAACAAGAAACCTGGGATCACAAAAGTATGCAGCATACCATGTCCAGGTGAAGATAACGCTCAATCTCCTTATTTGCCAACAATCTACAAAAAGGAAAAGCAGCAAGATGAGGTCAGTTAAGCAGCTGGATAAAGTTATAAATATTAACTTATGAGTGTTGGGCATACTTTTCATGCATCTTCTTTATGCAGGCATTCTGCACATCTACCAACTCCTTTATCCTCTCGTTCTCAGAATAATCATTTATGTTGACAAAGCCAAACAAGAATGCATTCTTCTCTAGCATCCTTTTGACCAAAACAGATACTACTTTGATTCCATTTTCTTTCGCATTTACAACAAGAGCTTTTAATCTTCGTAATTCTCCTGTCAAGTCCATCAAGAGGAAGTTACATACTTACATGACTTGCCTCAAAAAAAAGGTGGAGAGTGAAAGGATGTGTGCCAATCAATCAAATAAGACATGAGAAAATCTACTTGCCCACTGTTAATAGGACAAGAAAAATAAGATGTTTTCATAATACACCAGTTATTCGGGCCAACTTTTATGATTTCTAGAAACCTTATACTTTATCAATTTGCTGGTTAAGTGTGTAGTAAAGAAAAAATTAGCACGTCCTATATTCCCTTTATATTAGACTGCATGGGTCTGCAAATCCATATTCGTACCTAAGATGAGTGTATTTGAAGAAAACTAATTTCCCAGGATCACTTCAGAGGAAAGCAATTACGAAGAATATATTTAGTTTTCCAGATAATAAGTTATAAGCCACCTGAAAAAGGGGGAAAGGCAAGTTAATCAATTAAAGGTAACTTCTTCAGCTGTGACTTGATTAACTTTGTATCTCATTTAAATCTCAACAGTGAAGTGACAGAAGTTAAAATACTCATACAAAAAAAGCAATAACTCACCAAGAGATAGATAAATCTTGAATGGAGGCTTGAATGGCTGTGTCTCATAGAGACAATAGAGGACATAGAGGGCACCCAATCTCAGTGACAAAGAATTAGTGGAGATCATGTAACCTAAACATGATCACGGAAAGATAAAGATCAAAAGAATTCGTCAAACAAAAAAACAATTGAATTTCAAACAGTCAAAAGGCAGTGAATTATCAAGACTCAAAACGTCGAAAGGGACAGAGTATCAGCCATCAGGGTTGTAGACCTGATAATTAGAGGACAATTAGAAGACTTTTAACCTGCTCTTGACTCTGAACCGATTTTCCAATAATCTGATATGAAATCTCATAACATCAAACAACTTAAACATACACACACACACACACACAAAAAAAAAAAAAAAAAAAAAAAAAAAAAAAATCAAACTACATGTTAGGGAATGTTAAAAAGCTGTATCAAAACCAGGCGTTACTTCTTATATGACTCCATTATAAAATTATTAATATAAGTATGTATACAAATTCACTGGATCCTATAAGCGTTCCGAGGAACAAAATTTGAACCTTCAGATCATCAATCCTTTTCTACAGTTGAATCACATTATATCAATTCAATTGTTGCTTCTGTACCTCATGTATTTCCAGATTTTCCACTCTGCTAACAATTCACATCTGCATCCATTTTCTTTACCACAATTTTGACATTTAATTTTAATTGGACATCCTGTGTATCAATGCATAACAATCGTTTGGAAGACGATTAACTCAATAACTTGTTTGTGCTGCCAATCTATCCACATCTAGCCCACAGGAGTTTCTAATATTTCCCTTTTCAACTATTTAAATATTCACTTCATCTAGTGAGCTACAAAAATACACGTATTACTCTCTTGATTTGAACCCAGCCAATGTTGATACTAAAGCAATGCACATCAATTCTGCGGATAAAGCTAGTCTTGTCAAGTTAACTATGCAATCAATAGCTAAAAATTGTAAGGAAAGTCGTTTGTCAAGGAAATCAATAGTAGCCATCACAAATTCACAAGACTCCATTCAGTGCTGGCTAGAAGATTAAAAGCACTCTTCTTTAAGAAGATGTAACCTCAAAGCTACTGAGATGTGTCATTTAGGAACATTACATTCCTTTCAGCTCTTGTGCAGTACATTTGACCTTACTTGGTCTGTACTCAATAAAACAGCAAGCCAGTGGTCTATTTATTGGCTTGTAGTCTTCTCTACAACATCTTTTGGTGTTTGTTTAATAGTCTGTGCAGCATGTTTCTATTGTACAGCAGAAAAGTGGCAAATATTGCACCACAGGTACCAATATTTCTACTGTAGCCATAATCACATCTATGCAAACTCTTAAACAAACATAAATGGACTGACAATGCATGCAACTAAGGGAAAGAGAAAAGGTCATACTATAATGGAACAATCATAAATTCCACAGCCATTTGCTTATTTGTCCAGCTAACTGACTTCATAGTTAACTAAATTTCACAATAAATAAAGAATAGGAAAGACTGAAAGAGGTGTTCAGTAGGAAAAAAAAAATAGAAAATTGGTCAATTACAACAAATGCGTAATAAATGAATATGGGTCACAGTCTCACAGATAAACCCTGCTCCCCGAATATTTGTAAAGGACAAAGTCATACTGCAGATATGTTAATGAAAATATTGTATATCAATGGTAAACCCTGAAAATTAAGGCTCTTGGAGAGTTCTATTCTTGTGTCTGCTATAATTATTCCGGACAAGGATAGTGGGAACCACAGATCCAGTTATCAAAAAGCACTAACCATTAAGCCTTCAACTAAATTACCTACTCTTTTAATTAGCAAACAGACTGACAGCAGTATGTTTGTGTGATGAGTCATGAGTAAAATCGCATACTTTTTGTATGTTCCATTTAGGTACGTACTAATACAATTGAAATGCAATTGAACTCTCCTAAAGCCTTATGCTTGGTATAAGCAAGCAGAATATATTACAGTTCTTTTACATTTTCAGTCTTTTGGTTACATCTTACAGAAATGTTGGCATAAACCCTAATTAAGCTATATAGTTCATAATATTAGAGGAATAACTAACTATACATTCTTAGAATGATGAAAAGTTCACCTTGTTGATCAAACATACAAGATGCATCTTAGGAACAAACTGAACGTCATTGCATCATTAAGCGTCAAAGAAGTAACTTACTTATAGAATGGCTGTACAAGACTTGCATAAATATGTTCAAGCCGGTTGAAGGCCGAGCCTCAAATATGTAGGAAAACTTCCGTTCAAGCCATAATTTTTTCATGTCTGCTAAAGTTTTAAGCTCCCCCTACAAGCAAGAAAAAATTACAATTAATTAGTTGTCAAGAGAAAAACATGCTTTTAGAGATTTGCATTTAACTATACAAGATTAAAAACAATGCAGTATTGCCAAGAGCAAAGCTATGACAGTAATTCCCCTTCAAAAATCTGGAAGACTATAAACACAACCACGTGAAAGAAAATCAATCCAACAAGAACCAAAGCATACATACTAATAGAAGGAAAGTGACAATATGTCAAAAGATTCTAACACCTGCCTCCTAAATAAATGCCTAGAAATTGACTATTAGTGTCTAATCAATCTGAATTGTAGAAATCATTAGTCATATGGCCACAAAAGACGTACCTCAGAAAACTCTTTTAAAAGCTCGTCCAAATCTAGCTTGAAGGGAGAAAAATCCATTGTACAGATTACGCTCAATTAATTTAGTTCCCTTCTTTCTAGTCAAGCTCCAACATGAAACACTAGCCTGCATACAATTGAATGATCTTAGAAGTTGTTTATATTCTATATTGATAACTCAGAAGAAAATTATCTGATTATGAGTGAAATTCAGTCAGATGCTTTCAAGGGCTCTAATAAAGCTTCTCTTTTTTTTATTCATACGTCATATACAATGATAGATGAAGATAAGAGAAAACAACAACAGCATTGAGGTAAGTACTCTTCTTGGAAAAGAGAAATCCCTCCACGTGAGTAGTTTAATTAGGATCAATTCAGAAATTAACATGTGATTTATCATAGTTATTAATACCTCTAGCTTTCACAGCTCAACCTCATGTAGATGCCGATATATTACATGGTTTTCCAAGTCAGACACTAAATCGTACTGCATAATATGAATTTTACCCCTTGCCTCTACCTTATAATTCCCATACCTACCATATTATCAAGACTATCAACTCCTCAGCCTCTAACACTTGCAATTGACACTAAATCACCATCAAAATGTACTAGACAACAATTTCCTTTTTAAAAAAAATAAAAATAAAATAAAACTAAAAAGCAATAGGACAAATTCTTATTGCTTTATACTTCATGTGTTATAAACTTAAAACTAGTTTGGTTTATCACTGAATGACTAAACATATAAATGTAAACCTAGCTTCATCATCAGACTATTTCATCATGCATATTTGTTTATTACTGAAATAATCAGTTATATACCCCTCCAACATAACCCAGTTGCCATTTCACTTTACGAAGGGCGGGTCTTCGGCCCCAAAGGCCAAAACTACTACTATGGGCATGAGTTTTACTATCTCAGCCTTTACTACTGCTATAATTGAAGCCCCAATTTTTTTAGGGTTCATGTGTTTTACTATCCCAGCTACTACTATGGGCACTTTCCATATGAAAATTGGCATCAAAATCAAAATCAAAATTTTACTAATACCACCAACACCATGAAGAATCATAACATTACATAACATATTATAACTTAAAACTAGATGAAATTTACAAACAAACCTCAAAATTATCAAAAGAATGAAAAATAAAATTGGCGCCAAAATTCAAATACATGAGCAGAACAAATAGAAAGAGGTGAGCTCAAATACTCATATTATTATAATCAACAACAAAAACAAAACATTCAGCTGAATCGGAAAACAAACCCTAGATTAAACATTAAAAAAAGCGAAAAAATCGGCAGTTTTTAATCATAAAACTAACGATTAAAAACTATAATCTAAGAACTTATCAATGAATCAAAATTTAGGGTTTGAAATTTAGACAAAAACTTACAAATGCAGCGATCGAATGAACAGATCGACGGAGAAGAAGGATCGCCGTCAACGGCGGAGCGGTGGACAGAACTAGGGCTTCTGGGACCGGAGAAGGAGGTTTTGGAGGAGAGAGAAAATGATAATGGGCTTGGGAAGTGGGTGATTGGATTGGGCTTTTGTGGGATTGAAAGAATAAGACCAACTGAGGGACTAATGGACTTTGATGAGGTTAAGGTAAAAGAGATGGATATTGATTGTTTTTTTAGCGAGTCATATCGAACCAGAAGTTCTCACAAGTCAATTCGATCGAAAATCGAGATGTTATTGGTGTTTGGGCTGTATGGACCATAATTTTTAATGGGGGTGTTGGTGACATATGTTCATAGTTTGGGTGTTATCACTTATCAAGAAGGAAATTGGCATTTTAGTTTTGGATAATTGCTTTAAATGATGTATGTAGTCTTAATTAATCTCTTCTTTTTGTAAGTCTAATGTTAAGTATTATGGAGGCATTTTGAGTTGAATTTGTAAAATAAAATGTATGTGGGGTTTGTTAGGGAATTTAAATTATAGACATGAGAAGCTGAGTGAATTTAAGTAAGAGTGAGGATCATATTTGTGGAGTTATAATAAAACACTAAGTATGTGGTTGACTACATCAACTGGCCAACCATCTAGCCACCATAAGGTTACTTGGTTAGTGTTATAGGAGTTAGGGCTTGTTTGGTTCAACTTATTTTTGGCTTTTTGCTAATCTGAACCTATCTGATCTGGTCTAATCTGATTATCTGATTTGACTAAATGTTTGACCTTAAATTTTCGATAGGTATAAGGAAAAAAATGAGTAAATACAAGTTGATATCAGATATCAACAAAACTTGTTAATATCAAGGCCAATTTTGTAAATTTAGCTACCACACCAAGGGTAATATTGTAATTTTAGCAACCTCACCCCCTTTCTCTCCCCTCTATCACCAGCGTGCAACCTCTACTACCACCCACAACACCACCTTTACCTTCATGAATCGACCCCTGCCAACCACCAATCGACCCCAGCCGACCACCACACGCCTGTCGCACCAACATTCGACCGCCGCAACACCACTAGCTACCACCCACAGCACCACCTTTAGCTTCACTAGCCTTTACGAATCGACCCTAGCCGACCACCACAGGCCGCTGCAGCAACATTCGACCGCCGCAACACCACTAGTAGGAGCAAATCCCTTTCCCTAAAGGGTTTGTATGACTCCAATTTTCATAAATTGCTACTAGGGTGTCTTTTTTTGGCCGGCCGCCGTAGATCCGCGTATGTGGTCGACCTTAGGCATGGGAATGGAGGAGAGAGAAGGAAGTTGTGGCCATGGGAATGGAGGAGAGAGAAAGAAAAATTAGTCATGTAAGGGGAGGAGAGAGAAAAATTGGTGATATTAACAAAAGTTTGTTGATCTTAGATATCAACTGGGTCTGGCTCGGGAAAAATACATCAAGTGAGACCTTGTTAGATTAGTAATAATGTGTATTTTATTAATATGTAATTTGCATAATTTTTTTAATTACGAAATTAAAGATATTTAGTGATAAAAAAAGTAAAAAAAAAAAAAAACAAAAAAAAACTACACATAAAACGATGATCTAATCTGCACTTAGGGCCTATTCACATTTACTTAATTTCTGTTCAGTTCAGCTCCAATCAGTTTGGTTCAATTCAGTTCAGCTCCTAATTTCCCTCTCTCATAAAATATTCATTTCAGCTCAGTTTAGTTCAGTTCAGCTCAGCTAAGCTCAGCTCCAATCAGTTTAGTTCAGTTAAGCTCAGTTCAGTAAATGTAAACAGACCCTTATTTTTTCTAAAATAAGTAAAAATAAATTGAACTAAACAAGGCTTTATTCAATTAGTAAAAAGGACTATTCAGTCAATGCTATAAAGGCTACTTTGTTACTAATCAATAAATCACAAAAAGTAGAGTTTATGAATAATGTAAAAATTCAAAACATGTCATCTAATTTAGAACCGAGGAAGTATATACTACATAATCATAATCTTAAACTACGGAAAAAGTAATAATCAATTATAAAAAAAATTCTTATCACAAATTGATCATGAATTCTATAAAACATCGATCAAGTTGAAATCATCTTTTCCATAGACAGAGAATTACATCGGATGCATGTTAAAGTTTCCAAAAAGATTACAATTTTATGTTCTTGAGAAAGTTAGCCAACCCAAAAACCATAAACTGTGAAATGTGGGCAGTGAACCCAGACAGACAGCTGGAACTATTTGAATAACTATATTAGTACAACTTTAGCACTCCAATACTCTTGTCTATAATCTACACTATATATTATAAATATTTCCTCCTTTTTAAGCACATAATTTTTTATGTTGTATAGATCCAAAATATTCACCTTACTATGCTACAAATATATATACATTTTTACTCCCACTATACTTTAAAAATCATCTCATTTTTTAAGTTAATTAGTCCTGTAATATGTTTTATCAGTTATTAGTACTGAATTAATAGCATATGGCTGCTCTAATCACTAAGTTATTCTTCATTTTCTTCTTTTTTCTAGTGTTTGTCCCTATTTTTGCTCATAATAATAAACTGATTAGCTGTGAAAGCAACTCTGTTGAATCAGTAAACTATGAATGTAATCACAATGCGGCCGAAAATCAGTGCAGTACTTATGCTGTTCTTCATACAAATCTTTACTATTCTTCTTTGTATAATCTTACATACTACTTGGGATTGAACAGATTCACAGTTGCAGAAGTGAATGGCTTTTCTCCTAATACTGAGTATCTTTCGAAAAATCAGCCTCTGCTGATTCCTGTCAGCTGCAAGTGTGTCGAAAAAAGCAGGGTTTTTCAAGCAGAACTGATAAAAACAACTGCTGTTGGTGAGAGTTTTGAAGGGATTGCTGATTCTTTGGAAGGGCTAACTACTTGTAAAGCTATTCGAGAGAAGAATGCAGGTGTCGCGCCATGGAATCTGTTGGAGAAGATCAAAATATCGGTGCCTGTACGATGTGCCTGTCCTACGAGTTCTGAGATCAGTTCAGGTATCAGACTGTTGGTTTCGTATTCTGTTAGTGCAGGAGATACTTTGTCTTCCTTGGCCTTACAGTTCAATACCACTGCTAAAGCAATAATCAGCGCGAATAAGAGACTGAAAGGAGGTAAAGGTGATTTAGTTCTCAAAGATCATTCACTGTCAGTTCTGATTCCACTGAATCAGAAACCTACTCTAGGATCTCTTGCGAAACCAAAAGAGCCGAGTTTGGGATTGCCATCAAAGATGAGTGGCAAGGCCGCCATTGCTCGAAAGAAGAAAAAGAGAATGATGAAGTTAGGAGTTTCTGTTGGTGTAGTTTGCTTTGTTGTAGTTGCTAGCATTGCGGGTTTTGCAGTATTCTTCTTACTGCAGAGGAAGAAAAAAGAGCAGCAAAACTGTCTGTCGGCAAAAATTGTAGATACTGAACTGCAGCAGCTGAGTTTAAGCATACGAACAACAAGTGAAAAGAAGATTTCTTTCGAGGGGTCTCAGAGTACTCTGGATGGTCAAGGTGAAGCAACCCCGCGAAGCAATAGCAAGATGATGTTGGAGAGTTATACAGTCGAGGAGCTACGAAAGGCAACTGAGGATTTTGACAGCCATAACATCGTTGAAGGAAAGGTATATCATGGGCGAATCAAAGGTAAGGATTTGGCAATAAAGTACACCACATTGGAATACATTTCCAAAGTAGATTTAAGCCTTTTTCAAGATGCAATTCATAATCATCCTAACATAATGAGGGTGTTAGGGACTTGTATAATGGATGAAGATGATTCATATTTGGTATTCGAGTATGCCAAAAACGGGTCGTTAAAGGATTGGATTCATAGTGGATTAGCCATGAAAAGCCAATTTATAGCCTCTTGTTCTTGCTTTCTAACTTGGAAGCAGAGGCTTAGGATTTGCTTAGATGTTGCCTTGGCATTGCAATATATGCACCATATAATGCACCCGACTTATGTCCATCGAAACATAAAGAGCAAAAATATTTTCCTAGACGAAGAATTCAACACAAAACTAGGGAATTTCGGGATGGCAAAATGTGTTGAGAATGATACAGAAGACGTAGAGTTTTCCTCTAGAAACCCTTCGTCGTGGGACAAAGGGTACTTAGCTCCAGAGTACATTAAGCAAGGTATTATTTCTCCGAGCATTGATGTCTATGCTTATGGCGTGGTTTTGTTAGAAATGTTATCAGGGGAAACCCCGGTAATGAGTCCTCAAGAAGGAGAAATTGTTATGCTATCCGAAAAAATTAAGTCCATACTCCAATCCGAGAATGTGGATCAATTAAGGGGTTGGATAGACGCGGACTTAGGAGAGAACTACTCGTTTGATGGTGCAATTGCGATGGCAACCCTAGCAAGGGCATGCATCGATGAAGACCCTACGATGAGGCCGAGTGCTGGGGAACTAGTAGAGAAATTGTCAAGACTAATTGAAGAATCCCCTGAAGGAGAACAAACATGTTTAGTCAATGAAAGCTCCTCAAAGCCTTTGGTTCAATCAGCTGCAACCAATAGTAGTAATAGTGACATCTAATATGGTACACATATCATATTAGATAAAACTTATGTTACTATGTATCATATATTCATATATTACTAAGTTTTGGCATATAATTGTAGCTGCATAAATTTATAATATAAAGTTTTTTTTTTTTTTTTTTTTTATGTACAAAGTAACTTTAATCTTGGGGGAAAGGGTTATTAAATAAAATAAATAAACACTCTGTTAGTCTGTTATATCAGTTGTTGTTACTGTAGTTTTTGTTCCCTTGAAATGGTTATAATAATAGTGTGATAAAATAAAGCTGTGTGCTCTCTAAAAAGTCTGGATTTCTACTCATTGAGGAATTCTGATTAACAAAAGTTAAGGTAAATTAGTCTTCCTAGAAATTTGTGCATTTTGACTACTTAGTCAACATCACTTGAAAACTGTAATTTTTACCCCTCAGTAAAAATAATTTGATGCAGATTTTATAGACACAACAGAAGTAAATTTAATAATTTTTGTATGTTATGTGGTCTTATGTCTACATAAATGCTACTAATTCAAACTAGGCAATATATTAATCATAGCTTATAGTTAGTTAGATTCTACTCCAGCAAAAATAAAGCAAATAAAAAAGGTTTGTTTATGTAATAATTGATAAGCTTTATCTTAATCCACCAAAAAGGTTTTTTTTTTTATTTATTTTATTTTATTCTATTTTGAGGAAAACCAAAAAGGTATTCATATAAATGAATTAAATTACATGGGTATGATTGAATTGTTATGACTTAAAACATGATGGGAGGTTTAGTAATTGATAGTTTGATACAATATGATGATGTATTTAATAACAAATCACCTAATTGTACTCTCTTTGTCTGAAATTAATTGTCACATTGTCCTAATCTTTAGTAGGTTAAGGAAATTTCAAGCACATAACTTCTAATTGAACTCTCTTTGTTCGAAATTAATTGTCACATTGTCCTAATCTTTAGTAGGTTAAGGAAATTTCGAGCACATAACTTCACCAAATTAGGAGTAGTTTTAGTCATGTTATTTTAGTTCCATTTTTTTTTTTTTTTTTTGACAACAGCAGAAGAAAAGGAAAACAAAACAATAGAAAAAACTAAAAAACATCAAAAATTGCCGAGGTTGAAAAGCTGCTAGCAGTGGCTCGACATTGGTTAGCTATTTGGTGGGGAAGATTAACCTCTGTTCTGTCTACTTTTAGGACAATGCAATGTTGAAAAGTGCTACCAATTTTGATGATCTCCTTCATAGTCCACAGGTGGTGAATCTCCGAGGGTTTATTGTTCCTTAAAGTTGTGACGAGGACGGCAGAGTCAGTTAAAATTTTAATAGATCGATAACCATTCTCACTGGCCCATTTTAAAGCATAAAGGCAAGCCAAAAACTCAGTTTGTAAAGCTGAAGAAGCAACCCCTGAGGCACCACCAGCCTCCTTCTCACCCAGACTTCGAAGGTCTATAGACCAGCCTACCCCATAGTGTTTACTTCGTTTGTGCCAAGATCCATCAACTCTGATAGTAGTTAGAGCTGAAAAGTCATTGAAAGAAAGGACATGATGTACAACTCCTAGAGAGACTTGTAAGAATCCCGGGGGTGGAAGGGAGGATAAGTCCCATTTTAGTTCCTTTTCAACACTAAAATTATTAAGGATATACTATGTGTAAAGTGACTTGTGAAAAACTATTAGTCTATTACTCTTAATACCTTCTCATGGATTAAAAGAAAGAAAATAAACAAAGGGATTTGAAAATATACAATGAAATGAATTGTACACCTTGAGTATTATAGTCAACAACATAATTTTCACTTTGTGTGACAATTACTGCTTATACTTTTTGTAGGAGATACTAAGAGTCTGTTCTCTTCAGCTTAATTTCAACTCAATGGAGTTCAGCTCCAATCAGTTCAGTTTAGTTTCTAATTTTATTCTCTCATAAAATATTCAGTTCAGTTCAATTCAGCTCCAATCAGTTCAGTTCAGTTCAGTAAATCAAAATAGGCCCTAAATCTAATTTATAAACGCATAAAAATAAATTGAAATAAAAAATCTTTTTTTTTTCTTTTTGGGGACATTGAACATATGCATATCTTTATTGCTTTAACCTTACAAGAATGTTGTCCATGTCCATATTGCAAAATTCTTATTGTTTGCTAAATGCTAATTATGAATGAAACATACTACTATGCTATTTTCACATTACTAAGTTAAGCCTTACGAAGTTTTATTTATTTATTTATTTATTTTAGGGAATAAGTCAGCAGGATTTTTATTATGAATTTTCCAACTCACGTCGTATAATCTACAAAGTAATAACACTATTTTTTCTGCTTTGTTTTATTCTTCTACTTTTTTTTTCTTCTTGGCTCTCTCTTTGTTATGACCTGTTCACTTCATCTTAAAAAAGCTAAAATTAATAAAAATAATTTCAATTTAGTAACAAGAAGTTCATTTCAGTAAAAATAATTTCTGTTTGGTAAAAATAAGTCCAGTTCAATAAAATTCAGTTATTTTAAAGAAAAAATATAATTGAAAATCTGTTAAATAATAATAATAATAATAATAATAATAATAATAATAATAATAATAATAATAATAATAATAATAATAATAATAATAATAATAATAATAATAATAATAATAATAATAAATAAATAAATAAATAAATAAAATAAAAAATTAGTTCAGTAAAAATAATTCCAGTTCAGCAAAAATAAGGTGAGGTGAGAGAAGCCTTAGTTTCCCCTCTCTCATTTTTTTCCCCCAAGTTTATTTTATATATGTTGTCCTTGTCCCAACTTTATTCCCTTTATAATATAGTTATAACTTTATTTCAAGTGAAATAAAATGACCCATGAAACCTTGGGAAGAAAAAACGGCTATTTCACCAAATGCCACTGAGAACTTTAAAAATTCACCAAATGCCATCGGACTTTTCAGAATTCACCAAATGCCACCCAGTTTTTTAAAAATTCACCGAGTGCCATTAATGACTAACGGCCGTTAATTCCGTTAGTCATTAGGGCTTAATAATGACACATGTGGACACATGTCAGTCAGCTATTGGTTTAAAAAATATAAATTAAAAAAAAACTCTAAATCCTAACCCAACCCAGCCCCACCACTGTAACCACCCGCCAAAGCAAACCGACAGCCGGAGCCAACCGCCGGAACTCGGTGACCTCCTGCCAGAACCCCCAAACCTCCCGTCGGAACCCGCCAGAACCCCCAGACCTACCGTGGAACCCCTTGACACCTCAAAAACCGCCGACTCCACTTAATCTCCCTTTCCTCCTCCCAAAAACACCTCCCCAGCCACCGCATTCGTCTCACACAATGCGCAGATTTCTGCCTGCCCGACTCCAGCGCCCAGACAATGACCCATAAAATCGTGCCTACCGACGACCCCCGCCCTAATCCCCTCCCCAGCCCCCGCGACCACCTCACGCACGCAACACGACACACCCAGAATAGAACCGGATTCTAGAAACCCTTTCACCCTCAAACGGCCGATTGGGTCGAAATCTGTGGCCGATTTCGCCGTTTCAAGGGTGGAGGATAGGAGTGGTACGGTTTTGCGCGATGGTCGAAAAACACTAGGTGTTTTTATCAAAGCTCGCTCGTGTTGGTGGTTTTTGGGGTCAGGGCAGGTTGTGTGGGTGGCTATGGGGGTCGATGGTGGGTCAGGTGGGGTATTAAAGGGTTGGCCGACCATTTTTTGGTGGTTAAAGGGGTGGCCGGCCGTTTGCTGGCTAGACAAGGGGAGGGGCTAGGGTTTGGCGGTGGTGGGAAGTTGGATGGAAAATTTTTGGGGTTTTTTTTTATTTTATTTTTGTGAATTAATATAAATAGACCAATCATATCATGACATGTGTCATGATTAAGCCCTAATGACTAACGGAGTTAACGGTCGTTGGTCATTGATGGCACTCGGTGAATTTTTAAAAAACTGGGTGGCATTTGATGAATTCTGAAAAGTCCGATGTCATTTGGTGAATTTTTAAATTACTCAGTGGCATTTGGTGAAATAGCCGAAAAAAAAAAGAATCAACAGTAAGCCAAGAATGATTCAAAAACAAACATTATAATCACTAACATATAAACCTACATTTTTTTAGATTGTTATGCAAATGAAATCGCTTACAATTCATTATCGAAATTTTTTTATTGGATTTATTAGTGATCCATATGAGATGCAAATTAAAGGTTATAACAACACTTACAAGTTACAAGTAAGAACTCCAAATTTAAACCGGCAATCTATTAAACTCTATACTCCCTCAATCTTTGTTACTATGCCAAAACTTCATTAAGGGTCTGTTCTCTTCAACTTAATTTCAGTTCAGTTCAGCTCCAATTAGTTCATTTCATTCCAGTTTATTTCATTTTAGCTCCAATCAGTTGAGTTCAGTTCCTAATTTCTTTCTCTCATAAACAATTCATTTCAGCTCTATTCAGTTTAGTTTAGTTCAACTCGGCTCACTTCAGTAAATCAGAAGGCCCTAAGTAAGAATATAATCAATTAATCATGCATTGTCCTTTGTAGTATTGTAGCTCTTCATACTTTTTGCTTTCTTTTCAATTCATTTGGAGCCCTTTTGGGTGCATAGGAAGAGGAGCTCCTTGACTTCCGCAATCTTCATTGCTGATTTACACTTTGTTATTGATTACATGCATTTTTATTCTCGACATTCTTGAGCTCGACTGCCCAAGCCAATGCCCATTGCATTTGACCGCTTCTCTCTTTCTTCCAAGAATTTGCATCATTTCAACTAATCTTATGCTATCTCGAAATTGATTTTTGGGGTCCAAATTCATTCACTTTAATCACAAACTTTTACCAAATTACTACTTGCATGCATGTTGTCATGTATACTAATTTAGCATGTTAGAGATTGTGGTTATATATCTTTTTTCTGAAATAGTTTTGGTGAAGCAGCAGGTTTTGTAAGCAGCTAACCACACATGTGGTCATAATCCCTATAGTAATAACCGAGTAATCCCTATAGTTGATTAATGAAGTAATCCATGTAACACTCACCGAGTAACTCCTATAACAATAATATGAAATAACCCTCATGATATATGGTTGGCCACACCGTATAGTCAACCACATACAAAGTATTAAAATTTGTGAAATCATTTGTCTTAGGGCATGTTCACATTCTTTGAACTGAGCTGAACCGAACTGATTGGAGCTGAACTGAACTGAATTGAATTGATTGGAGCTGAACTGAAACGAATATTTTATGAGAGAGGGAAATTGGGAGTTGAACTGTACTGATTGAAGCTGAACTGAACTGAACTAATTGGCCTGGAGCTGAACTGAAATTAAGTAAATGTGAACAGGCCCTAATTGTAAAAATATATAAATACCAGTAGTACATAATTAAAAGTGTTGCAGACAAAATAAATAGGAATGTATTCCACTTTAACTCATGAAGGTATTGAATCCATCTTCTTAATGACACACCTAAAAAAACATGTTATGACACACAAAATAGGGACAAAGATATTGTTTCAATCCTAGTGGCCATAATCAACTAATTATGAATAGAAAAAAGAGGAAGAATTTTCATGAATGAAAGGAATAAAGAGAGACAGAAAGAAGTTGGCATAAGCATTCCACTAACTTAACCGCCCATGAAAAGGAAAATTATTATGTAGATAAATGTAAAATAGATTGTTTTGTCAAAAAAAAAAGATTGTTTTGAAGAATCTATTAAATTAATTAAGTTGAAAAATCATAAAAATAATTATTAATTACTATGGATCTACGATTTATAATAGGGGAGTGGATTTCCACATGGGTCAAATCAGAAAATGGGCACTTTGATGGGATCCGATTAAATAGCAAATTTGTTCAATTGTTCTACATCATATTTTTTTGATCTAGCTAGTACAATTTTTTTTAACTTATATTATGATTACTCTTAAATCTAAGTAGATTATCATAGGATTTGGACTAAATTAAACTTAGGATTGGTGGGATTGATGGGACAAATGTTGAGGTACAAAATCAAGCTTTGCTTATCTACTAAGTAATCGACAATATAACGATCACTTAGTTGAATTGAACCTCATCTCTTATTCCAAAGAGGAAGAAGAATGAAGAAGAGAGGTGAGAATAAGGGGAAAGGGAGGTACAATTGGTAGTGGGACTTAGCGTGACGTTATATAGGGTAGATGGGCAAAAACGATGGGAGTTTTTTTGGATTTTGAGAAAACTAGGTGATAATATACAATAAATAAATAAATAAATATAAACCAACTTGAGCTGGTATTTTACAAAATGTAAACAATAGATGGTGGTATTTTTTTAATTTTTCATTTTTTATTAAAATTTTAGTCAACTATATTATTATTAGTATCACTTTCTTAAAAATAGTTTATTCTCTCTAATAATACTAACTAGATAAAGCATGTATTTGTTTGTATTTTTTTAAACATAATTTTTTTTACGTGACTGGTCACACCGTGTGACTAGAGTTATTACTTGTAGGGGGTTACTCGTTTGGTCAAAGGTTACTTATAGGAGATTACTCGTTTGGTTAGGGGTTACTTGTAGGGGATTATTCGTTTGGTCAAGGGTTACTTGTAGGGATTAATTATTCAGAGGTAACTTGTTTGGTCATGGGTTAATTATTATTCAGGGGTAACTTTTTTGGTCAGGGGTTACTCGTTTGGCCAAGGGTAAATTATAGGGCTTACTTAATCAAGGGTTACTCGGTCTGTCAGGGGTTACTGTCACACGAAAATCACACTAATAAGGGACTGAGTAAATAACCCCTAAAAATAACACCTGAATATGTAACCCCTACGAGAAATCCCTAAATAAGTAACCCATACAAATAACCCCTGCTACATGATGTGTCCAGCCACACTGAAAAGTTGTTGTTTTAAAAACAAATATTGTTTTGTATTGTAATGAAATTTGTTATTTTATTCGTTGTTCGTAGTATATAATTTAATATTTTTATTTTGAGCATGTCTTGTGTGCGTTATAACATTACCAAGTAATAGTAACTCCTATAATACTGATCAAGTAATAACCCTTATATCAATGATGAAGTAATGCATGTATGTAAAACTGACCAATTAATCCCTAAAACACCCCTATAATGGTTGGCTACACCGTGCGACCAGCCACACTAGTTTTGTATCCGGGCGATGCCTAGATTGTTGATAAAATTTCAGTATAAACTTTTTTGCTTGAATGTTAAAAATGGTTCTACAATCCCTTTTGATACTATAAGATATTACACATACGATATCATATGGCTTATATTTTATAATAGTAAACTTTTTGTAGTTTTGTTTGTAAATAGATACATATGTCATTATTGACTTGAAAACTCTGGTAATAGTTGCTAACATGGCTTGGCCAGCTACGTATAAAATTTTGTAAGTAAATATATTATAAATGGATCTTATTTAAAGAACTTTTTACAATGAATTTGATGATGGAAACAGAATTATTGAGTTATAAGATATTTATTAAAAGCTATAATTAATTTTGTATATATGAAATATAAGAATTTTATCAATAATAAAACTCTATAAAACAATTTTATCTTAAAAAATCTACAAAAACCGCTAACTTATCATCATATGTGTCACAATAATACCTATTTATCTTTTACGTGGCGCGACATTTCACAAAATTGGAATGTCAAGTGTCGCTGTCTTGTGGCCTGGCTGCGAGACCGACTTTATATATTAGTGAATAGTGATATTATATATATACCCCTTTCAGGCTTTCATCATTCAATTTTTCAATGACTTCTAATTTTTATTTTTTTATATTTGATGTATTATTTATTATGGAAATTTTTTATTTTTAGTTTTGTTTCAAAAAAAAAAAAAAAATTAGAAAATTTTATTTATTCAAATTGTACATTTCATGAGATTCATCTAGTATCTAATATAATAAGGAAATGTATAGATGCGTCATATTGTAAATAATTAAGCATACATTATAAACAAATATAAAGAACATCAAATATTTTAAATAAAGAACATCATATATTTTAAATAAAGAACATCACAAGTGATACAAATGACCATCATTTGAAGGGACATTATAACAAAATATAAAGAAAAAATTGGTGAAAAAATAAGCACAAATGTTTAATTAAATCGGATTTACACTAAACTTATTGTGTGGCATGGTTCTCACACGTGCCATTCTACTAAGTACTACCAATTCCGTAATAATTTGCTTTAGAAAGTTCTCTCTCCTCATTTATTTTCCTTTTTTTCAGAAATTTTTCACTATCCTCTTCAATTTAATTTGTTTCTTTCTCATCTACTCAAATTTTCTCTGTCTTCTCCTCCTCTCATTTCTCCTTTGATTTAAGGGTTTCTAGACATTCTTCATTAATGGATTATATGTTTGTGATATCAAACTAATTGTACATTTTCCTTAATTTATTGATTTTTCCGAACATAAACACTTGAAGCTTCGGAGAAGCTGAGCGAAGAATCGAAATCGGAGATTGAGGTTCGACTTAATTTTCGGCTCAGATTCCTTCTCTTCTACACAATTGTAGAAGTTTTCTAATGAATTTTTGAGCAATGAGTGTAAAGAGAAGATTTGAAGTCGGAAGAAGGTAAAGCGAACTCTAACTCGAAGAAAGAGTCGTCGTCGTCGTCGCTTTGCTCAGTGAGATGGTCGGAAATGGTGGAATCGGCGATGGTTTCAGCGCTAGTGGTGGTTCCGGCGGCGATTTTTGACTTGTTTGAGTGATTGTTCTGTTTTTTCATGACTATTGTTATTTGTGTTTATTTTTGTTGATTTTGATACTCTTTTTGCATATGTAACTTAATTACTTTTGTGAAAAAAAAAAAACAGTATTTTTGTGAAAAAAAGGGGTGACTTTTGTGAAAAAAATAGGGTCACTTTTTTGAAAAAAAAAAAAAGGGTTACCTTTGTAAAAAAAAAAGTCAATTTTGTGAAAAAAAAAAAGTTCATTTTTGTGAAATAAGGGCCACTTTTGTGAAAAAAAGGGGTTACTTTTGTGAAAAAAAAGGGGTCACTTTTGTGAAAATATGGGTCACTTTTGTAAAAGAAAAAGGGTCACTTTTCGCAAAATGTTTGATGTATAATAAAATTATTGTAAACTGGGGGCATGCAAAACCTTTTGAAAAATAAGAACATTTTTTTAAGGGAGCCCAAGTTAATTTCAGATATTGATATTCCAGTTTATCTCCTCTCACAACTTTATGCATTAATTTTTGTGCCACTTTACTATTTTACTTTTTACATTTGAAAAATAAAAGAAAATTATTAGGTTGTGAGTGGAGATATATTCATAGATTTATTTCAGAGGGAAACTTAAATTACACCATTTTTTTGTATATGAATGCAATGTCATTTTTTGTGCTATTTAAAGAAAACTTAAATAAAATTACAATTGTACATTAAATTTATATTCAATGTTCTTTTCACGTTCATGTGCATGGTACACCTAGTTGTAGGGCTATTAATTATTTTTAAATGATTAAATTTCATATTTTAAATGATAATTTTTACGAATTTTTAAAAAAAATTTTGATTAAAGTAAGTATTATTATTTTATCAATAAAATATTAATACAAAATAGTTTTTTTTTTATTTAAAGTTAAAATTTATTAAGTGTATCGAAAATAAAATTCCAAAAACCTTTTACCTTTCCTTAAAAAAAAAAACTTATCTTTATATCCTTCCTTATATTTGATTAGATAAATTGGATTCTAACCCTATCTCAAGTCTAGTGCACTAAAATCTCTATTCGATTAAGCTCGCTTCCTAATATCTTAATCTAGTTTATCTCCGTATCTAATCATAGGTAATGTGAAGTATATATTAGTATTTGTAATTGTAATACCTTGTATTTTTATACGTATTTTAATTAAAATAAGTATTTTGAGAAGTATTTAATTAAATTGAATTGTTTTATTTAAAGTATTTTAATTATTTATTTTAAATAAGTTTGGAAATATTTATAAAAGGAAAGTTTATTTAATTAATTAAGTTAATTAAGTTGGGGTTTAATTTAAGGAATGTTTTATTTTAGTAAAGTTTTATTAGGGATGGGATTAGGAAAATTAAAAGAGGAAAGTTAGGGAAAAAGGGTTTGTAGATAAGGAGTATAAATATCCCACATATGAGACAAATCAACTTTGCCCAGAGTGGAGAAAACCCAGGGTAAACTTCTCTCTCCTTATTTTCTTTCTCTTTTTCCCCTTCCCCTTTTCTTCTTTTTTTCGGCTCCCCTTCACCACCGCCACTGATCACCGACAGTAGGTGGCCGCCGGCAGCAGGCAGCCACCGGCGCTGGCAGCCGGCGTGGTGGCTGCCGCTTCCCTCTCCTTTTTGTATATATATATAATCTTTAATGTTAAAAACTAAATTATGCTTAAATCTAATTGTTAATTATGAGTTATGTGATTTGATTTTGATGTTTGATTATAAGTATTATGTTAATTAATTTTCAGATTATGTTTTTAATTAAAAAGCCCCAATTTTTGAAACCCTAGGTTCTTGATTTGTAAATTATTGAAGGGTTATGATGTATAATGGTTTATACCTTTGATTAAAGTGTTTTAAGGCTTAATTATAGCAAGTTTTAATTAAATTATAGTGCTGGAATTTTTAGTAGAGCATTTAAAATCAAGTTTCTTTAATAAGGAATTTTAATTACCCATTAATTGGGATCAAAATATGATAATTTAAATATAATATCAGCTTATTTTAATTAAATTATGAGGGGTTTTATAATAGTATGTATTGCTGGAAATCTGTGTAAAGTTGATTTTAATACTCTTCTATAATTTTAAATTGTAGGAGACTTCGAAGTGAGTGATTTTTATTAATCGTAGCGATTATAAGATCGTATACAAGTTACGTTCACGTACTTAGCATAATTATGTTAATATAATAGCATGCTAAATGTGTTTGATTGATTACAATTAGTATTATGCTAGGTTTGGATTGAAAATTATGATTTGGATGTTATTAGTGATTGGATTGTGAAGCATGATTTATTTGTGATGGATTATTGAATGGAAATTAATAGTTTGGAATATTATTTATGAACTACAAATTTATTTATGGCATGTTAGAGAGCATGATTAATTAAACTAAATGTTAATTTGGTTTGGAATATTGAAAAGGAATTTTATTATGGTTCATATAATTTTTATTGATGCTATAAGCATGATAAAAGAGCTATATAAGTGTCTATGTACACGAGGAATAAATTGTATGTTGGTGCCTTAGTGCACTTAAGGTGTTTTTAACACCGAGGGATAGGATTGGAGGTGTTTTATGCGTTTAAGGTGTCATTGCCACTGAGATAGAATTTAAAAGGATTCAACATTAAATATTATGTGGTCACTAATTATTCAAGAATTAAATTGGTATATTTGTTTGTTTGAATAGTTATTGTTGATTGAATGATTATGGTTTGAGAGTCATCACCAAGTTTAATAATCTGTAAATAACGTAAAGTGAAAGAGATTACGCACCAAAACTCTTGGAACGTATATACCTTGAATATGAACATATGGGGGGAGTTATGTGACTTTATATTTGATCATAACTTCTACTGGAGTACAGGACGTTGTACATTCATTTTATTATTATTATTATGCGCAGGAATTCCGCCACTTACGAGTGGTTATTGATGCTGGCACGGTTAGCTCCCGTGTCAGTAACCTCAATTTTATTTGGGAGAGGTTGAGCGGGAAACCCATTCGATGCGTAGTCGGCAATAAATAAATTATGTAGTGTCTAGTGAGAAATTTTATTGAGTGTTGTATGCTTGAAAAACAGGTGCAACGAGGTAAGTTGTGTGTTGACAGGAAATCGTATGTAAGTGTGCTAATTACGCTTATGTATACAACTTTGTTGATTGTGTGTTTTGTGTGTTTGTTGGCCTTGTCTTTATCTTGGCCCTATGATGACCCATTTTTTAATGGAGAGTAGTGGAAACAAGTAGAGATAAGCTTTTCAGGTGATGAAGCATTTTCATGAATGAGCATGAGTGAAGAGCGAATCATGCTAGTTTCTATAAGTATATGAATATGTTATTGTTTTATTTATTTATGACCTTATTATTATGTGTGACTAACGAAAAGGGTTTGAGTTTGGTTTGTTTTATTAAAAGGCCTACAATGGTTCCAAGTTGTAGGTTGATTATATTTTACTCCGTTTGACTTTGGTTTGATTTTACTTTCGTTGATTGACTTTTCAATGTCGACTTGGTTTGAATTGTTTTGAAATTAGTCTTCCGCTGTGTGTCTTTGATAGTTGCCTTAATCATTTTCACGGTGGCGGTAATGTCTTTGATATTTCATTTAAAAGTTTCAAACAGGGCAAAACAAGTATTTTAAAAGAAAGGAATTTCTAGGGTATTACAAAGTGGTATCTGGGAGCTTTGGTTGAGATTTTATTACCACTAAAGCTAAAAACGTGTTTTAATTGTAAACTTGGCCAAGTACTTATTTATTGGTAAAACTTTTAGAGAGTTAATTTTTATTTTATTTTATTTTATTATGATTATTTTATTTTGGGAAGATTAAATATTTATTGATTAAATTTAAAACCATTTTTTTTTGTTCGAATTTTTTTTTAAAAAAAAAAGGGCCGAATTTTTTTTATTTTATTTTATTTAAATGGTCCAAATTTTTTTTAAGAGGGAAGGTCCGAAAATTTTTTTTAGGGAGGTCCAAAATTTTGCCTTATTTCTTATTTAATTTTGAAAAATTTAATTAAAAAGGAGTCAAAAATATTTTTATTTAAATTTGTTCATTTTGCATGAAAGCAAGGATTAAGGTAAGTATTATGTGTTAATAGCTTTTATAAAGCTTGGTGAGATTGGGTAGGAAAGAAATTGGGCATATAAGTTAGAAATAATCATGTTCTTGTATCTATTAATATTTAGGTTGTGATGTTTAATCATGTTTATGGATTACTTGTGAGCATGTGATTAGGAATGATTAAAATTGTTTGATTGAACATTGAACCTAATTCATGCGAGAACTGTATTATTTATCTACTTATTTTTGGGAAGGGAATTCTTTTCTAAGTCTTTTCCTTTACAGGATGCCAATCTTACCTAGCAAATTCACCCAGTTGGGCACACTTGTTAAGAAAACATAATGAACACCCCTATGATTATGTAGAAAGGATTCGATATTTTTGTTCCTATATGAGTAATGTCTTACGAGACAGAGTTTATGACACCACTGACCGCATTTCAGCAATGATTGTTCATTGTTTACCAGAAGAACCTCCTTATTTTGCTGTCAAAGAAAGATTATCTGACTTTTATCTTTCAGGAGACATTCCAAACTAGCACAAATACAAAGATTATTATGGTCAATGGTTCCTAGATTATGCTTTTTTAACCAATTACCTTTGTCAGGGTTGAAAAAACACATTGTCAACATTTGCACCTTTCCATACACTGATTATTATTATAACAATCCAGTAGGGAATAATCCTCCACCAGGTCATTAGTCCGAAAGTTTTTCTTTTTCAAGGGGAAATCAAGTAGAAAATGGAAAACAACAACAGGAAGACAGTTCACTTATGGACATATCAAATCCAAATCCACCTCCAACTCCGATTGTTATAGACATCTCATAATGTTCTGTGTAAGATTTGTCCTGCTGCCAAGCAGACTAAGAAATCTTTTTCTATTAGTTCTATTCAAACTTATAAGCCATTTGAGCTAATTCATGTTGATGTATGAGATTCTTACAAAAATCAAACTTATAATGGTTTTACTCAATTTTTAACCTTGATGATTACACTAGACACACATGGGTTCATTTACTCAAGTTTAAGAGTGACTATGTTTCTGTTATGATTAGTTTGCTGAATATGTTCACACTCAGTTTAACTACAAAATTTTATGTGTGGTACTCCATAATTCACTAATTAAATTTGGTCTCTCCTGCGAAACTAAGATACCTTACATTTGACATATTTAGTTTAATTTAAGATGGTTTCTTAGCTATAATTTGTAGTAGTGAATAGCTTTCTTGAATAATAACCAGACCAAGTAAATTTTTTTATCCATTAAAACTTTGTTGCATTTTGCCCCAACATTGTATTAAATGATTATTATTGTTATTGCTCGAGAAAGAGATTTACAATTGTTTCGATGATACAAACTTGAGGGGAGGATTTTTATTTATAGTTCTCTTTTACAATTTAACCTACTCCAAAATATTCTTAACCTCCTCATAGTGAGAGTTCTGCACACTACAAGCCTAGAAGGTTCTGCACCTTTCCAAGTACAAGGCACTTATATACTATATTTCGGAGCATTCTATACAATTCTACCACTTAGACACTATTATGTACAAAATTGTCTAGATGTTCCTGAACCTTCCCAACAATTCCCGAACTAGTTGTGCACAAAATGATTTTTTTTTTTTTTATGCCTCATCTAATCATATCATGATTTTGATTAGACCATGACCCCAAAATGGCAACCTCCAAGTTTGGACCCATATGGACATTAGTTGGGCATTAGACAAGAATTATTTTACTATTATTTAGGTATTCACTAATGCACGATAGAAGCTTTTTTTTTTTTTTTTTTTTTTTTTTTTTTTTTTTTTTTGGACAACAGGAAACTAAAAGATGACTAAGTAACTGAAAAACTAGTAAGGGTAGCCCTGCACTGATGATTAGTTAGATTACGAGTTTCAAGCATCTGCTCCCGTGCAACTTTCCAAATAACACAGGTTTGGAAAAGAGCCCCTATCCTTCTAATTTCCTTAACTAGCCAGAAGGTTAAAATATCAATACTTTCCATATTCCACAAGGGATGGATAATGATAGTTTAATCCGTGTAAACTGTTATCCTCTGGTACCCCGCTTCCTTTGTTCATCAAACTTGCTCTGCAAAAGTCCCCTCCGCCTTCTCTGAATGAAATCTCATTCGTTGTTGAAATCTAAGCCATCCCTGCATTCCCATAATGTTTTTGCCATGATATATTTATCAAAATAATAATCTCTTGGCCCTTCCCTAGGGGTATGTTGTTGCGAAATTCTTCTATCCCTATATTGACTTTAAGAAAGCCAGGTGGAAGCCCTAACATCACATGGTTAGGACCAAGTCTCTCCATATCAGGGGTGATGAAGGTTTGTAATTCTTTCATAAAATTCACAAAATGTCTATGGAGGGTAGCTAGACAACCAGATTTGCCTCTAAAGACCCTTCTGTTTCTTGATAACCAAAAACCCCATAGGACACAGACAAAAGTGTGTATTCGTTCACCATGAAGGCCATCCTCGTTATAAAAAAGCAGGATATAATTCTGGATCCAGGGTCCCAACAAAGTAGATCCATCAATTTTCGGGTTAATACCCAAAGAACAATTCTTCCGCGCATACTGAACTTGAGAGCATTGTCGGAACAAGTGTTGTGTACTTTCTACCCCTTCCCACAGCAGTCGCAATCCTCTTGAATTGGGACTCCTCTATGGTGCAGGTTTGCCTTAATAGCCAAACCATTCATAACCAACTTCCAAAGAAAAAGACTTCACTTTGGAGGTATGTTTAGATTCCAAAGCAGCCTAAAGAAATCCCTCTCAATAATCTATAAGTCGTCCCTTCCCTAAGAAGAGGAGAGATAAGCATATCCAGTCTTGATCTTGTATAACCCAAACTGATGATGAAACCAATTTTTGAAGTCAGTTTCCTCTGTTGACGGTAACTCCATGGCTACGATACATTGCGTAGAGTCCCAATCAAACCTCTCACGAATAATCGTTGTATTCCATTGTCGATGAGGACCAGGAAGAAGCAAGTCATTAACACGACCTTGACCAACACCCCCTTATGAGTTGGTCTGAATGTAAAAGAGGAACATTACCATTTACCCATCGCATATTGGCATACTTCACTCGCTCTCCATTGCCAATCTTCCACGCAAACCCTGCGATGAATAAGCTCTATAGGGGGGGCATCTTATAAAAAGTTACATATGCATTAGATTAATTGTGTTCAAGATGGGTTTTTGGGTAAATATTTATTTAAAAACTAGATTAGCTGTCGCTCGTTGCACGGATATAATTAAAAAAAAAGTTATAATTGTGTACATTTTCAAGTCATAGTATCATTCATACTCCCTCCGTTTTTAAATACTTGCTCCATTTCTCCATGCGCGAGCAACCCGAACTCAACTCGGTCAAAACTCGAATTAAATTTGACTCGACTCGAGCTGTTAACGAGCACGAGTTGAGCAAGCTCTAACTCGACAAACTCGTGAGCAACTCCATATTATATTTTATTAATATAGAGTTTACAAATAAAGTTACCATGTTTAAACAAATTTGACACTTAATAAGTGTTAATTTATATTATCAAAAGAGATAGAGGTAATTCCTCCCCATCACCTACGCACTAAGCTAGCACCGTGCCGTTGCTCCAACTTCACAAACCTGCATCGCTCCAACACTGCTTTTAAGCAATATGCCCAGTGATTAACAAATACTTTTCCCCAAAGGGTTAATATGGGTCCACTTCACATATTTCGCTACTATGGTGTTTTTTTTTTCCGGCTAATCGGTCAACCACCGCGAAGAAGCAATATAGGCGGTTGTAGCAATATAGGCGATTGATCGACAACTCAGTGTGGCCATAGGAGGAGAGGAGAGAGAAGGGGTGACGTGGTTAATTACATAGTGGTGGTAGAGCTGTGGAGTAGCTAGAGGAGAGAGAAAGAGGGTAATGGGTAATTTCATACTACATATGAGATATCAAATTATTTACCAGATTGCCAATTTTGAGATAAACATCCAAGTTTTACTCCGAGAGAAACCTAGGCTCCCCTAATACACAAATTCTTATATGTGGCTAGCCATATAGTGTGCCCACTTCACAATAAGACAATTAATTAATTAATAGGGGGTTACAGTGATGAGCAAATGGGGTTACCTTGACATATATGAGTTATTTAAATGAAAAAAAATGGGTAATCTCTTTCATAAGTGGAATCATTCTTTCAATTTTTGAAACAAAAAAATAGGAGTTACTCGAATAAACAAATAAGGTTACCTATTTCTAAATTAGTTGATATTACTTGTATAATAAATTAAAGTTATTAAGTTACTTTAATGGACAAAATGAGATTACTCTTATTAGCCTCTTAGGTCCTGTTTGGTTTGATGTAAAAGGTTTTCATGGAAAATGAATATTCCATTTTTTTCCCATTTTCCTTAGGGGTGGAAAACAATTTTTCCAAGGGTGGAAAATTCCATCCTTAATGATGGAAAACATTTTCCTTTCCAAAACAAGGGAAGCCACATTTTCCTCTTTCCTCCTTACCTCCTTTTTTTACGAGGAGACCTCCATTTATCTCCTAGATAAACAAAATTGGTAAATCCCATGGCAAATTGGTAAATAAATGCATATGGAATTGTGTAATTTATATAAAATAATATTAAATCTGAAAATAAAAAGGAAAAAGTTAAAAAAAATGAAAGACCCACTGACTTAACTGTGTGAACTTTTTGAAGCATGCCGTTATTAGTGTAAAGCCATGGAAGAGCTCGAAAAGGAAGAAGATGACGCCATCCCCCCCGACCTTCACCTTTCCTCTCCAAAATCCATCACAACCATCACCGTCAAATAGCCTCGTGTTCCAACAATTCCGCCACAAACTAACTCCATGACGCCACTTTGCGGAGGCCGACCGAACAAATAGAAACCCTAATAGCAAAGTGTGTAAAGTAGGGCCATACAAACCCTTTAGGGAAACCATCACCTAACTGCCGCTTTGCGGCTAAATCAGGCAACCATTCCGCCATGAAAACATAAGAAAATGCAGATGAGGAGAGAGAATAAAAACAAACCCCATAACCACCATTTCTACCATCACCACCGTGCATCACCGATGATTGTTGGCAGAATTTGCTGACGAAAATTACATTTTGATGATTTTTTCTGAAACAATTGTTTACCAAAGTGACAAACAACATTTGACGAAGTTGAATTTTCAGTTAATGTCAAATTTACATAAATAACCCCAGTTTTACTGCATTTTTACGAAAGTACCTTGGGATATTCTTATCATGTTTATCTAGGAGATAAACTTGAATTTCCTCTTTTTTACTTCCCTCACATTCATCCTTACATTTCCACTCTTATTTTTTTTTATTTTTCTTGGACTTTTCTTGTATGTAACCAAACAAAGGAAAACTAATCTACAAACTGCAATTGTGTTTTTCTTTGAAAATATGTTTTCCATAAAAACTAATTTTTCATTAAAAATGTTTTACATTAGGAAAAATTGCGGAAAATAATACAACCTTTGGTCCGTTCTTTTTTAATAATACAACCTTTTGATTAATTCTTAATAATATAACCTTTGGGGGGCGTCAATTTTAAACAAGACATTACCTGTTGGTGACCTGTTTTTGAAGGTAACCGTGACACGTGTCATTGTTTTATTGGTTTTTCAATACAATTAATAAATTAAATAATTTTTATTATTAAAGAAATTAAAAAAAAAAAAAAAACCCAAACCACCTAACCACCACCACCCAACCACCTCCTCTCCCCTCCCCCTTAACCCCGAATTTCCACCTTAACCCCAAACCACCCAACCACCACCACCCAGCCACCTCCTCTCCCCTCCCCCTAAACCCCGACTTTCCCCCGTAACCCCAAACCACCCGACGCAAACCACTTCCCCCTTAACCCCCTTTCCTTCCCAACCACAACAAAAACCACCCTAATCCACGCAGCCGCCACCACAAAACCCCCCGAAACACCACAAAAATCACTCGATCCCTTTCCCAGATCCCGATAACCACCTCCCTCCCCTTTCGTTGCTCGAAAACCGCCCCCCTCCACTTCCCCTGTATCGAAAAAAATCCCCTGCATCAGTGTGGTGTTCGCGTCGCGATGAGGCTCGTGTGTCTGGGAAAGGATGGTGCTGGGCGCCGTACCGGCGCCGATGAGGTCGTCGTTGCGTGTGGGGGAGGGGGAGAGGAGGTGGCTCGAGGGTGGGAGATATGGTGGTTGGCTGGGTCGGGAAGAGGAAGGGGATGGGTGGTTTTTTTTTTTTTTTTTTTTTTTTTTTTTTTTTTTTTAAAAATTTGCTTAAATAATATAAATTACAATTAATGTCTTAATTAGGAACTAATTTAATTTTAAACATTTTGTTAAAAACCAAAAATTAAAAGTTATTTATTTTTTTTTAAAAATTAATATTCAGACCAATTACATGACAACACGTGTCATGGGTAACCGGTTTTAAAGGTTACAAGTTTTTTGTCTTGTTTAAAATTAACACCCCCTAAAGGTTATATTATTAACAATTAATCAAAAGGTTGTATTATTAAAAAAGAACGGACCAAACGGGGCCTTATGCATAAATAGGATTTCATATACTGTACGAAGTATTAAATCAATGTGGGCTAGCCACGTACAAGTTACTCCCCTGAAAAAACTCACCCCAAAAAAAAAAAAAACGAAGGCGAGCATCGAAAATAACACCAGTATACAACCACCAATCTTCCACCACCACCAAGCTTTTACAAATCAAACAACAATGGCAGGAACCTCTCATCTTACCAAGAACATTTGTTCATTTTCTCTCTCCTCATCTCGCACTTCTATCCTCTTCAATTCCCCCGTATTTTTCTCCAATTTCTTAGCTTGTAAACCTCGAATTAATACCAAAAACCTTGCCCTTAAATTGAATTATTCCACCAATTTTAATTTCAATTCCAATGTTAGAGAACGAACGACATTGGTTCGTGCCATGTCGTCGTCTTCGTCTTCATCTTCGTCTTCTTTTGGGTCGAGACTTGAGGAAAGTGTGAAGAAGACAGTTACAGAAAACCCAGTTGTTGTTTACTCGAAAACTTGGTGTTCGTAAGTGCTTAGTTTGGATTATTTTTTTCATTGATTTGAGGTTTTTGTTTGAGTTTTTATCAATTTTATGACCATTTTGTTTGATTTTATGAATTGGGTTTGTTTCAAAATTGGAAATTTTGATGGGGTTGAAGTGGATTTTTGGTTCTTATATATTTATGTTTGTGAATTTTGGGTTGAAGGTATTCTTCTGAGGTGAAATCATTGTTCAAAAGACTTGGAACCGAGCCATTGGTTATTGAATTGGATGAATTGGGTATGTTTATTAGTTTATACTAAGTAATTTTTTTAATTTAGCATTAAGTATGAAATTCTATTCAAGTATTGTTGCATCAATTATGTTTATTGGTCTGTTGTTGATTGTGGTTGTTAATTTATTGTACTGGCTTCGGGCAATAGTTACTACATATGAAGAAAATATATACATATGCTCATTGTTAAAATGGTGTTTTATAAGGATGTGATTGTCACTGATTGTGCTTTAGAAATTGCCATATAGGTTCACCTTTCTTTCGAGTATGTTTCGATTTAGTGGCAGAGAATCGTGTAGGCCTGTAGGGTGAGTAGTCTTAATTTAAGGGAATAATGAACGATTGAATGTTTTAGTGAATGCAATCTAATGAGCTATGGCCTATGGGCATATTGGGAAGTGAATTGATTGGAGGAGGTTGTTAAAAGGTGTTGTGATATCAATTTTGGTGAAATGGGTAGTGCGAGACTATAAGTCATATTGTACAATTAGCTTTGAGTATTGGTGGCACTGGCAGTGATTTAGGATGAATGCCAATACTGGTGTTTGATATGTCACATTGCTTCATTGTTTTAGCATGCAATAGGCATGACACATGATTATGGAAGTAGTCGAGTTTAGAGTAGGATGCAGAATGCTGAGTTTAGTTATATGGTTTACCACGGTGCCTTTAAGAGGACATCCTTATGGGTGGAACCTTGGAAGTGTTTTCATGTATCTGTACCAGTTTATTGTAGATCAACCTGAGTACGTGACAACAAGTCAAAAGCCAAATAGTCAGGGCCAATTTGTCAACAAATTGAATTAGTCAATTTCTGTGTGTGTTATTCTAACTAGTGAATCTTTCCACTTTTAAACTCTAGAGACCTTAGATAGGAAGAGATGAAATAGCATCTTTTGTGATGTACTTGTAAGTAAATCTTGGCTCAATTTTCAAGCATAGTGCAAATTTCTTAAAGTGAATAAAGTATATAACCAGGGGCTGAAACTGTTACAACTGCCCTTTCAGAAAAGGGTATGATTTTTGAACTTTTAGAACCTGAAAAGAATAGATTAAGAAAAACAAGTTAAAGGGGTGGTCTAATAGTTATTGGAAAATATTAGGTGGAGGATCCTGACCTTTAGTTAAACATGGAAGCTCCATCCCGCATCAAAATTCCCCAGTCTCTCAAGTAAGATAAAACGATTCTAATTTAATTCTCAATCTCGAGGATGAAGGAGGAGCTTGAGTGGTTAGATAGTGTAAATAATTGATAAGATTTGATGATTCATAAAGCTGGATTATACCACCAAATAGCAACATTAATATTTCTTGGGAAATTCTCAATTGTGACCCTTTGTGCTACACAAAAATAAGTAAATGACCCTAAAAATTTTATCCCAAATATGACATTAATGAAAGTTTTTTGATTAAAAAAAATTAAACTATGAACCTATGGTTAGGTTTTTTTTTAAAAAAAAAATAAAGAAAAACCAAATTACACCCAGCTGCTGCCACCACCTCTACCCTCATCCTCACCCCAACCCGACACCCCCCACCAGACCCAAATCTGACTCCCCCATCAGACCCGACCCTGACCATCGCTCCTCCCACCATAACTTACGACCCTCCCTTTCTATCTCCTTTGAGTCTCTGACCTCTCCGCCAGCAACAACTATCAGCACCCGAAACTACCCCACCTACCCAAATCTGAAAGTGATTTCGGTTCAGGTGGGGGTTAGGGTTTCGGGTGAGGGTGGTTTCGGTTCAGCTGGTGGCGAGTGAGGGGGAGGCAAGAGGGGCTGAAAACGGGTCGGGGGAAGGGGAGGGGGGCCGGAAACGGGACAGTGGCAGGGGCTGCTGGCTGGGTTTGAGTTTCAGCTCTGGTGGGTTCAGGTTTTCGGTAGAGGTGGAGGCGGTGGGGGTGGCTAGGTTGACTTTTTTTTTTTTTGAAATAAACCTAACCATAGTTAATTTTAACTAATTTTTTTTAATTAAATAAGGTTATAAGTGGGATAAAATTCTTAAATGTGTAATTCAATTTCAAGAGGGTCATCATTTCTGTGTAGCACAAATTGAGAGTCACCATTGAGGATTTTCCATATTTCTTTTATGTAGTGTAGATAAATGCATGAGAGTTGATGTTAAACTTGTGATAGAAGAAGGAGAGAGAGAGAGAGTTGTTTTCATGAGTGTTTTTGATTTGTAATGGTCCCTTTATAATCCAAATTTAGGCTTGTGTATATCTTTCTTTTATTAGGATATTTTTATTTGATATAGGATTTTGTTTTCAAATGTAGGGAAGCATTTGTTGAATTCCTTTTGAGTGTCATTATAAGTGTTTCATGGCTTCATTGTTTGTGAATTCACTCAACTGACTTCTACTTCAATAAAATCATGTAAGTCAATAGCCCAATATTGTTGAATTGATAGCTTAGTCAGCAGAGGAGGATAGGAAAAACTCTAAATTTTTAAAACATAGAAGGGCTAAACTTCACATTGAACCTATGGTTTTTTTCTTGAATATAAATGCTATCTTTGATGACTAGCGAATGGTTGTCAGATTCCTCTGTTTGGATGGGTTTAGATCAAAATAATTAATCATTAGAAAACATTTAGTTGTTCATGGAAGATATTGTAGATCTTCAGGTGTTTTTTGCTCCTTGGATATTGATGAATGTTTTTTTTTTTTTTTTTTTTTTTTTTTTTTTTTTTTTTTAAATTATTTTATATTGGTGGATAAGAATAGGTGTGGTGCTGGAATTTCCTTTTGTTATGAGGTCTAGTTAAGATGATATTGCAGACATTTCCTTTATATGGTCACAAGCCGATTGGTGTAATTTTTCTCAGAAAATATTAGGAGACAATTTTTAGGGTGTAGGACTCTAGGTTTTGGCTTAATAACTGTATGTGCTGATGTTCCCATCAGAACTTCAATTTATTCAGTGAGAGCCTTAAACCTAGCAATGTTTTTACACTATTTTTTCAAAGATAAGATCTTATGATTGGTCAAGTGAAGTTGGGATTGAAATTCTGATTCATGATGAAGCTTATTAGTAATATTAAGATGAAGCAAGAGACTTTCAAAGATATCAATGAGGTATATAGGGTTATAAACATTGAAATCAGGAGTTTGAGAGTAAGAGATCTTTTGGAAAGCAACTTTAAAATTTTGGTTTGATGTAAAAGAAATTGGAATAAAGAGTTGTAAGTTTTCAGATTTTTTTGGAGAAGAATACAAGGGGCAGAGATCTTAATATTCCTTTCTTATTAGGCTTTGATTTTGGCTTTATCTTGGTGGATTTTGTGAGGCCTCCTTGCCCTCTAGCTGTATAATAAGCTATATTTTTTTTATCTTGAAAGAAGTTGGTATGAAGGAGTGGATGAGAGTAACTCCAACAGTTTAAGAAAGGAGTTTATTTTATTCTAAGTTGTATATTGAGGTGTACAAGTAAATAATCACACTCTGCTGTTAGGATTGTGAGACTTAGGAATCTAAGGCACGTTCAGAGACTTTTTTGCAGAACTTCTTTGAAAAGTAAAATGATGGCTGCTCTATGTTAGGAGAACTCTTGTAATATTGTTGGCCTTCTCCAATTCTCTTTTGAAATTTGTGTTTATATGCAAAATATTGCTACATGTGCTGATGAGGCATTATATATTTTACTATAAAGAGAAGGGAGCAATGAATGGATTTCAAGTTGGACTATGAAAAGACTCATATAGAGCTAGTTGTTTGTTGAAGAATATATTGGACAAAATTTAGTAACTTGGAGCATTTTAGTTGTTTTTTTTTTTGTATTTGTGAATGTGTTTCTATGTTTACCCGTTATCCATAAGCTGTTATTTGTGAACTTAACTGGCCATTGCTACATGTGTAATCACCCAAGCCTATATGGGTAGCCGCCCATCACTTGTAAGTTACTAGTCTGTACTTAATATGGCGTTTACTCATGACCTTTCTGAGTTACCAATCATTACTATCAAGTAAGAGCATTGCTAATGTTTAATCATGAGGCTTTCTTATAAGCAAGTGAAAATATCAAGTAAGTAGCTCAACACCAGTGGTAAATAGAAAATAATGTCTGAAAGTAGTATTAGCTCAAACAAGCTGACAGGTTGAGTTTCTTTTTTCTTTCTCTTTTTATCTTTTAATTAAGAAAAGCAAACTCCACTTAATATGTGATATTTGGATTACAAATTTTACTATATTTAACCATTTATTTATATTTTGCTAGATAATACGTGTTATAGCTAAACATTAGAGTACTTAGCAACTTGAAAGTATAGTAGCTTAAAAATTTGATATGGGAAGGCATATTTCAATGTATTGCCTTGCTCTAATTTCCCATTACTTACCATGGTTGTTACTTTTGACCTGTGAAAGCAATACCAATGACAAGTTACAAAGCCTACAGTACTCTGGCCTTGCCACATCATAATTTTAAGTTGCTAAACTTTCTTTTACAAAGTACTCTTAACGGCTAGATATTTAAAAAAATTATGGCATGCAAATAAACAAATAAATTAAATAAATTTTGTTATCCACATGTCACATTTTAAGTGGAGTTTGAGGCTTTGAGCTACTTCTGCTTTCAAAGTACACTTTTTTTTATTTTTTATTGTATTTTTTATTTTTTATTGTATTTTTTATTTTTTATCCTTCAATGGTGAGCAACTGAGCAACCTACATGATATGTTATTACTTATTTGTAAGCAGTTTCTAAAAGTAACCATTCGAGATTGACAGAACATTTAAATTCCTTACTATAGGGAATATGGTTGTTCAAGCTCCTTAGAGCGAGGAACATGAGCCTAGTGCCACCTATATGAGCCTTGTTTGCATATCTTTCCAAGTGTCAAATATAAGTTGTGTAATGGTGGAAAATTATGCTTTCTAACTTCTTGGTTTAAAACATTTTTTCTGATTTTCATTTCAAATTCCCTTAGATAGTGTTTGGAATTAATGAATTCAACTATGGAATCTAAAAGCTTGAATTCCAATTCCAAATATGCTGTTTGGGAAAAGCTAATAAGTTAAATTCTAGAATTTTCAAATACCACTGATGCTGTATGGAAGTGGCATTTTAATTATGGAATTGCCACTTATCTAAAGAAAACATTTTCATATCGAATCTTTCACAATACAAGGATGTAGAGCATCATATTCCTAGAAAACAACAAATTTGAAAAAATAAAAAATAAGTCAATATTGTAACCACAATACTATTTATGAATTGGAAGTATAATTACTCATTAATATGGGTGAAGATGTAGGGTTAAAAGGAGTTCTATGATATTTACTAGCTTTAATAGAGAGAAATGAAGGCATATTTTCTAGAGAAAAATAGTGTGTTATACGAAATAGGGAGGAGAAGCGAACCTTGAACCATCAATGGCTGAATTTAGGGGAGGAGGGAGATACCGAAGTTGCTTCCCATACAATGTGATTCAGGTGGGAGAGAAAAACAGACGAAGAGAATGAATAAAATGTGCTTTTGGTGAAAAGTTTTAAATGACAACAAACAATGTGTCATTGGAATTACATATTCATGGGCTGGTGGGCCTCTAGCCTTAAATATTCAGGCCAATTTCAGAATTGCAAATTCTTTTGTTCCAAAACACCTCAATTCACCCTATTCCAGAAATTTTGACTGAAATTCTAGCATCCAAACACAAAATTAGACTAATTTTTGATATATGTTGTTTTGATCCTTCAAGCATCCGCCTGACCAGAGTATATGGATGATTGAGATTCTGCTGCTTTCTCATGCATCTCCTCCAACAATTTGTCAGAGAGTCCACATTCCAAATGGACCAAATCCTTTTCTCTACATTATAAATGATTCTGTCATCCTAAGCATGGCAAAGATTGTATTTCACTATGGTTTTTGGTGAACTTGGTACTAAGGTCTAAGGACAGTAAGGCCAAAACAATTACTGGCTTTGCAATGTGCTACAGTAGTAATGGATCAAGGAAGCACCTATTAAGACTGTTATAACAGTCTTCTTGCATGCTGATCAATTGGTTTGATGTATATTGATTATTTATCATTTAGTCTAAATGCTATAATGCGTGATGTCAGTCGAATTTAAGTAGCTATTCACTACCCAGCTTTTATAGATTTGTCGCTTCAATATTCTTGTGTGCCTAAAAGATTGAAAGCCGTGGTGCTTGATATATGACAACCAGTGACTTGTTAAACTATCTTTTCATTCATTCAATTGCATCTGATCACAGTATTGTTTTGATTAAACATGACAAAGAATGGATTTACGTGGTTACTGGGCTAAATATATGCATATCCATACCTGCTGCTTTGCACACTCATATTCATTGTGACTAATTTTGTGGATATGGTAAAGCCTAGATCATTGGAAGAGAACACTAGATTTCTTCTTATGTTTTTGCTCTTGAAATAGATACTTTGCACTAACCATTCTCTATGTCAGTCATCAGTAAAATTGTGGTTATATCTGATGAGAATTATGGGCGCTCTTGTTGAATGAGTACTCTTGTTGAGTTTGGCTGTTATTTTTTGTATCGCAATGAAATGATCAAGTAACACATAATGGAATATTTGCTTCACTTATTGTTGATTATTGCTGGCTGATATGTATATTGCTGGGTGAGGGAACAACCATCTTCAGACTTGTGAGCAAAATTATTCTTAGATATATAAGCTGATAAGCACCTGTAAGTGGTAATTAGTATTGGTAGAGATTCAAACTTTATGAATCATTGTATTTGATAAAACTTGATTTGCTGGCATATTAATCTCTTGATCTGTCAGGTGCTCAAGGGCCTCAACTGCAGAAGGTACTGGAGAGGCTTACTGGTCAATACACTGTTCCAAATGTTTTTATTGGTGAGTGGTCTTGAGATATTTTCTTTTGATCTGTTTCATGATCACAGTATGTCCATTACTTGAGGTACAAGATGAAACATATAGTTTCTTGATTCCAAGTGATTCATCTTCATGATAAACCAATGTTTTGTTGTTTAATGTCTGTGGTTTTGGCCTTTTGGGTATGAAATTATTTTTTTCTCCGCTTTATTTATGGAGGAAAAAAAAAAACTTACACGGAAATTCGTATTTGCATGCATCATTTTTGTCTTTCAAGATCAGCTCTCTAGCAGTGCAGTATTAGACATCTTAGCATAAGAAATTATGTTTGCTTGCAGTCAGCTACACATATTATTTTAAATAGATATGAACTAGCTTATTCAATTACTTTCAAAGGGTTGCATTTGTCGGCAATCACGCCTCACCAAACCTCATAAACATGGAAAATTTTCTTTTTTAGACTGTCTTTCAAGTTTAATCCTTTTTTTTTTGCAATCTTTATCTGATTTACTAATATGATTCAATTGCTTATACATCCTCTTCTATTGTCTGACCAGGGGGCAAGCACATTGGCGGCTGTTCAGGTAATAATAGATTATTATTTTTTGGTTTTTCTTTTTTCTTTTTCTTTTTTTTTTTTTTTTAAATTTTCATTTTAAATTTATTTTTTTATATTTTTATCAGTTGCAATAGCTACGTGTCTTGTGAATTTCTTTTTGGGTTTGCTTGAATTTTGAGCTCTAGGCAGCCTAATTTATTTACCTTGAAACTGATAGCCATCGCCCAATCGTCTGAAATGCTCTAAAAATTTTGTATGCTTCATAACCATCCTAATGTTTCATTGTTGGATGGATGTATTAATTATTTCCTTTATTGGTTTATGCAGAAACTGTGAAGCTTTACCATAAAGGAGAGCTTGAGCCATTGCTTTCTGAGGCAACTGCCAAATCATCATAGAGCTAGCAACTCCAAAGCCCACTTAACCAGAGGCGTTGACCTTTCCTTGCAAGATATGCTCATCTTTGCTCTCTGAGAGCTGCATGTTTTTTCATTCTTGTTGATTTATTTGTGAAAACATAGCTATTGAAACTGTTAGGCAATAATTAGATTTGTCATAGGTATCACACATTACATTTTCAAACCAATTCTTACATGAAATTGAATCATTGAGTTATTGAATATATCAAATAGTAGGTAAAATATGACAGTTTGAAAATCCATTTGAAGAAGCTGATGCTAGGATTCCGTCTGATACTTCTGTCTCTCACTTTCTCTTCTTCACCTTTAGTTGGTAGTCTTTGTACTGGGATGAAATTTGAATGGTGGTCTTTTATCTCTTTCTTTCTTTTGACTGGCCTAGAATCGTTTATTCTTCAAAACGGACTTCATTATTTGGTAATATCCTTTAATCAGGGTGCTGGAGCTGCAGTAAATCGCTCTCTTAGCCCTCTGAAGTAGGTCAACATCTTATCATTATCTGGTAAGCTCTCATTGATCTCTGGGACTTGCTTAAATCTCTTGCTCCAAGCCAGTAACTTGGGAAACTCATCAGATTCCAGTAGTTTGATTCCTGCTGCTTCTTGCATTAATTCTAGCCAGCAAGCAATCCATCCTAAGCATATATCAGCATACCCAATTTGATTCCCACCGAAAAAATTCTTCTTTCCCAACCCTTTATCTTCTATTATATGGAGTAGTTCTTTAGCTTCTTTCGCGAGCTTCTCTTGGGCTTCCCCAGCAGCTCGGAAATAAGAATAGAATGTTGGGCTCTGCATCATTTGTAAGATCTACTTAGGTATTAAAATATCTTTTGGAATCTCATGTTTGATTTAAAACAGGTGCAAAAAGTTCTGGAAAAACATGAACTGAATATTAAGTTTGGTTTTTGGATTAAGAAGTGTTATTTATTTTACTCATTTACTATCAAATTGTATTTCTTAATTCTGTAGAGGATGATCTTAGATTATGTTACTATGTGAACACTATAAGTCTATAACTAAGCTGTTAGATTGTTATGTTGACTCCTTGTATAGTTGAGTGTTGATTATCTGAGTTTAATGGTCAGATAAGAGAAATCTTATTTTAACAGAGTTAAGGGGAAAAGAAAAAACAAGAAACATTTGCTTCTACCTTATCTTCTAGAAATTCAGCCCAAAATCGCGCCATGGCCTTCTCATAAGGATCAGCTGATAGCAGGGGATTCTGAGGCCAAACCTCATCTATGTACTCGAGAATAATAATTGATTCTGCTATAGGTTTTCCATTATGAATGAAGACTGGTATTCTCTGATACACTGGGTTATGTCGTATAAGCTCATCACTCTTGTTTGCTATATCCTCTTCTGTATAATCATATTCGACACCTTTGAGTTTCAAAGCCCAGATAACTCTATGACAGTAAACACTAGACCAAACTCCCAGTAGTTTAACTTCCTTCATTTCTGTTATGTTGGTGAAATTGTGGATTTTTTCAAATGAAATCTTGGATTTGTTAATTCAAACTTTTTTTTTTCAAGGTAAGCTTATGATCTGAAAGTTCTGCTTTATTGCTGCTGTTTCTTTTTGACTATTTTTATGGCTTGGACATTTTCTTGGTTTAAGAAACTGACGTTTAAGATGTTAATAAAGTTTTTTTTTTTTTTTTTTTTTTTTTTTTTTTTTTTTGACAACAGCAAAAGAGACAGATGTTAATAAAGTTAAAGTTAAGTTAGGTGATGCAATTTTGTGGACCACTTGTATTGTTATCTAGTTTCTCTAATGATGTGACAAACAAGGGTTTTCTAATAGGCTACAAGAATTTTATAATTGAGTTCTTATCTGAGTTTTTTTGCTGAAGTAATAGAGAAGAATTTGCCCTTAATCCCTGAAATTTAATGCTTGTCGTCAAAGCATATTTATTTGGTGGGTTGAAATGCTAGTTTATCAGCAGAAAGCAAAGTTGCAAAGGCATAAGGCTGGATACTTTTTCGGGTTTACATCCAGAATTAGTTGCTTTCATTGTGTTATATTAGGAATCAGGGTTTACTTTCACTTTATACGTCTCTGATAAATTGATGATTCACTAATTTCTGGTTTTAGTTCAGTTGATACTAAAGGTTCACAGATACATTTTATTCAGCAGGAAATGCAGGACATACATTTTATCCACCTGACAGTCCTACCCTCAGCTGTTGTTACCTGACATAAACATCTCCCTAATATGCTTGTAATATTCATACATTTCTTCTCGGTCAGGCAGGTTTTCCTGGATTACCGATACATTCTTAAAATTCTCTGCCCATAGTTTCAAACGAGGAAAATGGCTGCCTTCAAGTATTCTAACACCAACTACTTTTTCAATTGTTTCAAACCACCAAGCAAGCCACCCACAAGCCAAGTCCATCAGCCCTACCTTGTTGCCGCCAAAGAACTTCTTGTCTCCTAGAGCTTGCTCTTCTAAGACCTTGAACAGCTCCTTGCCGCCTTCTATTGCTTTTAGGTGGTCTTCTCCCGAATCAATGAAAAATGCTCGAAATACAGGACTGATCTGCAATATTTAAGACAGTCCTAACTTCAAGTTTATGCTAGGAATTAGCATGGTTTCTAACCAGATTACAGCTCTAAATATGGAAGAAATTAGGGAAGAACAATGATGACTATATTGATAATAGGCGAATTACACTAATAGAAGGATAATTCCACTTTTGAGAGGTGGATTCTCTCCTACTATGAGCTTTTGAGAGGCTCACTCTCTCCCAATGACATAACCTCGACAATATTCAACATGATGATTATTCCTCCTAATGAGGTCTATTTATAGAAAAAGTCTCACAATTAACTCTAACTTATTCCTCAAGACACTACTAATAGGCTATGACTAATGTGCCCCTCCCTCACATACTGATTCCTTGCAATACCCGCCGCCCAAACATTCACCTTGTCCTCAAGGTGGTTTATAATCAGAACTGGATTCCCGGCCTTTGACCCAGCTCTTAAATAAGACAAAGGCGAGAGAAAACTGCACTAAGAATTCCTTATCATTGTTGAAAATTCGTGCTCCCTCCTGAGAACCTTCTATGGCAGGAAAATCTGAATACTTTATCAGCATGTCATGAGAGCAGAGCATTGAATTTTGGGTAGAGTTGGTCTTCGTGGACTTGGGATTTGTTGGCTTTGGGAAGGGGAAATTGCAATGTACAATTTGGGTGATGAATTTGGGTTTTAAAACTGATGTTGGATGGATGGGCCTAAATTTACCAAACCCAACATCGGAAGACTTTAATTTGTAAGTCACTCCAAAAGATGATAGGTTGGGCTTTAAATGAGTAAGCCCATTCATTCTCAGAAACCCACTATGACAATCTATTCTGTCTGAAGCACGTGAGAGCTGGCTGATAAATTTTGCAATATCTTCAGGGTGTATTACTATAATACCCTTACTAGAACTTTTCATTTTTGACTTCCTCTCCAAGCCAACAAAAGATCCACTCAAGCTTTTCCCATACTCTTCTCTTTCTAATGATTTCTGGAAAACACCAAGCAACCAACCTTGAAGTTTTCCACCAGCGAATCCGCCGCTCACAAAGGGCTAGAACACCACCGCCGGAAAACCTGCCAGAGAAATCACTCACCCCACTACTCGAAACAACGTTCATACTTTCTGTCCCACACTCACTGCTCCAACAACCTACCACACCACCTGTCTCGCCGGTATAAAAACCAGGGCCACCAGCAGACCCGCTTCCTCCAGCACCACCTCGCTCAAACACTCCTCCTAGCGATTTCCTTTCGAGACAATTACATTTCTCACTCGATCTATTGCCGGCGACACCCCCTTGAGCACTGCCATTCCGTCCTCCAAATCTTCCGGTGGCGAAACCATCTTCACCACCGCTGAGACCTCCTGGTAAAACACTCAAAAATTTTCCAGATCCATTTGTCTCAGCACCACTAGACCAAGCTTCTGGACTTATAAGTCCACCGCCTGAGTGCTCCACCATCGCGCCATTGGAGAAGGTGCGAACCACGGAGTAAAAGTACCGGTTAGATCTGGAAATTTCCAGTACCTCCACCTTCTTGTCCTCCTGTGATGGAGGTTCCTCCTCGCCACATGACCACTCGGAGCTGGCTAACTCACCAACCTGATGTTCATCTTCCTCGAAGTCTTCGTAAAGTACTCCTGACCCTAATTTGATTCGAGAAATTGCATCCTCAAAAATCTTCTCTATGTTATGGCACAATCGATCTGTAATTTCATCAATTTTTGCCTCGAGCTTTGACTGTGAGAACACATCAGAGAACTCCATGTTCACCGGACTTCCAGCAAGGTCACCGGAGACCGAACTGCTCTGATACCATTTGCTAGGAATTAGCATGGTTTCTAACCAGATTACAGCTCTAAATATGGAAGAAATTAGGGAAGAACAATGACGACTATATTGATAATAGGCGAATTACACTAATAGAAGGATAATTCCACTTTTGAGAGGTGGATTCTCTCCTACTATGAGCTTTTGAGAGGCTCACTCTCTCCCAATGACATAACCTCAACAATATTCAACATGATGATTATTCCTCCTAATGAGGTCTATTTATAGAAAAAGTCTCACAATTAACTCTAACTTATTCCTCAAGACACTACTAATAGGCTATGACTAATGTGCCCCTCCCTCACATACTGATTCCTTGCAGTTTACTAACTTAACACCCGTAATTAAGATAGTCCTAACTTCAGGTTTACAATTTAACACCGAACAAGCTTTTTGATAGAATTTAGTAAAGTCTTAATGAGTCTTCTGTGTTGAGTCAAGATACGAGTTGTGTTCGAATATATAAAGGAAGAAGCTCAGATCATTGGCAAATTTCTCTGATTAGATTTAGTAATTTGACTTAAATTTTGATGGGGTAAAGTGGATTTTTATAACGGATTGAACCGATTTTTGCTTTAGGGTAAGTAAGCCTATTTTTATTTTGTGAAATATACAATAATACTCCCTCTATCCCAAAATAAATTATCCATTCTCTTCGTAATACAATTTCACTATGTTCGCTAAGAATTTATAATTTATAATATGATTAAAAAAATCTAAGAAACTTGAAGGAAAGCACAAATTATAGGGAAAATGGCAAAAGGCAATAAAAGGAAGTAATTTACCGTATCCTCAACAAACTTGGTCCAAAACCGAGCAACAGTCCTCTCATGAGGATCTTGTGGAAGGAGATGATGTTGAGGCCATGTCTCTTCAATATACTCTAGGATAACATTCGATTCCGAGATCGATTTTCCGGCATGAATAAGCACCGGAACTTTCTCGTATACAGGGTTGCTCTTCAAAAGCTCATCACTCTTGTTAGAAAGATCTTCTTCAACATATTCATATTCCACACCTTTGAGTTTCAAAGCCCATATTACCTTATAACAATAAGGACTTGGCCATGCTCCCAAAACCTTCACTTCTCCAATTTTTCTTACTTATTTTTACTTACTTTCTTGATATTTTAGCTTAAATTTCTTTGTAATTTTGTCTTTAATACTCAATTAATTTTGAATTTTCTATATAAGAAGGTGACTGAATTACTTGAGTCAACTTGACTAAGTATTGTTTATTAACTTAATTTGTTGTCTAATTAGTCAATTTTTTTTGTTTGGTCAATAACCCAACGACTTTTTTGCTTTAATAATCAGCCAATAAGAATTATCAGCTACCTCAGCGTGCCTAATACTGATCAAAGCTTTTTTGGTGCAGCAGACCACACGGTGTGGCCTGCTGCCAAGTCAGTAAAAATAACGGATTATGCGCGCATAACGGGGTTACTGTTTCACTCGTATAACGGAGTTACTGGTTTTGTCAGGGTTAATTGTATTTATTTTTTTCAGAGGTTACTTGTATTTTTTTTTTCAAGGGTTACTTGTATTTTTTTTTTCCAGGGATTACTTGTATGGATTACTTATTCAGAGGTTACATGTATTATTCAGGGTTACTTGTATTTTTTTAGGGGTTATTTGTATGGATTATTTATTCAGGGGTTACTTGTATTTTTTTTTTTTTTCAGAGGTAACTTGTATTTTTTTTTTTTCAGAGGTTACTTGTATTTTTTTTTCAGGGGTTACTTCTATGGATCACTCATCCAAGGGTTACTTGTATTTTTTTTTCAAGAGTTACTTGTATTTCTTTTTTTAAGGGTTACCTGTATTATTTTTTTTTCAGGGGTTACTTGAATAGATTAATTCAAGGGTTACTTGTATGAGTTACTTATTCAAGGGTTACTTGTATGACTTACTTATTCATGGGTTACTTATATGAGTTACTTCAAAGGTTACTTGTATGAATTACTTATTCAAGGGTTACTTGTATAAATTACTTATTCAAGGGCTACTTGTCATTTATTCAAGGGTTGCTTGTAAGCCTCATACCAAACCAGTAACACCCTACAAGTAACCCTTGAGCAAAACTAGTAACACCTTACAAGTAACCCCTAACCAAACCAGTAACACCTTACAAGTAACCCCTAACCAAACCAGTAACACCCTACAAGTAACTAACCCTTGAGAAAAACTAGTAACACCTAACCAAACCAGTAACACCCTACAAATAACACTTGACCAAAACCAGTAACACCCTACAAGTAACCCCTTACCAAAATCACTAACACCCTACAAGTAACCTACCCTTGACCAAACCAGTAACACCCTCACTAAACCAGTAACACCTTACATGTAACCCCTGACCAAACCAGTAACACCCTACAAGTACCCCTGACTAAACTAGTAACACCCTACAATTTTTGACGTAGAATATTTGATCTAAGATTCCACGAAGAAAACGAGCTCACATTTCTTTGGTTCTCATCGATTTCACTACTTCAAATGTTGTTGATGATCTTAAGGATAATTAATCACAATTTTTTACAGCAATTTGACACCCAATTTCTACAATTTTGGGCTTTAATTGTAGCAATTTGGCAAAGAGGAGAGAGAAAATGGGTGGAGTAGAGATATGGTTGTTGGTGATGTGTGGTTTGGGTTGTAGATGAAGCTAAGAAAAGTGGAGAGAGAAAATGGGTGGAGTAGAGATATGGTTGTTGGTGATGTGTGGTTTGGCTTGGAAAAGAAGATAAGAAAAGAGAAGAGAGAAGAGTTGTGGTATTTAAAAAAAAAGAAAAAAAATTTGTGACTGACCACACCGTGTGGCCAGCCAAATACAAAAATTTGTGAATGTTTTAATTGATTTGAGGCCCAAATATTTGGGCCTGTGCAGTATTTGGTAAGGGCACACACTAGTTACTTTTTTAAAGTAATTTTTAACTGTTTCATCTACGCTAACATTATTGTAAAAGAAAGTTTTGGAAATAGCTTACGGAGCTAGCTGAGCTTTGTTGTGTTCATCCAAATATCCAACATATAAAAATTTCTAACACTAGCAGTAGCAGGAATAATTTATTGTTCTCTCCAAGTCCTGATACAAGTTTTAAGTCACCATCGCAATTGCTTTAATTTGACTGTATTGTGTTTTAAAAATTTCAGAAATGGCTGCTCTAAAAATCCTTTCTGAACTGCTATTTGTCGCTCCCAAATTACCAGGTAACGCTCCCTTTTTTACTTGAATGGACCACTATGCCCTTTATGCAATTTGGGTTATAAAAAGAACCTTGTTCCCCATTTGGACACCATACATGAAATGGTCCCCTTACTTCACGACATTACTGTCCCGAGCTTCCCAAAATCGGTCCCCACGACCTTGCAACCAAATCGGTCCCCACGACCACCTAAATTTTCTATTTTCAAAAATCGTTAAATTTTCCGACGGGTCTTGGGTCATGGACGGCGAGTGGAACATACGTACGCCGGAGAATGCGTCGGATCATTCTGTAAGTTTTTTTTTTTTTTTTTTTCGGTAATTAGGACATCCGCCTAAAATTTCCGGATGTCCTAGGTACATCCGCCTAAAATTTCCGGATGTACCATGGAACATCCGGGAATTTCAAGCGGAAGTAGGATCCGCCTAAAAAATCCGGATGTTCCATGGTACATCCGGAAATTTTAGGCGGATGTACCAAGGGACATCCGGAAATTTTAGGCGGATGTCCCTATTAATTTTTTTTTTTTTAAATGTTAAGTAAGTTTATTAAGTTTTTTTTTTATGTATTTTTTGTTCGTGATCTTGTGATTATTGTTGTGATTTAGTATTTGATAATTAATGTTATTTTGTTGTATTAATATGATTATTAGTAATATGTTTATTTTTTGTTTCATTATTATTATTATTATTATTATTATTATTATTATTATTATTGTTATTATTATTGTTATTATTAGTAATATGTTGATATTATTGTTGTTGTTGTAGTTGATATTATTATTGTTGTTGTTGCTGTTATTTTTATTGTTGTTGTTGTTGTTGATATTGTTATTATTAATTAGTAGAAATATAATTTTAATATTAATATTATTATTATTATTATTATTATTATTATTATTATTGTTATTATTGTTATTATTATTATTATTTATTTATTAATTAATGTTATGGTCTTATAAATTGTTTTGTAGTTGTTGTTATAATTTTTTATTATCATTAATATTGTTATTGTTTTGTATTTGTTGTTATTATTATTAGTATTGTTATTAGTATTGTTATTATTATTATTATTATTATTATTATTATTATTATTATTATTATTATTATTATTATTATTATTATTATTATCATTATTATTATTATTATTATTATTATTATTATTATTGTTTTTATCATTTTAATTATAATTATTATTATTATTGTTTTTATTATTATTATTTTGACATAAAGCATGTTTTGTTTAATTTGTATAGGATATGGAATCTGAGGAAGGCGGTGACGGTGTGAATTATAGTGGGAATTTTGTCACCGATACGTTATTTCCTACATTTGACGATGCTGTTACATGGGCTGATGGTGTTTCCATAAATTTGGGATTTATATTGGTGAAATCGTCTTATAACAAAACCAGAGATGGTCGGCCGTATCGGTATTTGCGATGTGATCGGTCACGAAGGAGCAAGCCGAGAGATTTGGAGAACGCGATACGGAAGGACACCAAAACCAAAGCTAATGGTTGTCCATTCTACATCAAGATATATTATGATGTCAGCACCGAAAGTTGGAAGATCATTGCGAAAAATGATCACACCGGGACACATAACCACCCAATGATTGTGTACCCAGAGGGTCACCGTAAAGTGAGCGGATTGAGTCCGGGTGCAAAACAGGTTGTGCGAGACATGACAAAGTCCAAGGTTGCTCCCCGTAACATCATGTCCACTATTGCCGAGCAATTTCCTGATGATCATCCAAACATCCGACATATTTACAATTGCCGAAATGACTTCAGGATGGAGATGTCCGAAGGAAGAGGAGTTGTTCAGCAATTTCTTCATCTGGCGAGAGAGAGTAAATACATTTACTGGTTCACGAACGATGATCACAACGTTTTGCAACATGCATTTATGGTGCACCCGATCATGGTCAACATACTCCGCACATACCCACATGTCATAGGTATGGATTCTACTTACAAGACCAATCAATATAACATGCCTTTCTTTGAGATAGTAGGCGTGACACCGACAAACCAGAATTTTTTAGTTGGATATGTTTTCATGCGCGACGAGTGCACGGCTAGCTATCGGTGGGTGTTGCAGAGATTAAGGGAGTTGATTGGGTTTGATAAAGAGCCATCTGTATTTATTTCAGACCGTGATCTTGGGCTATGTGCGGCTTTGAGAGAAGTCTTTCCAGGGACGTCACATTTACTCTGTCTATGGCACATCAACAGAGATGTGGAGGCTAAGGTGACGAAGATGTTTGGAAACAAGAAGGTTGGTGTCAGTTTTAGAGCTGGGAGATGGTTCAAAATAGTGAATGCAACAACACAGGCGGAGTATGATCGTGCTCTAACTGCCATGCAAGTGAGGTGGGGAAAATATCCGGAAGTGATTCAGTATGTTGAGAGAACTTGGCTTTGTCATAAGGAGAAATTTGTGAAATTTTGGACGAACCAGGTTCTTCATTTTGGTAACACCACCAACTGCAGAGTTGAGAGCCAACATTCAGCAGTGAAAACTTGGTTAGAATCATCCACAGGTTAGTTGTATTATTTTATTAGTTGTTCTCGTTGTTACTTAATTGTAATTGTATTAATTGTAATTGTATTTGAATTTACTAATTAGAATCATTGGCAGGTGCTTTGGATACCGTATGGGCCCGAGTCCATTGTCATATCGGTAATCGCATCATACAAATTCGTAATGACTTGGAGGCATCAAGGTCTAAAATTGGTCAGATGTACAGACAGTTGCCACTGTCACGTATAAATGGCAAAGTGTCTCAACATTGCTTGAAAGTTCTGGATGACGAGACGAAAAGGATGCGAGATTTGAGTTACCAGGTCCATGAACGGTGTGGATGTGCTATGCGTCTGACCCATGGTCTTCCATGTGCTTGCCAGATACATGATTCGATAGTTGCACAGACAGGATTGTATAGCAGCCAAATTCATTCTTTCTGGAAGATACTGGTTATTGGTGATGGTGTTAACATTCCTGAAGTGGTAAATGATTCGACCGAGGAGGCTGCACATTTTCGGTCCCTAATCGACGAAGTCATGGAAAGTGACCCGGCCGTACGTCGAAATGTAACGCGAATCATTGAAGAGGAGCTACATCAGGATCATTCACACCTTGAAGAACCACATATCAACCTTAACACTCGTGGTCGACCGAAAAGAAATAACACCAGGCGTGATCGTAGCTATTTCGAGCATGTGAACCGTCAACACACTCAACGTGGTGGTGACCCAGAACCAGGTAATACTAAAATTCTATATTTAATATAAAAATATGTAAACTTAATACTTGTAGCTTTACTAATAATTTATCTTTTAATTTTGTGTTGTAGATCCAAGTGACATTAGTCAATGCAGGTATTTGAACTTGCTTCCAGCCCCAATGTTGCCGTACATTTCGTCTTGGAAGGATGTGATTGGTGATGGGAACTGTGGCTTTCGTTGTGTCGCCGACTTCTTCTTTGGCGATCAAAATAAGTGGTTTGACGCTCGGGAAACAATAGCGAACGAGGTCGCTGGTCATCCTGATTTGTACGAACGGATTTACGGGCTTGGGCGACTTTGGATGAACGTGGAGCGTATTCGATGGGATGGTGGGGCTGTCGGGGAGCGGCATTGGATGGTTACAATTCAAGATTTATTTCCTATTGCTACGTGGTTCAACGCAAGGGTGATTTGTCTCGGAGTAGGCCTAGTACCAACTTGCTACTACCCATGCATCACAGTCTTACCGCTTAGGGCACGCAACGGGGTTTGGTCACCGACTCGAGAGTTTGTGATTGCTACAGTTGGTGGATCACATTTTATCCGTCTTGACCTTGTACCTGATTCACCACTCCCGCCGATCGCCGGTTGGTGGACGCAAAACCACGAGGATAGTGTCAATGGATGGGATCAAGCATATCAGTTGAGAAGGGACATGTGGGATGCATTAGTTAGGTAGTTTGTAATGTACATTTACTAACTTTGAACATTTGTAAGAAAATTAGAATTACAAAATTAATTTTAAATGTATTTGCTTTTAATCTAACATGATATGAAACAAAACATCAAATATAAAATAAAAGAAGTGTCCAGTTTATACAGTACATTTAAAAAACAAAAATTAAAAATAAGTTCATAACATAAGTAAAACCACTAACAGAACATCTAATCAAAATAATCTAAAGTCCCATTTTTGACTTCCAATCAAATACAAGCTGCTCAGTCATTGTTCGAGTCTCACTCGACATTTCAGGATACTCAGCTAGTGCTCTTTGGTGAATCTCCATGGACCGACCCATCCACTGCAAATCAAACAATAACATATTTTAAACACAAAAATTCATATAAGTCATTGTTAATATAATAATAAGCATAAATACTTACGTAATCAGTGTTAGTCCGCTCAGGCAGGTTGCTTGTAACTCCTGGACCTGGAGATACCCGCGGGTGAGAAAACCTGTACAGCCACTGCATGTAACCGGGCGCAACCGAAGGAGCTGCAGCACTAAGCCTGGGTAGGGCACCTAAAACAACACTCTGAGATACCCCAGGGACAAACCTCTTCCACATCACAGCTGTCATCTCAATCGGGAAGTCTACCCGATACATCTTCAAGTTAGTCGGCCTCTTGGCCTTCTCTGGCCTGATGATCTCGCGGGGAATGCCTTGCACGAAACCAAGCTGGCGCACCACTCTATCAGGCATGTACGGCTCAATGATGTTACGGTACTGGATGCAGCCAATGAATAAAGTGGGGGGCACTCGTAATGCAGGATCAGCTCCGTACGGTAGCCAGTTCACCTCACGGTCAGTAAGCGCATCAATCCTAGTACGAAAAGCTAACAGGCGCTCCAGGTTCTTGCTAGGACATCCCGCTCCTACATCCCAAGCAGACGCACGAGGCATTTGAAGGTCCCGGGTCAAGGTACCCTGCTGTGGCCGAAAGCACGGAAAGTACTCGTAAATCCACGCTTGCAGAAGCGTGAGACAACCAGCAATCGAATCAGCACCTTTCCGTGATGCCGTGCCCAGTTGCCGATACAAGTAGGCTAGTGCAGCTGTTCCCCAAGCATACTCGTTAATAGGGACATCCGTGTGACATAGCTCGTGGAGGAAGGAAGGATGCGTACGGTTACCACTCTTGTCTACAAACAGTGTACCTCCAAGCACTAACCACAAGTATGCATCAAGCTGCTCACTAAAATCCCGGTCGACCGCCAATGTCGACTCAAAAATCTTATCAGTCAACACCCCACTACCCTGCCAAATGGTCTTTGTGCCGCAAACCTCAGACAGATCATCTGGAGTCATATCCATGGTGACCGAGCACGCGTCCCGTAACACGTCCGTGCTAGGAGTAGTGGACACCATATTGCCTGCAACCCGTAACCCAAGTATGTTGTACACGTCGTGCAGCAAGATCGTAATCTCCCCAAATGGCATGTGAAAGGTGTTCGTATCTGGCTGCCACCTCTCAACAAAAGCAGAAATCAACGGCCAATCAAGTCTCTTGAACATCAGGCCGGGCAAGTGAGACAACCAACTAGCATCAATCGCCGCAATGTCCTCCGCAGATTGACGGCCTCGCCAAGTGAACAAGTCAGAACATAACTTTGTCCTACTCAAACTGCGTAAAACACTACGCTCCTGCTCCATCCAGATATACCGTGCCACGTGACCGCCAAAACTAGGGATAACTGACCCATCCTCAGGCCCACCCGGCATCGGTTCCTGCACTAACCATGCCTCTACAGAGCTGGAAGTAGGCTGACTCGACCCACTACCAACAAATCTCCCAAACTGACCCCTATATACCATATGGAAATCCTGAGGGTCCTGTTCTTCATCTCGGTCACCAGCATGACTAGCCGAACATTCGTCTTCATCGTCAGATATGGGTGCTCCACTTGCAGAGTACAAGGGCCGACTATTACCAGACTGTTGGTCTCTCGACCAACCACTAGTAGACCCGTATTGCTGCTGCTCCGGCTGAACCGGTGAAGATCGAGATGTCTGTCTCCTAACAGATGCATTCAGACGTCGTGATATTGCATGTCGAGCACCAGAACCCTCGATCTACATAAAATTAAAAAATAATCCGATTTTAGTAATAACAATAACAATAACCATAATAACCATAATAACAATAACAACAATAATAATAACAACAACAACAACAACAACAACAAATACAAATTAACAACAACAAATATAACCTTAACAACAACAATAACTAACAACAATAACTAAAAACAACAATAACTAACAACAATAACTAACAACAACAACAACAACAAATACAAATTAACAACAACAACAATAACCATAATAACAATAATAATAACACTAATATCAACAACTATAATACTAATCATAATTCAAAATATTAATAATAGTACTACTAATAACAACAACAACAAAAAATTAAACAACAACAATAACCATAAAAACCCTAATATCAAATTAGTTTAATAATAATACTAATCATATTTTTAAAAATAATAACAATAATAATAATAATAACAATAATAACCTTAACATTAATAATAAAAATAACAAAATCCAAAAAAAAAAAAAAAAAACAATAATTAACAACAACAACAATAACCTTAACATTAATAATAAAAACCTAATATCAACAAAATAATAAAAATTATCATATTTTTTTAAAATAATTACATTACAAAATATAATAAGCACAATAATAACAACAACAACAATAATAATATCAACAATAATCACCATAACACTTCAAAATAACAAAAAAAAAAACAAAATCCGAAAAAAAAATAAAATTAACAATTTTATTAACGGGCCAAAAAAAAAAAAAAAATAAAAAAAAATGGAACTTCCGCCCAAAGTTTCCGGAAGTTCCATGGAGGATCCGCCTGGAATTTCCGGATCCTCCATGGAACATCCGAAAATTCTGGGCGGATGTCACTTCCGCCCAAAATTTCCGGATGTTCCATGGAGGATCCGGAAATTCCAGGCCGATCCTCCGTGGAACTTCCGGAAATTTTGGGCGGAAGTTCCTGGATCCGAAATTAAAAAAAAAAATATACCTCGTCTCTACCATCGCCGCCGCCTCCGCCGCTGCCACCAGCGCCGTCGAAGGTCCTCCCTCCAAATCTCAGCCTAATCCGCCTCGAATCACCCATTTTATTTTGTGTTTATGATGATTGTTGTTTTTTAAAAAAATGAAGAACAATTTTTGAATTTTATTAAAAAAAAAAAGAAAAAAATAGTTTTAGAGAGTTAGAGAGTAAGAGAGTTGAGAGTAAGAGAGTTAGAGAGAGAAGTAAAGAAGTGAGAAATGTTGGTCGGGAAGGAAAAAACCGTATTTATATATTAGGGGTAAAATTGGAATTTCAAGAAAAAAAGGGAGCGTTACCCGGTAAAATGGGAGCGACAAATAACAACATATATATATATATATATATATATATATATATATATATATATATATATATATATATATAGATAGGTGGATTAGGTGGGTTATATTTCAAATTACTATGTACAGGTGAAAAAAAAAAAAAAAAAAAAATCCCAAACTCTAAAGATGAAAAGTACTTATAAGAAGTAATTAAAGTGTGAAGAAAACATACTTTCAAAAGAGAGAAAGTGGAGAGCGTGTACTTTTTAGAAATAGAAAATAGAGTGAGAAAGTAGTACAAATTTTTAAATGAACTTGGTTCACACTAATTTATTATAAACCATCAACATTAGTGACAATATGATTGTTTTATTAATAAAAAAAAGGTTACTAAATAAATATAAAGGTTATTATGTTGAAAAAAAAAGTTAGTGTGACATTATAAAATTTATAAGAGATTAATTTTTTAATGAAATTTTTAATATAATGGTCAATATGAATAATAAAGATCACTATGTTAAAATTAGGTCACTATTCAACATGATGTTGTATTTTAAGTTCATAATAACATTAAAGATCACACAAATTTTTAAAAATGTGACTATGTGTAGGGAATATTTCAAGCATTACCCCAAACTTGAACCCCACTGTGATCATACACTAAAGCACGGTGGCGTCCAAAGGGAAAGAAGATAGAGCAAAAGAGTCGCCAACAAGTTTTAGGAACTTGTAAACCGTTCACGAGGTGAAGAATACACCCCTTAACGATCCAGGAGATCGTCAACTCCAATAGGTCTGGAACCATAACTTGTAGTTCGGGGATGAAGGTACAAATCCAATCTAAAAGAGATTGAACCTGCCATAATAATAGGCCTCTACTTTATTCTGATCGTATTCATGTGCGCTTTCTGACTAACATGCAATCAATAGGTTTAACCCTAAACATGTTTATCTATGTTGACTGAATATTAATGCACAAATAAAACTATTATTGGCGATCACTTGAATTATAATCATGTTAACCCAAAACAAGATTATTAATATGCTTATTAAGCGTGATTACAAGTACAAATTCCCTTTAAGCATGCATAAAAAGAGTGATCAAGCAATAAATAATAATAAGCATCAAGCAACATAATAATCATAACAATAATTAACAATTATAAAAATAATAATCATAATTAAAATAATCATATTTATCATCACTATTAGAAAAATACAAAAAGGCACCGAGCCATGTCCACCGGTTTTTAAAAACCGGTGGGGAAAAAATGGGCGGGAATAGGCTTTTTTAAATTGCCACCGGTTCAAACCAAACCGGTGGCATATGTGATAAAGGCCACCGGTTTGAACCGGTGGGAATTAGCTGTGTTAAACCTAACTCCTGCAGCCCTACCCCTCTTATTTCTCCCTCTTTCCCCTATTTTTTCTTTCTCTTTCCTTCTCGTCCTCTCTCTCAGTCTCTCAGTCTCTCCTCTCTCCTCAATGGCAAAACCAGATCAAACCACTACTCTCTTTCTCTCTTTGCACCATTTTTATTACCTTCACTAACCTCCATTGTTTCTCATCAATGGCGTCTTCTCCTTGCTCTTCCACCTCCTCTTCCTTTGATGAATTTGACGACGATTCTATTCTCCTAATTCGAAGATGGCGAACCCCAGAAACCAAGTATATTCTATTATTTCCTTTTAATTGTGCACTTTTGATTAATCGATTTTTATTTTTCGTGTTTTCCCCTAATTTTATTAGTGTTATATGTTTTGATTCTATCAACTGAGATCTAGGGTTTCTGGGTTTTTCTGGGTTTCTATTAAGATGGGTGATAGATCTGGGTTAGTTGGGTGGTTTAAGGTGTTTTGGTTCGGATTAGGTGGGTTTAGGTGATAATTTTGGTTAGTTGGGTGGGTTCGGGTTAGGTTGGTTAAGGTGGGTTCGGGTTAGGGTGGGTTAAGGTGGTCGGTTTGGTGTGTGGGTTTGGGTTAGGGACTTAGGGTGGGTCAAGGTGGTCGGTCTGGTGTGTGGGTTCGGTTTGGGGTGGGTTAAGGTGGTGGATCTGGTGGGTTTAGGTGGTGCATGTGGTGGTTAAGGCGGGTTAGTTGGTTAGGCGTGGTGGCTGTGGGGGCTGTTCTGTGAATCAAAAATTCAAAGTCTCCATTCCTTTCCCTGTTCTGCCTCGACCTTGAATATCTAAATCGTGGTATGAATCACATAATTTAGTTTTTATAGGGATTTGGATAATCAAATTAATTGTATTAATGGGAAAGCATTTGTTTACTTCTTGTTTCAGAGGTATTGTCACACTGTCCTTGAAAAGGGTTCAGAAGCTGAGTTTTTTGAAGAGTTGGGTCCTAAAGCAATGGTTGCTTTTGGTAATTTCTGAGTTTAGCTCTATCTTCCAGCATTTGAATTTATGTACTACGCATATGTTTATTTCTCAAGCTTCATAGATGCATCATTTTTGCTCAAATTATAGGCTATTCCACTTATTTGTTCTTGGTGTGTTAATTGAGGGTGGTGGAATGGGAATGAGATTGGGAGCTGGTCTGTTAAGAGGAGCAATGGGTGGACTTGTTCTTGGAGAAGTGATGGATGATGCTTTTGATGTTGATTGTGATTTCTGATTGCGATTCAATTTTTGATTGCTCGTTTGCTGAAGATCTATCTTTATATGGTTTAGTTTCAATTTTGTTTTTTTTTTCATTGTTAATTTCTGATTGTTCTGGTCCAATGACTTTGGACCTTAGTGTATGTTGCATATATTACTGTATTCGTCCTTTAATTTTATTCCATTGTTCTTGTTAAGTCGTTTATTTGATTTGAGTTTGTCCCATGCTACATACAAATGCTCAATAGTCCACTACATTCCTCTCACATTAATTAATTACATATTAATTGTTAATACTTTGCAAAGTTTTAATGTAGATGTTCGGTATAATTAATTGAAAATATGGTAAATTATGGAGTAATTTTTTTACAACCTAGCTAATACATCATTGATTCCATTCTTAATGGCGTAAAGTAGTTATTGAAATATAATTTTCAACTATTGGAGGAAAAAGCCCCTAAATTTAGTCTTTACTTCAGGTTTGTAAAATTGCACTTATGTTGGATTTTTCCGTGATGATCAAGCTACTGTGTATAAACTTAGGTCGGTTCCTCACTTATAAGTATATGTGATTAGCTTGTCTTTTATTAGCCTGTCTTAGTTTACGAGAGAAACATTGATTTGAAAGAAAAAAATCAATTAAATTTGAGAGACGAATTAAAAAGTTGTCAAGGAAAATTTGTTACGATGGATGTTTACAATACTAATAGTAATAATAGTAAGGTGTTTGACGATTTTTACGACATGTTAAAGGTGATACAAGAATCCGGCCATCAAAACCCCAAGGCGGCTTCCGCGGTGGTCCGTGATGGTGAGCACTACGAAGATATGTTGGCTAATTTACAAAACATGAAGATACCCTTCAGTGGTGAAGAATGCTTCGGACAATACGTAGATTTACACGAGTGCCGCAACAGGTTTATTAATTCTAAATTTGGTTGTGATGGCTGTTTTTGTTATTATTAGTTTCTATGATTGGCTTTATCATTAGTGCATCACCACTAAGAATAATATGATAAAATCAACGCATCCATTATATATAAAGGGCACTCATGTAAAATCATGTCATTACTCCTATAAAGGGTTGAAAGTTTTCGGATAATGTGATTAGTGACAACTAATGTGGTCACGTGGACAATCAACTAATTTAGTTGATTAAAGTCTTCAGGGATAAATCTTAAAAACATGAGATTGAATCCCTTCACCATTATAAAGACATCTAGAGAGGTATTTAAGAACAACTTGAATGCTTTTACCTAAAAAAAATACAAAAAGAACAACTTGAATGCGACAATTTTCTTATTTAATTGCTCTTTTACTCTGTATATGTCTAACCTTTGAAAGGAAAAAATATTTCTTATATCCAATTCAACTACACTCATTGTAATAGGGTAAGCCGGTATGACTCAATTGTAATTTGTGTGAATCTATGTAAATGTTGTATAGATAGTTTTTGACTGACGTCTTCTCGTGAAAAGAATTTTTAAAGAGAAATTTGCTGTGCTGTTTTGCTTACTACTGCCTAGCGATAATCTTTACAGGAGTTTTTACATTGCTATAACATGTCATGATTGGCAGCTATTTAAAAAGAATTAATGTTTTAGTCTATTTCTGATTCAATTGTGCATGTGTATGTCCATTGTTACACTTTGGGAAATATTTGTTTCTGTGCAAGTTGTTAGTATAGGATTGATAATAACCCTTGCCTGATTGCTAGCTACCAAATCAGCTCGGTCAAAATCTGAATTTAGTGAGCTCGTGTCAAGCTCAAGCTTGGTCTGAGACCGTAATGTACTAAGGCACTAAGCTGTGCACCACTGCACCACTTTGCTAGGCATTGCTCATGAACTGGAATCTATGATTGATTGTTTGAATTTAAAGAGTAGATGAGATATGATTAAAAAAAAAAAGGATTTTACAAACTGACTATTCTGATCATCCCTCATTCTGAGCTTTGACCAGGTGATGCTGTTGTGTGATTATGGTTCTGTTTCTTGTTTCAAAATGACTATTAAGTTCACAAAGTCTAGGGTTGTTTTATTCCAGATCCATGTACATGCACAAGCACAAGCCTTAGAATGACAAGTAGAAAACTCTCATGTTCATTACAATGTACTATTATCTTACTGTCTTTGGTGATAAAATTACGATGTGTAATCGGGTACGATTCTTGTAGCTTTTTACTAGAATGAAGCTGAGGTTGGGGAGGCACTTGCTGAAGCAATTCAAGTTGGGCTTGTCAAAAGGGAGGATCTTTTCATAACCACTAAGGTTAAGTGAGGACAAAATTTCTTATTTTGGGAGGAACTTTGATCATTAGATGACATTTACACTCACTTATCATGTATAATCCTATTGCAGCTGTGGAGCTCTGACCATGGACATGTACATGAAGCGTGCAAAGACAGTTTGAAGCAACTTCGACTTGATTATATATATGGATTTGTACCTAGTTCACTTACCTGTAGCCACAAAGCATACTGGTAAAATTCAAATTCTTGCCTCTTGAATGATGAATTGCAATTTTCTTTTGGAAGTGTATGAGATGGACAAAAGCAATATTCATAGAGTCATAGTCTCATACTTGTATATAAAGTATGTAAATGTTTAGGAGCTATGCATGTCTACTTGTCTAGGATTTTACATGAAGACTTTTTTTATTAATATCCTTAAGCCAGTAGTTGCTTTGCTCATATACTGACATACTGTATTATATGTTTTTAGTTTTGGCGCTTCAAAATCACTGAAAAAGCTGATACCGATAATGTTCTTCTATTGTGGATTTCAGAAGATCATGTAGGAATAATGCAAAAATTTGTTAAACTAAGATATGGGGCTGCTTCTGTGCTGGTGTTCCGCTTCTGTGCTGGCGTGCTGCTCCTTATATGCGCTGCTGCTGCTGTTCATCACTTCTGCTACTGTGTAGCTGCATATTTTTTTTACCTTGTAATTTATTTTAAATTTTTAGACAAAAATAGTAATATTACATCATTTTTTTATGAAAATATGTAACTTTATATATATATTAGTGTTTATTTATCAATTTAAGTAAAAAAAATGCAAAAAAAAAAATATTTATTTTTTTTTTGCCATTATTGGCACCGGTTTTGAACAGGAACCGGTGCCAATAACCCTATAAAAAAAATCGGGAAAAGTTATTGCCACTGGTTAACCGGTGGCAAAAATATATATTGCCATCGGTTAACTGGTGGCCATACTTGTTTTTGCCACCGATTTTGAACCGGTGACTTTGCATCAGACTATTGCCACCCCCCAAATGTCCATCGGTTCAAAACTGGTGGCATAGGGGGGTTTTGAACCGGTGGCCAAATGCTTTTTTCTACTAGTGCATAATCATGTTAAAGCATAATAATAACAAGATCCTACGCATGATACTAACAAGATTAATAACAAACCCTAGCAAGTCACTAAACATCAAAGATCAAATATATAGCCCTAACAGGATATTAACATGATATTAGAAGGAGAAAAGAAAGCATCGCAGGAATCACAATTGTCATATTTGATATTAGAAATTATAGTTATTACCCTAAACATGATACTAGGAAGATCAAAACATCATAACATGACACTAGAGTAGACACCCATTTGTGTCTCCCCAAAACCAAACCCAGTGATGAGTACCTTTCACGTCGAATCATAATCGAATGAAGTGAAAGTGTGGAAAGTTTAGTGTTGCGGATAGTTTTAATTTCTTTTCTCTTCTCTCTGTTTTTGAAAACTTATTTTAAGAAAACAGCCAATCCAGTTTGGTTGTTCCATGATATGGGTCCAATAGTAGTGTAGTTGGATGGGGCTTGACAAGAACTTTCCAACGATATATTATAAGCCCAATTTCGATGAATATTGAGGAAGTTATGACCAGTTTACTAAACTGGGCCCGGTTTGAGCCTTATATGCGGCTCAATTATCTAGGGGAGGGCCTAATATGATTTATCATTCCTAATGCAATTAGGAATGGTTTTAGTCTTCTAGATTCTTCTAGAAGGTTCTTTTCATTCCTAATTCAATTAGCATTGATAAATTGACTTTTGTTGACTTTTTAGAGTTTTAATTAAAATCAAAGAGCATTTTTGAGGAAGATACAATTTTATCCTCCTGTATTAAAAAAACGCGTGATTTTCTGAATCAGCGCCAAACGCCAGCTGTAGCGCTTGGCGCCTGGCGCTAGCATTGGCGCCTGGCGCCAATAAGCCAGCGTTGGCGCTAATTCAATTTTATGTGCGCCAGACTCTGTTTTGATATTTTATCTTTTTGGCTGATTTTTTCTATAAATAACGTGCTAAAAACTCCGTTTTCGATAACCAGTTTTCATCTACGATTCACCAACTCTCATCAAATTTCTCTTGATTACTCTCTCTCTCTCTCTTTTCTAAACTAGCTTCTCTCAAATATAAAGAATTCTGCATTCATTAGATCTAGAAACACCTAGCCATATTCGAAGTTGCCTTCGCCCTAGACGTGAAAGGTTTAATTTCTGAGGGTTTGGTCCCAAATCTCTCTTTCCATTATTTAAATTAATTGTTGTTTATTATTTTCCTTGAAGTTACTAACGTGTGTATTTTGTTATTAGAAAGAGGTACGAGGCATCAAAGTAAGTATTTTAATGGTTTTTATTGATGTTATGATGTAGAAATCATGTTTAGGTTGTTATTATGATATTCCTAGTATCATGTCTAGGATAACTTTAATATTAAATATGATTGTTACGATGCCTTTTATATTCTTCCTAATATTTATGATTGTTAGTATCATGTTAGGGTTAAAGATATGATTTTTATTGCTTAGTGACATGCTAGGGTTTGTTATTAATCTTGTTAGTATCATGCCTAGGATCTTGCTATTATTATTATGCTTTAACATGATTATTATGATTATTTTTATGATTCATGGTTATTATTATTATTTTTTTATTATTATTATGTTGCTTGATATATTTATTTTTATTGCTTGATCACGCCTTTATGCATGTTTAAAGGGAATTTGTACTTGTAATCACGCTTAATAAGATATTTAATAATCTTGTTTAGGGTTAATTCGATTATAATTCCAGTGATCACCAATAATAGATTTATTTGTGCATTAAATTCAACCAACATAGATAAACATGTTTAGGGTTAATCCTATTGATTGTATGTTAATCAAAAAATGCACATGAATACGATCAGAATAAAGTAGAGGCCTATTATTAGGGCAGGTTCAATCTCTTTTAGGTTGGATTTGTACCTTCATCCCCGAACCCTATTTGGTTCAAGACCTTTTGGAGTTGACGATCTCTTGGATCGTTAAGGGGTGTAACCTTCACCTTGTGAACAGTTTAAGTTCCTAAAAAAACTTGTTGGCGACTCTTTTGCTCTATCTTCTTCCCTTTTGGATGCCACCGTACTTTAGTGTATGATCACAGTGGGGTTCAAGCTAGGGGATTAACGCTTGAAATATTCCCTACAACTAGGGATCAAAATAATAATCTAAGCATGATTTCTATATCATTACATCAATAAATCAATTAAAGCACTTACTTAGATGCCTTGTATCTCTTTCTAATAACAAAATACACGCGTTAGTGTAGAAACCCAAATGTGTCTCCCCAAAACCAAACCCGGTGATGAGTACCTTTCACGTCCAATCGTAATCGAATGAAGTGAAAGTGTGGAAAGTAAAGTGTTGCGGATAGTTTTAATTTCTTTTCTCTTCTCTATGTTTTTGAAAACCTATTTTAAGAAAACAGTCAATCCAGTTTGGTTGGTCCATGATATGGGTCCAATAGTAGTGTAGCTGGATAGGGCTTAAGAGTTTTCCAATGATATATTATAAGCCCAATTCCGATGAATATTGAAGAAGTTACGGCCAAATTATTAAATTGGGCCCGGTTTGAGCCTTATATGCGGCCCAATGATCTAGGGGAGGGCCTAATATAGATTTATCATTCCTAATGCAATTAGGAATGGTTTTAGTCTTCTAGATTCTTCTAGAAGGTTCTTTTCATTCCTAATTCAATTAGCATTGATAAATTGACTTTTGTTGACTTTTTAGAGTTTTAATCAGAATAAAAGAATGTTTTTGAGGAAAATACGATTTTATCCTCCTGTACGGTTAATTGCTATCTGATTTTAGAAAACAAGTCAGAAATTTAATTAGCGCCTGGCGCTAAGCCTGGCGTCTGGCGCTAATGTCAGCGTCTAGCGCTAACCTTTTTTTTGCGCGTCAGAACTATGTTTCGATTTTCTATCTTTTTGGCTGATTTTCTCTATAAATAGCCTTCTAAAAACTCCGTTTTCACTCATCTAGAACCTCCAATCTACAATCATCAACTCTCTAGTTCTCTAAATTTTTCTCTAAGCTAAAGCTTTTCTCTCTCTTCTAAACCTACCCCCTTTTTTCTTACAAAATTCCGCATTCACAACACCTAGATACGCCTAGCATTATTCGAAGTTGCCTTCGCCCTAGACGTGAAAAGTTTTAATTTCTGAGGGTTTGGTCCCAAATCTTTATTTCAATTATTTAATTTAATTGTTTTAATTATTATTTTCCTTGAAGTTACTAACGTGTGTATTTTGTTATTAGAAAGAGGTACGAGGTATCCAAGTAAGTGCTTTAATGGTTTTTATTGATGTTATTATGTAGAAATCATGCTTAGGTTGTTGTTATGATTCCTAATGTTATGTTAGGGCCGAGTATTTTGATCTTCCTAATATCATGTCTAGGGTAACTTTAATATCAAGTATGATTAAAAGTATGATGCCTTTTATGTTCTTCCTAATATTTATGATTGTTAGTATCATGTTAGGGTTAAAGGTTTGATCTTTATTGCTTAGTGACATGCTATGGTTTGTTATTAATCTTGTTAGTATCATGCCTAGGATCTTGCTATTATTATTATGCTTTAACATGATTATGATAATTATGATTATTTTTATTTTGATGATTATTATTATGTTGCTTGATTTTATTTATTGTTATTGCTTGATCACGCCTTTTATGCATGTTTAAAGGGAATTTGTACTTGTAATCACGCTTAATAAGATAATTAATAATCTTGTATAGGGTTAATTTGATCATAATTCAAGTGATCGCCAATAATAGTTTTATTTGTGTATTAATATTCAACCAACATAGATAAATAGGTTTAGGGTAAACTATTGATTGTATGTTAGTCAGAAAGTGCACATGAATACGATCAGAATAAAGTAGAGGCCTATTATTAGGGCAGGTTCAATCTCTTTTAGGTTGGATTTGTATCTTCATCCTCGAACTACCAGTCATGGTTCAAGACCTATTGGAGTTGACGATCTCCTGGATCGTTAAGGGGTGTAACCTTCACCTCGTGAACGGTTTACAAGCTCCTAAAACTTGTTGGCGACTCTTTTGCTCTATCTTCTTTCCCTTTGGACACCACCGTACTTTAGTATATGATCACAGTGGGGTTCAAGTTTGGGATAATGCTTGAAATATTCCCTATAGTTAGTAATTTCAAGGAAAATATAAAATCAAACAATTAAATCAAATAATTGAAATAGAGATTTGAGACCAAACCCTCAGAAAAAAAAAACCTTTCATGTCTAGGGCGAAGGCAATTTCGAACTTGGCTACGTGTTTCTAGATCTTGTGAATGCGGAATTTTATATGCAAAAGGCTAGTTTAGAAAAGAGAGAGAGAGAGAGTAATCAAGAGATTCTTTGATGGGAGTTGGTGATTTTTGATGATTGAAAACGGAGGTTTTAGGAGGCTATTTATAGAGAAAATCAGCCGGATATGATATAAAAAACGAACTAGAGTTTCGAAAAGAATAAAACAACGTGGCGCCAAACGCTGTACACTAGCGCCAGACGCCAGATCTAGCGCCAGACGCCAAGCATGGCGCTAGGCGCTGGTCCTGTCATCAGACGCTGGAAACAAGTTTCCACGCGTTTTCTTAATTTGATAAATTTTAGCCGTACGAGAGGGCAAAATCGCATTTTCTTTAAAAACACTTCTTTTATTCTGATTAAAACTCTAAAAAGTGAACATCCCATAAAATATGTTTTACTTCCAGTTAGGCCCTAGAAGGTTTCCTCGTAAAATCTTGTTGTGTTCTTTAAGTTCCTTTTATGTTTTGTTTTTAATTTCCGCATAAGTTTCATAATTGGAACCTACTACTATTCACTCCCCCTCTCATAGTAGTTCATCTAAACTAAAATCCCATAAAATATTCAGTTCAGTTCAGCTCAGTTCAGTCAATCAGAACAGACCCGAACTTTCATTAATTTATTGTAAGACGGATTGTTTGGTTTAGTTGAAAATTAGAACTTCCCATAAATTGTAAAATTATGGGAATTAAATTCCTATAATCAAATTCATGGGAATGTTAAGTTATCCTTATAAACTACAAAAGTTATCGTTTTTGGAACATATTTTCCCTTAAACAACACTTATAAATTAATCATATTAGTTATCATATCAAGTGTTAATCATATTAGTTATCATATCAAGTATCCATTAGAAATTACATATTAAAATACAAACCAACTCGTTATGAATTAAAAATTACCCTTGAATGGATTAAAGCTAGTATAAAAATTGTTAAAGCTAACTTCAAATTGACTATCATACAATGAAGTTAACGTAAACACGCCTTAAACAAGATTTATTGACTTATCATTTGCGAGTATATATGTAACGGTTAAGGAGATTCATTGCAAAAAAGTAACTTTGCAAATTTGATAAATGTTAGTTTTGTAACATGCAAAACCTATCAATTTGATACATTTATCAAAACTAGGGGTGTTCCACGCGCGCGTTGTGCGCGAAGCAATTTGATAGAACCTTTATGAAAAATAGGATCATTTAGTTATGTTTGAGGTTGGTGTACACCTTGTAATAGTTTGGGTCACACACAAGAGTGTGTCCCAAACTCCCAATGTAGTGAAATGTACTGAATTTATTTGCTTAGTCGTTTAACTTAGATTTAAATTAGAAGTGTATATGTAGCAGTGGCGGATCCAGGAATTGTACCTAGGGGGTTCGAATTTTATCAAACACCCAATGTCCGAATGCACGGATATAAATCGGGTATTCAAGTATAAAATAAAGTGTTTAAATAAATACCAATACACAAGTACACAACACTACAATAATTAAAAAAAATTGATGATTTTTTAGATTTATTCCAAAAATGCTCCAAACTTTTTATGTGGTCACAGACTACAATAATTAAAAATAAATAAAATTCAGGAGTACTAAACTGCCCCATTAAAGTTAACAATATAACAAAACAACAAACAAAAACTCACAAACAGCATATTCAGTATTAAATTAACATTATACAATTGAAAAACAATATATAATTGACAATAATTCAATTCATTAATCAAACAACTACAACAAATAACAAATTTACACTTAAAAGAAAAAGATTAAAATTGAGAAATTCGAAGAGCTATGCTGCCATGGCGGATTTTCGATTAAAAAAAAAAACAAAGAAAACAGGGAAGATGAAAATTGAGAAATTCGAAGAAAATTTCGAGCAATTAAGACATGGGTTTTGTAGACATGGGTCTTCTTTCAGAAATCAATGAAAACACAGATTATTTTAGGAGAGTGAAAAGAAAGAGAAACTGAGGAGTAGGATAAAAAAAAGGAGAAAATTGAAAAGAAAAAAAAAAACTTAGAATGCATCTAATGTCTATACTAAGTCTCGAACACAAGACCTTTTGTCCAAAACTAATTAATCTATCCAACTGAGTTGCGCGGTTAACTTGTTGTATGATTGTTTTGAATATTATTTATAGAGTTTTTCTATTAGTTTTTTTTTAAAAATCCATTTTTTCCCGGATCTAACGGGGTTCAGTTGAACCCCCTGAACCCCCGCTAGATCCGCCACTGATATGTAGCTAATAGGTTTAATTATTGTTTATTGCAAAATACTTTTAGAGATGTTTTTAAGTTTAGATTTTGTCATATACGAAGTATCATTTTAGAAATATATTTTGAATGTGATTATGTGAATATTTTTGTTCATTCCAAATTAGGTGGCAATTCTTAATAATTTGTCTATTTGGCCAGTAATGAAGTCACGTTCCAAGCTTTCAATATTTTTGACAATATGATAAGAAACATCAAAACAATTAAAAAAATGTCTTGTTTATTACGAAGTAGATTGTAAAATATGAATGGAAATCAAAGTAATAGTAGTATTTTAAAAGTGTAATGTGTTTGAGAGGAAACTGATGTGCTATTTAAATTAAGCTATTTCCAAAGAAAATTAAAAATAAAAAATAAAAAAATGCATTGCCTCTCTCCCATCTCTGTCTCTCATTCGTTGCGTCAAAAAAATTCTCATTCTCCTTCTTGGTCTGATGTTCAGAGAGTGAGGTTTTCCCTCAATAGTTGCATGATAAGAGAGCAGTCCTTTTAAATTTCTTCACCCATAGTATGTGGCTTCTTTAAATGCCTATTAATATATATAAATTTAGTGAATTATTAGATTCTCTACCACATGGAAATTGTCAAATTGAAGGCATCAGTATATAACCAATGTATAGAAATTAGCAACACCTAGGAATAAAATTGATTACATAAACAGGCATACAAAAGCTAAGCTAAATTACGTGAAATACATTCAAGTTTCTCAAGACCTAATCTGATGGAATAAGTTGGTGGCAAATCTGTATGAGCAATTTCCTAGAAGACGAATAAAATAAATAAAATAAGATATTACGTCAAATAATAAGCTTAATACCATACTTGCTACTTAAAATATAATAATATATGCCTACATATTTTAAAAAAAAATGCCTAAACCAAAACCACAATGGTGAAGAAATATCTTCAGAATTGCAGAGAACTCATGTACGTACGTAGAGCAAGAAGAATTACAAATTCTCAGACGACACGAATTATATACATGCTTGTTTACACAAAATAAATTATCTAATTTGTCGAGTCTCAAGGGGATTGTTATGTACATATTTAATAATTCTTGAACGAGACACATTGAAATATAAATGCATGCGATGGCGTGATATTAACTATCTTAATCCGTTTAAATTTAGGTGATACTTTTGTGACTTTCTTTACCATACATATTTAGTCACTCATAAAAATCTCAAAAACTAATTTTCAAAAGAAGTCATATCTTACTAATAAGTCCGTAACGGAAAGATCATCCTAATGATCGATCTCACAACTTCCTTTATATACACATATAATTAACTTCATGAGATGCAGAGATGGTCTAGGATACTTTTCCATGAATATGCATGCACTTTTACAAACTATATTGGTACATGCATATACATGTTCAAGTATCTTGATAAAATCAACTTTAACCAACACGTGCATGGCAAATTGGCAATGGAAAACCAAAAAAAATCCCACACTACTTGAGTTCAAAGTAAGATATAATCCAACATATTAATTGACAACATATAGGAGTAGCTTTTACTTGGGTTATAGATTGATTAAGTTTCTTATTTCCTTTAAACGTGGTACACATAATACTCACACTTGCACTTAGTAATTTATCCTCAAATATAAGTCTATACATTTATTCTTGAACGAAAATGGATAAATTAAACGATGAATTTTGTCTCTGTTGAGCAAGCTCTACGAAGACACCAACGCCGGGCCTTAGCTTAGCAATACAAGTCCTAACACAAACAATGTATATCAAATGGCACGTAACAACCACATTGAAGCTAACACGGATATCAATTTGTAAGAATAAATGGAGAAGAGACAATATATATATAAAGAAGCTCGATTGGGCCTCTAAACAGTTTCAAGTTAGAGCTACATACAGAAACTCAGTCACTTAGAGATCATCCTCATCTTATTAACTTGTGCTTAAAACATAGCCTAAAGCTCTAAACGTTTTTATTATCAGTTTAAAATCTTTCATGAAATCTACCATCAAAACCATTATAAAAAAGACAGCAGTATTGCAAATTTGAAATTATAAACACCATGCTACCTATATATAATTGAAGAAATCAAGACAATGAACCAGCAACGAAGTTGAGAGCTAAATGCATAATTTAGCACAAAATCAGTAAACAATGTATCAAATGTAATTAACATTGCACAATCTCCCAGCAACAAAGGTATCAAGAGAAATACTTACATGTTTACATGGAAAATCAAGCTTCTTGAGCTTAAGAGTGCGAACGACAAGCAACTTTTGAAGGTCCCCAAACTCAGACTCAAGCTTCCCCACATGAGCCTCAACTCCTTTCCCTTTCCCATTCAAAAACTCCAGTACTTTGACCTACCCTATCATATCAAACAACACATCAAGCCCTCAAATAAAAAGTTAAAACCAAACTAATAAAGGAATATCTCTAATGGGTTCTGCACAAAATCCAATTGCATTTCCAGAAAGAATGAAGCAAGTCCACAAATTATAATTTGAAAGAGAAAATTTAATCTTACAACAAAGACAAAGGAGAATAATTTCTCATTCTTCTCTGATCTTGGCAAATTAAATACAATAACCAAGTCTAATTAGAAATTTGTGCCCTTTCAGACTTCTAACACCAAAAATACTTCCTTGTCAATTTTTCGGAAAGAACAAACAACTTCAAAAGGTTGTATTCATGACAAATTCCGACATTATCAATATCACTCAAGAACAATTGTATCTTAAGGCAACTATTACCTAATGATTCTCATCATTGAGCATCAAAAACTATACTCATCATTGAGCATCAGACCCTATGCCACAATAAAGACACGGTTTGTGCCATGAACATTAATTGAAGTAGACTTATATTGTTTCTAAAATCAATGAGATTTGTAACATTAATCTGAAACCTGTTTTATATACCAAATTGAATCAAACCATCCCAAAATTATGAACTAATTGAATTAAATCAGAAAATAAAACCATTTTTAAAACAAATTGAATTGACAAAACCCCTTAAAATCTAAACAATCTGAAATAAATCAGAAACCCCCAATTTTTTATTTTTTTAAAAAATAAAATCCCTTTTGGGTTTTATGAGATAATGATCAATTATACAAATGCAAGCATAATTGAACTAACAAATACTATCATATAAGATCATACTACCAGAATAATAAATTTAAGAGAAAAGAAAAAAAATTATGAGTTGTATCATATCATTTCACATAGATACCCAGATGAATGTCAAAGCTCAACTAAATTAGAAATTCAACACCGATGAACATTATAAACAAAATAAGAAGAAAACTCAAAAATTAAAATTTGATGACAAAAAAGAATGCCTGAATTAAGAAGTTGCCATTTAGAAGTTTTGTTTATTAAAATTAAAGCCTAATTTTTCAGAAATGAGCAAATTTTCCACCTTCCTATTCAACCACAACAAATTGAAAGGGAGGGAAAATACATTACAAGTTTATGAGTTTCATTTATATTTTAAGTGGTTGCAATCCTGAGATGGCGGCAGTCTGATGCCGGAAACTTCGCCACCACCATTACCTCTGCCGCCGATCATCGCATTTTCTCTCCTCTTTTTCTTGTTCGACAAAAAAGAAAGACTGAATCAAAAACACGCACCAATATAATATCATAGCGTTGGACTAACAACAAAGCTTATAATTAAACTGTTATGGAAGAACTTGAAAATAATTTAACAAACCAAGAAATCAAAATTTTAAAAATGAATACAAACCAGTAGAATAGTGAGGAACTTGAAAAGCATGCAACAACAAGATATCCAGGTTCAGCAAGGTCGGCAAAGCCAGAGCCGCCATTCATGCGACCACCGCTAGAAACGCCTTCACATTCGGCGGCTTCTTTCTTATCCACGCCATAATAGTATGGATCTTCTATCTTTGAGGCCTCATCTTCTCTTAATTTCTTCAAAATTTGGGATTTTCCCCCTGAAATTAGGGTTTTTTGAATTCTAGAACATTATAATTGAAAGAAAAAAATCAACTTTGAGTTAGAGGATGACAAAGCTAAAAATTGAAAATTGATTATTTTACATGGCTACAAATTTAAAATTAAGCTCAAAAATCCTAAACCCCCAAAACCCGTAGAAAACAATAAAAAAAATGAACTTTGGGTATTTCTCTAATTAACCCAAATTATACTCAAACATTAGTCCTAAAAAATCACCAAAAATCTACATATATACTCAATAAAAATCCAGAAAAATTGAAAGAGGAGTGAGGAAATGGTACCTCAGCAGCGAAATACTCACCTTCAAACTGACAGGTAACAAAAAACATAAAACTTTGACCGATCATTTCACCTTCAAACTGAGATAGAGAAAGTGTGCAAGTTTCCGACATCGAAAACCTGCGAATTGCCTTGATCAGTGGTCGCAGCTAAATTGGATAGACATCACTTGAAAAAATTCAACTGCATTTGATGGAGGTGAGAAAGCTCAGAAGTTGCTCATTGTTGATGGTTTTAGAGAAGGGGGTTACTAAATGCCACAATAGAATTACTTAGGGCGCGGTATTAAATTACTCATTTACCCTTATAACTTACATGTTTAACATCATTCAATTCTTCTCACCAACCATACTCCTTCCACCACCATCACCCTAAACACTGTCACCACCACCACCCTAAGGTTGCCGGAATCACCATCACGTTAAACACCATCACCGCCACCACCCTAAGGTCGCCGGAATCATCCAATTTTCTCACTATCTATCACACCAAATCAACCGGAAAAAGGAAGAGGCCGACGACAATGGAATCGCGGCGTGGGAAGGGGGTTCATTTGCCGGGAAATGTGGGGAAAACACCGGTAATTTTTTTTTATTTTCGCACAAAAACCATAGTCGCGTGCTATATGCGACTCCACCACGGCATAGTCGCATATAGCATGCGATTACACCGTGGTGGAGTCGCATATAGCATGCGATTATGCCACGGTACAGTCGCATATAGCGTGCGACTCTACCACGGTGTAGTCGCATGTAACATGCGACCATACCATGGCATAGTCGCATGCTATATGCGACTATACCACGGTGTAGTCGCATATAACATGCGACCGGGTACAACGAAAATTGAAAAAAAAAGTCTGACATATACTTGACTCGACGTTTGTCGTCCCCACCAAGTGCCTCCGATATGAACACCGACCGTCGTCGACTCATTTTGTATGTTGTGGGTGCTGGACCATTCAAGGTGGAGCTGTGGTGTATGATGGTCAAGGTGGAGTCGTGGTGGTGGCCCAGTCAAAGGTGAGTGGTGGTATGGGTGGTGGAGCTAAGACAAAGTTAGTAGTTAATAATGGTTGGATTATTAAGTAATTTTCAAAATATAAAGGGCATAAAAGTCTTTTAATACTATAGCTTGAGTAATTTCATTGTGGAAAATAGCAATTCACTTTAGAGAAAGTGAAGATGGAAGAAGAGAGAGAAAAGGGGCGTATGGAAGAGACACTACAGGGATAGAGTTAAGTAAAAAGTAAAATATTGCAGAAGAAAGAAAAGCCAATGGTCAAGATTCCTAACTGTTAAGTAAAAAGTAAAATATTGCAAAAGAAAGTAACAATGCATGCTTACTGCTAAGTGATACAATCGAGGTGTAAGAACTTTGCCACACCCTTGCCATGTCAGCAAGCTCACACATGCAATTGGCACATATTGCTACTGTTCATAAGGGAACAAGGTGAAACATTTTAAGGGTTGTAGATTAAATGTTATACCTATCAAATGAGCTAAAACCTTTCAAACATAAATTTTATTAGGCAAATGTAATGTTTAGTGTAATATTTAAATAAAAAGGTCAAATTTGATAAATGTAACATTAATCAACTCTCATGGATGTTTATAGCTTTTGGGTTCGACTTATGGATGTCAATAGTTGTTAGGTATGTTTTATGGATGCAGGAAGCTTTTGGTCTCACTAATGATGTACATAGATCTCCTTGTAGGAGACTAATTTCGGCTGTATTTTTGGCCTATTGCATAGGCTTATTTTGCTGCAACATCAATTTTCATTGTAATTATTATGGGATGTTTGATGTAAATATTAAGGCTATAGCCTTTTAATCTATATATCTTCTAGTTATGTTAAAAAAAACATTAATCAACTCTGAACAATGAATTATTTTAGTCAATTTGGTGCCCAATCTAACTACAATAAATTAAGGGCCTGTTCCGATTGACTGAACTGAACTGAACTTATTAATTAGTGATTTCTAACTACGGATTAGTGATCTTTGATTATTTATTGATTTTTTATTACTATACATATGTGTATATACAAATGTACATATTATTATTAATATTATTATTATTATTAATTTTGATTATTATTATTATTATTATTATTATTTATTGATTATTATTAGTATTAGTATTATTATTATTGTTGTTGTTGTTGTTATTATTATTATTATTATTATTATTATTATTATTATTATTATTATTATTATTATTTATTGATTATTATTATTTTTTTTATTGTTATTATTATTATTATTATTATTATTCATTGATGATTATTATTATTTATTGATTATTATTATTAGTATTATTATTTCAATTATTATTGTTATTATTATTATTATTATTATTATTATTATTATTATTTATTGATGATTAATATTATTATTATTTATTACTTATTGATTATTATTATTATTATTATTATTATTATTATTATTATTATTATTATTATTATTATTGTTAATATTATTATTATTATTGTTGTTGTTGTTGTTGTTGTTGTTGTTGTTGTTGTTGTTGTTGTTGTCGTCGTCGTTGTAATAAGAGCTTAAAAGAATAAAATTTGGCTTTATATCATTAGCAATATCATTAGACGTAAATTAAGAGCTGAACTGAACTGAACTGAATTTCAACGGAAGAGAACATGCCCTAAGAAGCTTTGTTTGTTATACTTACATCAAACCCTATATATCTCATATTCTGAACCTTGCATTTTTTATTGGTTATGCACCCACACAAATTGCCCAATATTCCACGAGGAACTAGAAATGGAGGAATGTTATGTATTTGTTGGTACATAACATGATAATTCGTAAATATTTTAAAAATTATTGTTAGTACCACTAAGATGTAAAATGTATCATTGTTATTACAATAATACAGTAAATTGTTAAAATTAGACTAAAGATTATTACAATGGTATATTTTTGAATCTAATATACGTACCACTAGGTTGTGAAATTATATCATTGAAGTGCAATGGTATAATAGCAGTTGTAACAGTATTTAAATGACTATAGTGGTACAATAAAAACCTAAAAAATTAAAGTGATGTTATGTAATCTCATCACCTTTTTGTTGTACTAAGTTATCATTATTCCCCTATTATATACCAATAGGTACATAACTTTCCTCCCTTTAAAATGTCTCACTATTCTACTATGGAACTTGACACACATCGTGTATTCGTGTATATACATCTTTCGCCACGTTAAACTCCTTGAACACATCTTTCCTTTTAAAATAAAAGGCCTCCCCTCTCTTCCAACTCTTGAACGAATAATGGGCACCTTTATAAGTTTCCATTCTCATCGTTACACAAAATCACTCATTTCTGTTGCTCACTTAAACTTAGCCCAAACCACCCTCAAACAAAGCCCCAACATTACAATCCAAATCAAGCCTAACTCCACACTCCAACACAAGCCTAAAACCGTACACTCTTCTCCATCCTCATTAGTCATTTTTTAATTCTACTCCCTCTCCTCCTCTAGCCTAAACATATTTTAATTTGCCTACCACTTATTAGACTATGTATATATTTCTAGCTTACTAGGTTCACTCCCCTTTACCATTGTATTTATTAGGTTCACACTCCTAATTTCTAGCTTAGTGTTTTGTAATCACTCTATTTAAACACTTTCCAATAATGAGAAGCTCAAGGGATTATTTCATAATATGGTATCAGGCTAGGTTCATCTCTCTAGCTTCTCTCCCCTTCTTTTCTTCTCTCTCTGCCGTTTCTTGCTCACCATGGGTGACTCCCCCAAAACTCCAAAAGCTTCCTCTTTCCACCCCGCTTTCACTGTCAATAACATTAAAAGTGTTATCCCTATTACCCTTCAAATGGACCGTGCACAATATATCTCATGGGTCGAGCTCTTCAAGATTAATGCTCGAGCACACAAAGTACTTGAACATATTCTACCCTCCCCTGACCAAGATGATGATGCCTCCTCTCTCGCGACCACTGACCCAGCGCTTTGGAGCCAACTTGATGCCATTGTGCTCCAATGGATATATAGCACGATATCCAACGACTTGCTCAACACCATCCTTGAACCCGATTCTACCGCCGCCGCTGCGTGGGGTAGATTAAAGGACGTATTTCAAGACAATCAAACGAACAGGGCTGTTCAACTCGAAACAGAATTTTCCCAAATTGATTTGAACAATTTCGCCAATATGTCTGCCTACTGTCAACACATTAAGATGATTGCGGATCAACTCGCCAATGTTGGGGCCAAAGTTTCTGATAATAGGCTCGTTATCACCCTTGTTCGTGGTCTACCCAAAGCATACGACAACATTGCTGCTCTGCTTCAACAGTCCGACCCCCCGGTTTCCTTCCAAAAAGCACGCTCCATGCTCCTCCTTGAAGAATCGAGGCAAGCAAACCAAGCCTCGAATGAGGCAAACGCGGCTGGATCCGCCTTGTTGGCTGCAAGAAACCATCCTTCCCCGATAAATGATGAGCACTCCTCTTCTTCTCACTTTTCTCGCCAGCCTTCGAAGGTCAATTCTCGCGGTGGTGGCCGCGCCGGGAACAATAACGACCGCGGAAAGGGTTGCCGGCAAGGCAAGGGCCGTGGTGGTGGTGGCCGCGGGTCCCACCAACAGCAGCAACAACAACCTTCTTCTCCTTGGCAGTGGGGAAACACGGCTCCTTGGCAGTACTCTCCTTGGAGTGGTTGGGCCCCTCCTCCTTGGGACATGCCCCCTTGCCCATACCCAACCACTCCTTGGGCCCGTCCTCCTGCTGGGCCTAGGCCTCAACAAGCTGGTATACTTGGTGCAAAGCCACAACAACAGCAACAACATGCCTACTCCGTACAAGCTCCGTCTTCGGTTGGATATGCTCCGACAGATATTGAGGCTGCTCTACACACTCTCTCTCTCACTCCTCCTGATGAAAATTGGTACATGGATACCGGAGCAACCTCTCACATGACATCAAATCAAGGTAACCTCTCGTCTTACTTTAATTTGAGCAAAAATCATCAAAATATAATTGTTGGCAATGGTAGTGGCATTCCAATTCATGGCTATGGGCATGTTTCCCTCCCCCCCTTTACCTTAAAAAACGTCATTCATGCACCCAACCTCATCAAAAATCTGATTTCCGTCCGAAAATTCACTAGTGATAATCATGTCTCCATAGAATTTGATCCTTTTGGTTTTTCTGTGAAGGACCTTCGGACGGGAACCACCCGTATGAGATGTGATAGCTCCGGCGAGCTTTACCCCCTCAACAACACCGCCAACATTCACTCATCTCCCACCGCCCTTGTCGCCCTCTCCTCCTCCTTGTGGCATGACCGTCTAGGCCACCCCGGGACACAAGTTTTGAGTTTCCTCAAGAAGAAAAATTTTATTCATTGTAATAGGATTTCGAATTCTACTGTGTGTTCTTCTTGTATTTTTGGAAAACATGTGAAACTCCCCTTTTATCCCTCTACTACATGTACTACTTTGCCATTTGACATTTTGCATAGTGACTTATGGACTTCTCCTAAACTTAGTAGTGCCGGACATCATTATTATGTGCTTTTCCTGGATGATTTCACTAATTTCCTATGGACTTTTCCCATTGCTCGAAAATCTCAAGTGCATGTTTTGTTTTTGCAAATAAATGCCTTTGCTCGTACTCAATTTGAACGTCATGTGAAAAGTTTTCAATGTGATAATGGTGGTGAATATGATAATGATGCATTCCGCAATTTTTGTCTCTCTAATGGAATGGTGTTTCGTTTCTCATGTCCTCACACTTCCCCCCAAAATGGGAAAGCCGAAAGAAAAATCCGTACTATCAATAATATGATACGTACCCTTCTTGCTCATGCCTCCGTTCCACCCTCTTTTTGGCATCATGCTCTCCAAATGGCCACATATCTCCACAATATTCTACCCACCAAAATTCTAGCTTATGACTCACCTACAAAAATTCTCTACCAACAAAACCCCTCATACTCACATCTTCGAGTTTTCGGGTGTCTTTGCTATCCCCTTCTTCCCTCCACCACTATCAACAAACTTCAACCTCGGTCTACACCTTGTGTTTTCTTAGGTTACCCCCTAACCATCGTGGTTACAAGTGCTATGATCTCGCTACTCGGAAAATTATTATCTCTCGTCATGTGGTTTTTGATGAAACCCAATTTCCCTTTTCAAAAATTCACACTCCAAATCCCACAGGCTATGATTTTCTAAATGATGGAATTTCTCCATCTCTCGTCCATCACTTATTCAATCCCTCAAATTCTGAAGTTCCTGCTCAAACTCAAACTCCTCCTCCAAATCAAACGGCCCAATCTCCTTTGGCCCACTCTACTTCCCCTATTTTTGGATCTCCACAAAGACCTCCTCCTTCACCTCTTTTGGGTCCCCCTTCACCACGGCCCACACTCACTCATCAAACCCCTCTTATTTTCGGCTCCTTACCAGCCACACTCTCCAGCGGCCCAACTCCTCAGGCCCAACCCGATTCCCCTCTCTTACCTCACGGATCACACTCACATTCGGCCCAGCCTCAATCTAGGCCTCCCCCTCCCCCATTGCAGGTCCGCACTCGTAGTTCCCATGGTATTTTTAAGCCAAAACCCATTTTTGACTTAAATTGCCAAACTACCCCTTCACCTTTACCCCGTAATCCCATAGCCGCCCTTTCCGACACGAATTGGAAAAATGCCATGATGGATGAATTTAATGCTCTAATTAAAACTAAGACGTGGGAGTTGGTACCCCGTCCTCCTAATGTGAATGTGATCCCTTGTATGTGGCTATTTAAACATAAAAAGGATGCTAATGGTGTTTTTGAGAGGCACAAAGCCCGTCTTGTGGTTAATGGCAGGAATCAACAGGTTGGTGTCGATTGCGATGAGAATTTTAGCCCGGTGGTCAAACCGGCAACTATTCGCACTGTTCTAAGCATTGCTCTCTCCAAGTCTTGTCTAATTCACCAAATGGACGTCAAAAATGCTTTCTTAAATGGTGATATTCAGGAAACTGTCTACATGCACCAACCTCCCGGTCTCCGTGACAAAGATAATCTGGGTCATGTTTGCCTCCTTAAAAGGGCTCTTTACAGTCTCAAGCAAGCTCCAAGGGCTTGGTATCATCGTTTTGCTTCTTTTGTGGCTACGATCGGGTTTTCTCATAGTAAATCCGACAACTCCTTATTTATTCTATCACAAGGCAAGGATGTGGCTTATATTCTTCTTTATGTCGACGACATTGTTCTCACTACCTCTTCTGACAAACTCCGACACTCCATCATGACTAGTCTCAGCTCCGAGTTTGCCATGACTGATCTTGGCCCTTTGAGTTCTTTCCTTGGCATCTCTGTCACTCGACACTCTGGTGGACTCTTTCTTTCCCAAAAATCATATGCTGCCGATATCATTGCCCGTGCTAATATGTCCTCTTGCAAGTCTTCCGCCACTCCGGTTGATACTAAGGAAAAATTGAGTTCCACCTCCGGCCCTCCAGTTGATGATCCGACTCTATACCGTAGTCTAGCCGGTGCATTGCAATATCTCACTTTCACTCGTCCGGATATCTCGTATGCCGTGCAACAAATTTGTTTATATATGCATGATCCGAGGCAAGAACACATGCATGCTCTTCGTCGCATTTTAAGGTATCTACAAGGCACCTTATCTCTTGGTTTGCACCTCTATGCTTCTTCCATTTCCGGCCTCATCTCCTATACCGACGCCGATTGGGGGGGCTGCCCCGATACTCGCCGATCCACCTCTGGATATTGCGTGTTCCTCGGTGATAACTTGGTCTCATGGTCTGCCAAACGGCAGCCAACTATCTCCAAATCGAGCGCCGAAGCTGAGTACCGCGGCGTTGCTAATGTTGTTGCCGAGTCTTGTTGGCTCCGCAACCTCCTTCTCGAGCTTCATTGCCCCATTAAGAAAGCCACGGTTGTATATTGTGACAATGTTAGTGCCGTTTATCTATCCGGCAATCCGGTTCAACACCAACGAACCAAACACATTGAAATGGACATCCACTTTGTTCGTGAAAAAGTTGCTCTTGGCCAAGTCTGTGTCCTACATGTTCCCTCACCAAATAGCGGACATCTTCACCAAGGGTCTACCTCAACTCCTCTTCGACGACTTCCGCAATAGTCTTAGCGTCCTCAAGCCTCCCGCTTCGACTACGGGGGTGTATTAGACTATGTATATATTTCTAGCTTACTAGGTTCACTCCCCTTTACCATTGTATTTATTAGGTTCACACTCCTAATTTCTAGCTTAGTGTTTTGTAATCACTCTATTTAAACACTTTCCAATAATGAGAAGCTCAAGGGATTATTTCATAATACTACTAAACTAGAGGTAATCTTGGGCAAGCCGAGCTGAAAGGAAAAAAATAAGCCTAATATGTTGGGCTGGGCTAAAAATGCTTGTCCAAAACCTATAAAACAACGTAATGCTCTTGTTTTACGTTTTTTTTTGGCTAATTTATAGCTTAATTTGTACTCTTAACTTCTTAATAACTAAAATGACCTTCAAAATTTCACTTGAGCAATTTTCACAGCTAAAAAATAACTACATGCAAATTGACAAATTTGTTAACATATAGGAAAAATTGTCAAAAATAATACAAACTTTGAGTAATCTGTCAAAAACAAATCAAACTTTTAATTATTTTTTAATAATACAAACTTTGAGGGTTATCCGTTTTAAACAAGTTAAAACCTATTAGTTACCTCATGAATAAGTTATATGGAACACGTGACATTGTATTATTTTTTTAAAACTATTGAACAACTTTATAAGATACAAAAAAAATAACCGGTTAAATAAGTTATAGGTAAAATATCTTGTTTAAAGCATATATTCCTTAAAGTTTGTATTATTTAGAAATAATTAAAAGTTTGACTTGTTTTTAGTGGATCGCTCAAAGTTTGTATTATTTTTGACAATTTTTCCTAACATATAAGACGAGCATTTATGTTATTATTTTTGCCAAATCCAAGTGCAATTCGGTTTATTAAGATCTGAAATGACCCCAAAAATTTAATAGAAATATTTTTAGCATGTAAATAATAGAGAAATAAAATTTAATAGTTGACCACTGATGAAAACCTAATGAAAAAAGATTACTAGTATTTTTTTTTTTTTTTTTTTTATGCTTTTGATAAAAGTAAAATAAAATGAAAAAGAATTTTATATTGCAAAGGTTCTTCAATATTATTTTAATAATCAATTATAACATACACTTGCTTTTCATGCTTACAACAAATCCGAGTTAAAACAGAAATCTTATATTTCATGTAACATTATGTAGTTACATACATTAACACACAACAATGCTTATCTAATACATAGTACTCCGTACATATTAATTCAATTCGACACTCAACCCCACCCCATCCCTAAATGAGAGGGGTAGGGTTAGGGTTAGAGTAATACAAGAGAACATTAATGATAATTCATGAAAAGATGGCATGGCATCAATAATTAATTAATTAATTAATTAATTTTCTGTAGGAAATGCCTCAATAATTGAAACAAACGCAGGAATTGTGATGATGTTGTAATGAGCAAAGCCAGCTTCCTTTAAAAGTTTGTTCCACTCATGTTGCGTCCTCTCTTTGCCACCAACACAAAGTGCCATCATCAATAAATCACAACCTAACTTTGTTTCATCAAAAAGGCCTCTACCTTCCGGATTTAGAACTATGTCTACTATAATCACCTTTCCTTTGTTTTTGGATACGGCCTTTTGGCAGTTCTTCAAAATCTTGATGCAATCATCATCTCCCCAATCATGCAAAACGGACTGCATCAATTAAGAAAGAAATAAGTTATACAATATTTTAATGAAATAACCGTATAATATCACTCAAACTAAAATACAAATATGATTGGAAGGCTTAGGACTGACTTCCATATTTACTAAGTTATAACTTATAAGTTGTTAAATACGAGTCTAGGTCACACTCTTTTTTAAAAAAGAAAGTTGATTCGCTTTATCTATCTAAAGAATTAACTAGAAACTAAATGGTAAATAGTCAACATATATCAAAATAGCTTTATAAAGTGTGTTTCCCTTTCCTCTGTTATCGATGAGGGACATTCATAGCTATGCTTCAACAAACTAGGAGTTGCGACTAATACAGGCTAGTGGAATCACAATGAGTTTTAAGAGTGTACCTTGATAAAGACGGTGTCGGCCGAAGGGATCTCCTTGAACATGTCACCACCAACATGGGTGATACCTTGAAATCGAGGGGCGGTCGCAACAACATGAGGCTGATCAAAATTGATTCCTTTAATATGTGGGTGAGCCTCGACAATATTTGCCATAGCTTTCCCAATACCACCACCAACATCAACTAGGGTTCCTTCAAGTTTACTAAACCCTTCCTTATACCCACTTAAAATAGCGTCCAATATAGTCTTAGTAACGGATACCATTCCTGTATTAAAAAGCTTATTGAACTCATCATCCTTAGATCCCTTCTCCCAAATACTTTCACCGTAGGCTTTCTCGAAAGCGGTCCCACCTTCCTTGATCGAACGACCTATCTCTTGCCACGGGGCCATCATCGACGGGTGGGTGAAGGTGAGAAACATAGGAGCAAGGCTCAACTCATTATCATGTAAAAGCCATCTAGATGTAGGAGTAAGACCATACAAAGCCTCTCCTTGATCTTTTGATGTCGGTTTTCGATTGTAATCAACGGTGAAGATGTTGTTCCATGCTAGTAGTTGCATGAGACGTGCAAGACATGGTACATCAGGAGATGCAGACTCTAGCTTCGAAGCTAGGTGTGACAAGCTCATTGGTTGGCCGTGGGAGTGTATGATATCGGCTATTCGGAGATCCACGGCCGATTTTATCGCTAGCGAATGGACGAAGCCAAACAAGTGATTGAACACTTGAGCTTGGCCTTCAAGGAGCTCATTAGCATCCTCGTTAACAATGTTTGTGTTTAAGTTGCTCATCTCTCTCTTTTTCTACTCTTATTATTCTTTAACTTGGCTTTTTTTTTTAGCAGATGTGTATAAATTATGGAGAAGTCTGTACATTATTTATAGGACAATCTTGCTAACAATATGATGAGTTCAAGCTAGATACATCTTTTTAATGAATTAAAATATAGTAATAATAAAATCAATATGAAGAATTGCATGGATGAAGTTGATAATTAAATAATTCAGTATAATGATTTGGTTAGAATTTTCTAAACTAGTACTGCTTCGAAAATATAAAATTAATCATTCACTTTAACGTTGCAAATATTAATAATATGATAATAGTGCAATTATAATGTGATAGTACTGTACAAATCAGTATTCTAGAATGGAAAGGATAATACATGCATAATTGCACAAATTGATGTTAAATCAAGATTGGAGTGCGCCTTGTACAATAACGTCTTGGTACAAAGATTTTATAATATTAAACAACAAATTATTGTTTTCTTTTGTTTTTGAAGAACAAATTATTGTTTTCTAATACGGCTGCTTGTTCAACGAGGCAACGTTTAATTGTTTATTTTATTTTTATTATTGTTTATTGATTTATGTTTTTCTGATGAGACGTCTAATTGAATTCGCTAACTTTTATATAGTTTGGTCACACCATGTGGTTAACCATTATTGAATTCACTAACTTTTATATGTGATTGGTCACACCGTGTGGTCAACCATCATGTGGTTACCTGATTAGTTTTATGGGGTTTACTCGTTTAGGGTTATAGACTTATAAGAGTTACTTAGTAATAGAAGGATTACTTTTTTTTTTTTTTTTTATTTGACAAATAAAAAGGTTCGTTTGTAAGTATTGTAAGTGTTACATACTTTGTTATTTAAGGGTTATTCACTAAGGGCCCGTTTGGTTGGGGTTAATAATCAAAGGGAATCGGAATGAACTGATATCATTCCCTTTGTTGTTGTTTGTTTGTTACTTTTTTGATTCCCTTTACCCATTTTTATTTTTGAGGTCACCCATTTTTAGTCTACATTGATTCCCCACCCCCCCTAGACTTTCCCATTCCCTTTCCCTAGCCACCACACCCACCACCGTCTACTTGCCGGAAGTTGCCCAACCACCCCGCCGCTGACCCAATCTCGTCGCCAGAGCCCGCCGCGCTTCCCCCCACATCTCGCCGGAGACCGCGCACCTCCCCCACCTCTCCCCTCAAAAATACCTTCTCTCCCCGGAAAATCGTCCACCACCCACGCAGCAACCCTAGAAACACTATCCCTCCCCCGAAAAACACTAGCGGATAGGGTTTCGAGGATATGGGGAAGGTCGACCGACAATTTTCGGGGGAGGGATAGTGTTCCTAGGGTTGTTGCGTGGGTGGTGGACAATTCTCCTCGATTTTTGCGTGGGTGGTGGACGATTTTCTGGGGAGGGGAGGGACGGCGAGGGGAGGGGGAGGTGCGCCGAGGGATGAAGATTCCCATCGAGGTTGTGGCTGGGCGGTGGGGTGGCTCGTGGTGGCTGGAAAAGTGAAGAAAGGGGGTTGTGCGGTGGTGGTGGTGATTCCCTTTGTTTTTTTGAAAACAAACAACATACTAGTTGGAAAGGGTTTCATTCCATTCTCCTACATTCCCTTTGTTCATTCCATTCCGATTCCCCTGGGCGAACCAAACGGCCCCTAAGTTTATTAAGGAGTTACTCTGTTAGTATAATTGGGGATACTACGTACTCCCTTTTTTTTTACAAGCTACACAGAGTGGTCGCATAAAGAATGTGCTGCTAACTAATATTTTTTTTATGCACAATCAGCGTGTTTTGTGTGTGGATGATCACACTATGTGGCTGCTTAGAACAAAGTAACCTATATAACATTCATCGAGTAAACCCTATTTTACTAATTGGGTAACCCCTATAACATTATTTATGATTAATGTTATGGTTAACTTAATATAAAAAAATCATGATTATCAATGATAATAAATTTTGTTTTGCAATTCACCAAAGAAAAAAAATTAAAAACAAAGGTATTTTCTTTTTTTTTTTTTCTAGGAATTGAAAACAGAGAGTATATTTTAATTTTTTTTAAAAAACTATTAAGAGTATATTTTTATTGATACTTAATAGAGATACCCCGATTAAATAAAGAAAATTAAAGAAAATATTCGTGTGAAATTAAATATATCACTCTTATAAAACATACCTTAAAAGAAAAATTTAGGAAGTCCTATGGTTTTTTTGTTTTTTGTTTTTTTTTTTTTTTTTTTTTTTTTTTTGAAGATATGAATGTAAATTTTTCAATATAAACAAATTACATTATTAAAGTTTTAATTGCAAATATGAGACATACCAAAATGAAATATTTTTAACTATCTTGCTAAAAAAAATAAAAAATTAAACTCTCTTAGGGCCTGTTTTCATTTACTGAACTCAGCTGAACTGAACTGACCTGAACTGAACTGAATATTTTATAAGAGAAGGAAATTAGGAGCTGAACTAAACTGAATAGAACTGAACTGAACTGAACTTAATTGAACGAACTGAATTTCAACGTATGAGAACAGAACCTTAGTATCAAAGTAAGATATAAAGACATAATAATGGGAGAAACTATAAAACGATCTTATCACCAAAAATAAAATCTCTAAATCCAACACTCTTGTGAAGTACTCCCTCCGTTTCAGAATGATGTTTCTGCTTACGTAAATCGATACACGTTTTTATCAATTTTTGACCGCAAATATCTTTAATCTCACACTAAAAATAAAAGTTAGATATTAATAATATACTCATCAAGATGAATCAAACGAGATCCCACATGATTTTATTTGTTCTTATATAATGAGAGAAATTTATTAGAATATTCTATCATACTCCCTCCATTTTTTAATACTTGCTCCATTTCTCCATGCGTGGAGTTTTAGGAGAAATTGGAGAAAGTAATAAAATATTGAGGTAGTGGGGTAGTTGAGAGAATAAAAACTTGTAAAAAGCAAAAGTAGTGGAAAAGTAGGAAAAGAGAGAGTATTATGTTGGGTTCATTAAGTGTGAGAAATGATTTAAATATTGTAAAAGCTTTCCAAAAAAGAAAATGGAGCAAGTATTTAAAAACAACCGGAAAAGGAAAGCAGAGCAAGTATTTAAAAACGGAGGGAGTATTTTTTAAAAGTCAAAAGTTCCAAACAATAACATCATTGTGGAATGGAAGGAAAATTTTAAGACCCTATAGCAGTAATAGCACTAAGCTTCATCGATATTTAAGTAGTAAAATAGAAGTTATATACGTAGTATAATGTTTTGAAAATTTTGTGTAGAATTACCCTAAAGATAGGGTCATTTGTGAACAACTAGCCATTTTTTTTATTTATTTAGAACTACTCAAAAGTTTGAAAACATTTTGATAGCACTACCCATTAACATTTTTCGTCCAATTAAGACATTATCGGAGCCCACTTTTTTCACTATTTCCACCCAATTAACTCTCCTAATTTGTATAAAAGTTTTAATTTACCTTAATTAACCTAATTAAGGTTTTAATTAGAATTCATTTTAGGGTTCATGAGTTTAGTATTATTTTAGAATTTTGAATTCTAAGGTTTGGGGGTTTAATTGAATTGGAGTTTTTGCTTATTTAAGCATTAATTGGCCATTGTAATTGATAAAAGTGAAAAATATAGCCAAAATAACGTTTTAATTGGACGAAAAATGTTAGTGGGTAGTGCTACCCAAACGTTTCCAAACTTGTCGATAGTTCTAAACAAATAAAAAAATTGGGTAATTGTTCACAAATGACCCTATCTTTAGGGTAGTTTTACACAAAATTTCCTAATGTTTTTCAGAGCTTTTTTGGTGCAGCAGGCCACATGGTGTGGCCTGCTGCCAAGTCAGTAAAAATAACGGATTATGCTCGCATAACGGGGTTACTGTTTCACTCGTATAACGGAATTACTGGTTTTGTCAGGGTTACTTGTATTTTTTTTTCAGAGGTTACTTGTATTTTTTTTTCAGGGGTTACTTGTATTTTTTTTCAGGGGTTACTTGTATGGATTACTTATTTAGAGGTTACATGTATTATTCAGGGTTACTTGTATTTTTTTTAGGGGTTACTTGTATGGATTATTTATTCAAGGGTTACTTGTATTTTTTTTCAGGGGTTACTTGTATTTTTTTTTTTTTTTTCAGAGGTTACTTGTATTTTTTTTTCAAGGGTTACTTCTATGGATTACTCATTCAGGGGTTACTTGTATTTTTTTTTCAAGAGTTACTTGTATTTCTTTTTTTAAGGGTTACCTGTATTTTTTTTTTTTTCAGGGGTTACTTGTATAGATTAATTCAAGGGTTACTTGTATGAGTTACTTATTCAAGGGTTAGTTACTTGTATGAGTTACTTATTCATGGGTTACTTATATGAGTTACTTCAAAGGTTACTTGTATGAATTACTTATTCAAGGGTTACTTGTATAAATTACTTATTTAAGGGCTACTTGTCATTTATTCAAGGGTTGCTTGTAAGCCCCATACCAAACCAGTAACACCCTACAAGTAACCCTTAAGCAAAACTAGTAACACCTTACAAGTAACCCCTAACCAAACCAGTAACACCCTACAAGTAACCCTTGAGAAAAACTAGTAACACCCTACAAGCTAGTAACCCCTAACCAAACCAGTAACACCCTACAAATAACCCTTGACCAAAACCAGTAACACCCTACAAGTAACCCCTTACCAAAATCACTAACACCCTACAAGTAACCTACCCCTGACCAAACCAGTAACACCCTCACTAAACCAGTAACACCTTACATGTAACCCCTGACCAAACCAGTAACACCCTACAAGTACCCCGGACTAAACTAGTAACACCCTACAATTTTTGACGTAGAATATTTGATCTAAGATTCCACAAAGAAAACGAGCTCACATTTCTTTGGTTCTCATCGATTTCACTACTTCAAATGTTGTTGATGATCTTAAGGATAATTAGTCACAATTTTTCACAGCAATTTGACACCCAATTTCTACAATTTTGGGCTTTAATTGCAGCAATTTGGCAAAGAGGAGAGAGAAAATGGGTGGAGTAGAGATATGGTTGTTGGTGATGTGTGGTTTGGGTTGTAGATGAAGCTAAGAAAAGTGGTGAGAGAAAATGGGTGGAGTAGAGATATGGTTGTTGGTGATGTGTGGTTTGGCTTGGAGAAGAAGATAAGAAAAGAGAAGAGAGAAGAGTTGTGATATTTAAAAAAAAAAGAAAAAAAAAATTGTGGTTGGCCACACCGTGTGGCCAGCCACATACAAAAATTTGTGAATACTGATAGATTATGTTTGTGTTTTTAATTAAATAGAGATAAGGTTTGATTAGGGCTGGAGTATAAATAAAGATACAAGAAATATAATTTCAAACCGGCTTTTCTCAAGATGTTGTTCAAAGCAACGTTTTCGAATGAGCGGTTTCATTTTATATATTGATTGCTCTTAAGAAAATAGGATCTTGCTAACGAACGCCCCCGGGCGTTGGATAAGCATTTAAAATCTTACTTAAAGTGGTATTAATTTGGGAAAGCATGACAAAATCACGTGTCAATCGGTGCAATTAATGTTAATTTTAATTTAGTCTTTCTACTTCTAACTAACTTATTGTTAGCATTTGCCTAGAAAATATGGAGCGAAAATAGCATTTTGACTTAACAAAATAGCTAAACTAACCCCAATCTGCTCATTTACACCCAAAATATCCTCTAATTAAACAAGGCCAAAGTTTTGTCATAGGTTGCCTCTTTAGTTTTTAAGCGAAGATTTATGCAAATTCTATCATGTTCAACTTATTTTCACTTATCAATAAAAAATTAAAAATATAAGTTCATATAATTAAGGGTTAATAATTCTAAAAAATCATGAAAAATATAAGTGTAGATAAATTATTGAGAAATAAAGGTTACACATATCTATACAAAATATATAGGTAGAACTGTAGAAGAGTGCAAACCCTAAATCCTCAATTTATATTCATTAAAATTATTTCACATATCCTAATGTATATTGAAAAAATTTCCCACACAACCTTCATTTACTATCTTTAAATTGAGAGGACACAAAATAACTTCAGCTTCTCCTACCTAGATTGTCTTTCTTTCATTCTTTGCAAATTGAATAGTTTTAGTGCATTAGAATAAATACATTCTAGTAAAGAAAATCGTGTTGATAAAACACACATGTATTGTGCTTTTATAGTATTATACAGTTTCTCATGTGTAATTTTATTTTAACGTATGATATGTTATCAAGATTATGCAAGTACCCTATTATGTTAATCACTAGATAACACAATGAAGTTCGAAGCTTAACTCTATCTAAAACTCATACTAATATATTATTTCGAGACAGATGACGTATAATTACAATAAATTTGTGGTGATGTCGGCATGTATGATAAGAATGGGAAACTATTGTAAAACGAGTAAACAACATGAAGTGTCTAAACCCACCTTAAGATTTGCCTACCACTATAGAAAGGGCATGACCATTTATATATCATCATTAAAATGTTTGACAAAATAGTAATCAATAATTCAGTTCTCATTCTAGTATTTTGGTATTTTTGGAAAACCTACCACTAGATTCTTCGTAATGTACACATGGTAAACCCTTAAACTTCCCCTTAAAAATTTACCACTATTTAACTTAGTGCATAGCACTATACATTGTTGAAATTGCTAATCTAGTAACTATATAGCACGTACCATCCCATATCTTAGTGCTTAGCACTAAATATGGGAGGGTTTATTTTAACGAATACGCACTATAAATGGATGAAATTATATCTATTTAGTAATTAGAACATACACGTGGCACTTCAAAACTTTGTCAACCCATAGCTTCATTGACATTATTTATAGATTTGTGTGGGACCTAGTTTAACACGTACTTATGCATGTTCATACTATAACCTTATCTACGTCTCACTATAAATAGGGAGCTCTTGGTTAAGAATCAAGTGTAAAACTAAGCTTTTCTTCTTGCTAGTCACTTCTACATACATTAATTTAAGTTGAAGGAAAGAGAGGATAATAAGCTTAGAAAGAGAGTTATATACATTGTGTTATTGAAATAAACACTCAATCACATAGTTGTTACTTTGAAGTGTAATAATCTTGAGAGAAAAAAAAAATAGTAATGGGGAGGGTTTCGTTGTATCTTAACATGCTAGTTGTACTATTATGTATGCATTTTTTGCTTATTGAAATAGTACAAGGAAGAATGGCAAGGGAAGATATTATTCTAAGGAATGAACACAATAGATATGGAGATCATGTAGGAGTATGTGTTGGTAGTGATGGGAAAACAGATGGATGTGGTTACGTAGGTGAAAGTGGTGGTGGAAGTAGAAGAGAAAAAGGTGGAGGAGGAGGTGGTGGTGGAGGATTAGGAAGTGGTGCAGGTGGAGGTGGAGGTTTTGGAGCTGGAGGCGAAGTTGGAGGTGATATTGGTGGAGGCGCAGGTGGGGGTGTTGGTGTTGGAGGTGGAGTAGGTGGTGGTGCTGGAGGCGGAATCGGTGGTGGTGGAGGAGGTGGAGGGCGAGGAGGTCGAAGAGGTGGTGGTGGAAGAGGTGGTGGCGGAGGGGGTGGAGGAGGTGGTAGTGGTTCTGGAGGTGGAGGGGTTGGTGTTGGTGGCAGAATTGGAGGTGGGGGAAGTGTTGGAGCTGGAGGCGGGGTTGGTGGTGGAATTGGAGTAGGAGGAGGAATTGGAGCTGGTGGAGGTGTTGGAGGCGGTGGTGGACGAGGAGGTGGTGGTGGCGGGGGACAAGGAGGTGGTGGCGGTGGAGGAGGTGCGGGTGCTGGTGGTGGATTTGGAGCTGGTGGGAGTGTTGGAGGTGGAGGTGGAGTTGGTGGTGGTGGAAGAGGTGGTGGTGGTGGAGGTATTGGTGCTGGAGGGGGAGCTAGAGGGGGAGTTAGGGTAGGTGGCGGTGGAGGCGTTGGAGGTGGAGCTGGTGGTGGTGGTGGAGGTATTGGTGCTGGAGGGGGAGCTAGTGGGGGAGTTAGGGCAGGTGGCGGTGGAGGCATTGGAGGTGGAGCTGGTGGTGGTGGAAGAGGTGGTGGTGGTGGAGGTATTGGTGCTGGAGGGGGAGCTGGTGGGGGAGTTGGGGTAGGTGGCGGTGGAGGCGTTGGAGGTGGAGTTGGTGGTGGTGGAAGAGGTGGTGGTGGTGGAGGTATTGGTGCTGGAGGGGGAGTTGGTGGAGGAGTTGGGGTAGGTAGCAGTGTAGGAGGTGGAGCTGGTGGAGGTGTTGGAGTAGGAGGTGGAAGAGGTGGTGGCGGTGGAGGTGGAGGCATTGGTGCAGGTGGTGGTGGAGGTATTGGTGCGGGTGGTGGAATTGGTGGGGGTGTTGGCGCTGGAGGCGGAATAGGCGGGGGAATTGGAGGAGGTGTAGGTGTAGGAGGTGGTGCTGGAGCTGGAGGTGGCGGTGGTGGAAGAGGTAGAGGTGGAGGAGGTGGCAGTGGAGGAGTTGGCGGCGGCGCTGGGGTAGGAGCTGGTGGAAGTGTTGGGGCTGGAGGTGGTGGTGGAGGATCTGGTGGTTTAGGGGGTGGAGGTGGAGGTGGTGTTGGGGCCGGGGGTAGTATCGGTGTCGGAGGTGGTGTTGGAGCTGGGGGTGGTGTAGGAGGTGGAGGCGGTGGTGGAGGATCAGGTGGTTTAGGGGGTGGAGGTGGAGTTGGCGGTGGTGTTGGAGCTGGAGGTGGTGTTGGGGCTGGGGGTAGTATCGGGGTCGGAGGTGGTGTCAGTGCTGGAGGTAGTGTAGGTGGTGGTGGTGGAGGAGGTGTTGGGGTCGGTGGTGGTGGTGGTGGCGGTGTTGGAGGAGGAGGCGGTGTTGGTGGAGGTGTTATGTCTAGGGGTAGAAATAGCCACAAAAATGTCGAAGAAGTTAATCCATAAGTGTTGTAATTGCCACGTATTGAGTTACTACACGTAGCCTTGTCATAGTATTGAGTTACTATACATATCTGATTGTATGTATAAATAAATAATTATATAAATAAATATGGCATACAAGGCAAATTAGATAAAAGTGTTATACTACGTACAATTATTTACACCTTTATCTTTAGCTATTTCAATTATATCATCATATTCCATATGTGTTCATCCTTTACATTATTTTAAATTTTTTTTAAAAAATACTAGATAGCACTTTCTAACAGACTAACATAATTCATTAAACTTCTTCCCTCCAATTTAAAAAATACGAAATATCAATGTATTGTGGCTGATTCAGGATTTTATGGATGATAGGTTATCAATTCACCACGCACCGTCCATCAATGATAATACAAACTACAAAGTATCAATCAATAATAATACAAAATAAAAATCAATACATCACAAAGAGTCATTCTAAGAATAATACGAAGTAAGTATTACCACCTTCGTTTCTTTTTAAATATTTTTTTTTTTTTGGGATCGAAAATAAGCAAAAAATAAAAATAAAAATATTGTTTGTACTTTGAATCCAATCTGAGTGTATATAAAATCTAAATCTTCATTTTGATATTATGCTAATTGTTAGAGATAAAGTTAGAAATATTATTTACCATTATTTATACACCATATGAAAGATATTATTGGGTGTAACTGTATATAACTATACAAGAATCAATCTCTTTAATGTGATACTAGTTTTGTGCCCCGGTGATGCCCGGGTAGTTTATGGACTTTTAAGATAAAATTATACTACCTCCGTTAAATGTTATGTGCAACATTGACATATTTTATATCTCTCAAATAATACCCCAAAATTGCAACTTAACATTTAACAAAGGTAGTATTATAATTCAATTTGATTGAAAATAGAATTCTAAATTAACTTTTTTTGCTACAAAGTCAATCTATATTTATCCAACGTGGTACGATATTTGGCGAAAAATTAAAACACTAAATGATGTTGTCTTGTGGCCTAATTATAAATTAATTATTTGGTATTTTATCAAAAATATATCTCTAAACTAATAATCTTATTCTAAAATTCTATCCTAATTTGATTGAAAATAGAATTCTTACCTAATTTTTTTATCTTATGAAATCTATCTAAGGTGGCGCGACACTTGACGGTTTTTTTTTATCAAATGAAGTATATTTAAATCTATCCAAGGTGGTGCGATACTTGGCGAAAAGTTGGAATGCCCTGTGCAATGCCCGGATTGTTTATTGAATTGTAACATAAAATTTAACATATGTATCAAATTTTAAAATTTATCATTGATACAAATTTTAATTATAATTTGAACATCTGAAATATTGATATTTTATCGAAAATAAAACTCAAAACTAACAATTTTATCTTAAAATTATATCCAAATAGAATTCTAAACTAACTTTTTTATCTGATAAAGTTTATCCTACGTGGCACGACACTTGGCGAAAAGTTAGAACGCCAAGTGTCGCTGCCTCGTGACCTGGCCTGGCTAAAAATTTAGCTTTATATATTAGTTATATGATTATGCAAAAAAAAAAAAAAAAAAAAAATTGCATCTATAACATATTGTTTTTTATATAGTTTGGGTCATTAGGTTGGGCTTGATACTTTGATTGGGTCTTTTTGAATTTGACTTAATTAGATAAAAACTAGATGAAGCCCGTGCGATGCACGGTTTGTTTGATTTTTTTTAATTTTTTTTTTTTTTTTTTTTTTTTTTTTGTATTAATGTGCTAAAATTTGTTATATATTTAGATAAAATTCCTAATATCAAAAAATAATATATAATATTTAATTAGTTTAAACTTAAAAATTGTATTCGCCAATTTTGCTTACGTGGGATTTGAATTATTTAATTATAAAAGAAATATAATAATCTCTTATTTGATTGGCTACAACAAAAATTTATAATCCTATGTGGCGCTCTAAGAAAATTAGATCCTAAGTGGCTCTCTAAAAACTCGGGAAAAAACTCCCCTTTATATATATAATATTAGATTGTATAACAAGGTTGTCAGAATGTCAAGGTGTCAATTTAGGTCGTTAATTTGGGTTTGATTGAGTCTATTTGGATTAGGTCTGTATTGAATTTGAATCACGTTGAACCATATTGATAATACAGGTCGAAATCTAAATCAAATAATTTTTAAGTTTAAATTTAGTTAAGCTGGAAAAAGTCGATCTTTGACACCCCCATAAACTGCATGAACAACGAAACATGGGAGGACATCCATCGGGGGTGAGCATGGGACATTTACCCATACCGTTAGTACTAACAGTTCAGGTACCCGATAACAAAAATCACTAAAAGTGATAACTATAACCGAACCGATAAATTTGGGTACCCAGATTTTTAGATCGGTTATCGGATACCCAATAAGATATCAAATAATGATAATTAAGGTTAATAATGTAGTTATTATGATACCATTTAACACTAATTAACAACAATACCACATCATCTTGACCAAATTATTAATAATATTACTAATCATTGATATTAAAGTGATTATGAAGTAAAGTGTAAGAATTTAGATTTTAAAAAATAGATTTAAGTAGGGAAACAAAAAAAAAAAAAATGCTTATCAGATCAGATCGGATCGGGTAACTGTTAATTTTAAAATGACATCCAATAATCATACCCGATAACAAATTACCGAAATGAATACCCGAATCGTTATGGTTAATGGATCGGATACCCTAATTTTTGGAAGGTTACGGATCGAATTTTCGAAACGGTTATGGATCGAATTTTCGGATAGTTTGCTCGGCCTTAACATCCGTGGCAAAATTCTAGTCATCAAAAGGATACAAAATTTCAGCCTCAATTTTCTACCATTCCAAAAATAAACCAAAAACCCCGCAAAAAAAAAATAAAAAAATAAAAGGAAGATATGCTCCAAATCAAACTGTTTAACATTAACTTCCACCATTGATGAATCTTCTTTGCTGATGTACTTCACCTTCACTTTATACTCCATAAATCCATGGCTTCCGTGGCCCCATTTACCCTTTTTCTGAAATGGGCACCCCATAATTTATCTCTCCAAAGTTGTAGGAGTAATTCCTCCAAATTTTCACAAAAATTTCTGGGTTTTGGGAAGGTTTCTTCTCTATCTAGTTATGGTAATGGGTTTAGTAGTAGTAGAAGAAGAAGTATTTTTACTTGCTCTGCTTCAAATAATGAATCCAATTCTTCAGATGAAATCAGGTTTTATTTGGTTAATTTTGAAATTTCCTTAATTTTTATTTTATGTGATTTTATTGTGGTTGTGTTATTTTGAGACATTGTTTTTTATTTCACAGTAATGTGCTAAAAATGTTGGATTATGATGCTGTTTAATGTTTACAGAGAAGGGAATTTGAGATTAATTTGAATGATCATAGTTAAGAAATAATTTAGTGAAAGGTTTAGATGAAGCTTTTGACTTGTTTAAGGTTGTTTGTGGAAATATTATGGGTGTATTGATAATTTAAAATGTCGAAATCTTGTACGTGGGGGACTTATAATAAATTATTGTAAGTTTGCCTCACCTAAGACTTGTTAAAGCTAGCCAAAAGGTGTATTGCATATATATGCTTGCTCTTCTGAAATTTGTATCTTGTAATTTTGGAAATGTTCCATACATTTCTATATAGACAATTCAGAGATTAGTCTCGGTAATGTTACTAAAGCTTCAAAGGGTCCAATATTTCTATGTCAAAAGGTACTGTAAGTTGAAATGATATGGAGATGATTATGTATTAATATGTCTATCAGGCCTTACAAGTTACAAACAATAGCCACTACTTAAACAGAAACAACTATGTACTTCCTAGCCATTCCTTATCAGAACCAGAAACCTTCTTCCCTAATATGCCACTGATCTTCTAGTTGACCTTAGTATGGAACTATGGATATCGTGATAAATCACTTATTGTAGTCATTTTATAGATTCGGATTGCATGTCCGATCCCACATGGCTTCATTACAGTCACACTGCATTTTATACAATGTCGCAGCTACAACAGCAGCAGCAATATTTCTTCTGCCCTGGGATATTCTATTCCTCCTGGTTTCATTTCATAAGCAATTAAAAAGTACTCGTAGTGGTTTCTTTCTTGATTCTTTTCAGCCTAGGACATATGTCAGTTTCACTTGTATGGAGGTGAACCGTGAACTCTTTGCCTACTTCGTACTTTGCAGCCTTCTTTAACATAGCTAGCCAAATAATATATATGTGCCAGGTGTAGAGAAGTGATTGCAAACATACTTGCTCCATTGCAACTTATTCCCAGGACCTAGAAATTTTGTATAGGTTCTAGCAATCTTATACAAAGTAATATTGATCACTAGACCATCTATCATCCCTTAGTGCCACTATCAAATATTTAGATACATTTTCAGGTCCTTGATATAGACTGTATGAATGCAATTGTGTTGTGACATGTTGAGTTCTAAGCTGATATACATGTCTTTCCGACAGTGTTGCTGACTTAAATGCTTGCCCTTTTGTCTAACTTGATTAATGCTTTTCTTATCAGGTTGTGATTTCCAAGTATGGCTTCCCTGTATTCATGATTTTATTTGTTCTTCAGTTCTACAGCCAAGATAAGGAGTGAAGTTCTTACTCCTTTCCGCTCTGTTCGAATGTTCTTTTACCTTGCTTTCATGGCAAGTGGTGGCTTGGGTACTTTAATAGCTGTAACACAACTGATTGGTGCTCTTGCAAATCCATTCAGAGCAGATGAAGTCCCTGAAATTCTCAAGGGTCTTGGCATAGACGTGGCCGCAGTTTCTATCTTTGCCTTTCTATATAGTAGAGAGAACAAGGCCAAAAATGCACAGATAGCAAGACTTTCAAGGGAAGAGAACCTCTCTAATCTTAAGGTCCGTATTGTTGATCAGAAGACGATTCCAATTAGTTCATTAAGAGGGATTGCTCGCCTTGTTATTCTTGCCGGTCCTGGTTCCTTTATCGCTGAGTCCTATAAGCTTAGTGAACCTTTCACTGAGAGGCTTGTGGAGCGAGGGGTACTCGTGGTTCCATTTGCAACTGATGGAGAGCTTCCTACCTTTGAGTTTGATGAGAGTGAAGATATGAAGGATTTGACTAGCAAAAGGAAGAGGCTTTGGCAATTGCTGCCTTTTAATATATCTGAATGGTCCAAGTAAGGATCTATTTGTGGAGTCCATTGTTTTCAATATTTGTTACCCTCCTCTCTTTTGTTTTCTTAAAATTTTTGTTTTTCTTCTATACAGGTGGATAGATGAACAGAAGAAGCTAGCAAATGTCTCCTCTGATTCTCCAGTGTAAGTACTGTAGCACAGAGCCCCGAAGAAAGCTCCCCTCCCCTTCAGACTACATATTCTTGACTTTAGCTTTCTGTTGCAGCCTGCTTATGTTTTTCCTATGTTTGGAACAGATAATCCTTTGTTATTGTTGTAGGAAATCTAAATGCTTTTGCAAACAAAGAGTCCCCCAAGAGGCCCAAGTTGATCCTTTTTTCCTGTAATCATGATCTTTTTGCCCCGATGAACTCAATAGTAATTAATAACTACCAGAATCCACATGAAGTCTTGCTACTTTATGAAAAGTCCTACATGGCGTCACCTATCCTACAAAGCAACTTTTCTTAGGAATGTTATCAATGAATTGTGCACTTTAATGGAGTGTTTGTCTTGTTAAGCCACCATACACCAGCTATGTTAATAAACTTTATGAATGAAAGGAATTAGTCAAACTACATAATAAAAATCAGTTTATGGTGTGTAGCTTTGTACTCTTTGGTCTTTGTTAAGCACAAATATTGATGAACCTGCAAAGTATCAGAACAACTGAACTAGGCAACCCATTCTGTCCTATATGTACTGTGCATATACAAGCTGATACTATGAGGCTTTGGAAGATTCTATTATTTCTAAATTCTCAGAATTTGCATAAAGGCTTATATGCATCATTTAACATCTACAGGTATATGTCCCTACGCATGGATGGTCGTGTTCGTGGAAGTGGAGTTGGTTACCCACCGTGGAACGCTTTTGTAGCACAGCTACCACCAGTAAAGGGTTTGTGGTCAGGCCTTCTTGATGGCATGGATGGAAGAGTTTGATAGGGTATTCTTATTCTTTGTTTGCAAGGTTAGCTTTTACTTGTAAATTGTATCAATTGGCAACAGCCATTTGTATGTGTCGAGTCTGTACTTCAGCTTGGTAGTATCCACCGCCTGCACAAAACACTAAATGCAACACTTAATTTATTAGTCATTTATTGATACTGGACTCCACCAAAAACAAAAACAAAAACAAAAATCTTTGTACACAAAATGCAATTTGGTCAATACTTCTGACCTTCCAACTGATCTTATAGCTCGTGTATGCTTTCAACAATTTCGTTTTATCTGTGCTATCTGGCTCTATGTTGCAGACTTGCAGTATCTTTAAAGTAGGCAGGATAAGTACATGTGTTTTAAAGACAAAAGAATTATATCAGCTGAAAGTCCTGTAACAAAGGTAGGATGAGATATCGAAGGGTAATTTAATTATCATCTTTAGGAAATTCTATAATCAAATTTCAACTTAGGAAGAAAATATATAGTGGTCTGGATTCTGAAATCTAGACGTACCATGTAATCTGTGAGTAAAATGTTTGGAATTTGTGAGTTCTGGATTATAAAACAGCCAAACAAATTGTAGATATATAATGTTTGGAATTTGAGAATTCTGGAGCTCCTTCATTTTACTCGTATATATCCGCATTTCTGAAGCCAAGATCTTAGTGTAGGCTTGTTACCTCAATTCTAGGATAAATTTTTTGTCATGACATGAGTTTTAGCAGCAGAGCAATGTTACAGAATTGACGATGGTTTTGCCTCTGACCTCTTTTCCTCAAATGAGAACAAATTCGTTTACGAGATTATTAATAAGGGACATAGGGTAACACGAGAATTCTTATAGCCTAGTAACCAACTGTGTGCGCCTCAAGTTACTGAGTTAAATGGCAAATGAGGCTTGGCCCACAGGGGATTGTGAGCTGATACTAGATAAGATCACAAGACTGTTAGTGAGCTTGTTTCTTGTGCACATTGTAATATTTTATGCTAGTCGAATGCAACGTAAATGAAAAGTAAGTGTCGAACTTATCCCTATCTGTGTTGCACTGCTGCTGCTTGAAGAATGCGGCATATTGTGTTGAAAATTCATTAAGATGTACAACAAGAATAAGTGTTACCAGTTTGCTACTGATTTTTTTAGAGTTGCTATGAATACACGGGGAAGTTTTGGGGTTTTCTTGGTTAAATTATGGGTAATTTAGGAAGAAAGATCCCTGAGACTCTGAATTTGATCATCTTTGAGATTATTCCCTGAGACTCTGAAATTAGAAATTGCAGAAGAAGATTTAACTCACAAATTCCTCTGAAATGTATGATATCATTATTCTGCTATGTCAGAATTGTTTTCTATCTGTTTTGCATAATCTTGTTAGTTCTTCACTACTCCTGTACTGCTACTAACTCTGTTGAAATAACTTCTGACCATCTACAACTCCGCACCGCTTACATTACAACAAATCAAAACTCAGAAGCAGCATTTATAACAGATTGACAGTTCAGTTCGACTATCTATCACTTTCATAGGAGTAAATAGCAGCACGCGACAGGCTAGAGATTGCTATAAATATGAAAAGAATATGGTTAATATTGTGGATGATGAGGAGCATATATGAGCAGTTTTCATGGGCAAGAAATTGATATTCAAAAGTAGTAGATTTACATTGGATAGACAGTAGAATAGCTCCTAATTCATCTAAATGTTTGGAAATTTCACAAACTTATAGCAAAAGCACATATATTAATATAGTTTGCTTATGCAACTTCAACTTCTTGAATCTCATCCAGTGCATAGTTGTTGGTTGATACATTCGCGTAGTTCACCTTGTTGAATCTCACCACAACTGGGTATCTTGTTTTTGGGTCCTGCATATTGAAAATTACCTTGTTATATACATGTGTTTTCGAAAAAACTGAAAAACTGCAGTGATACCGAAGAGGCCTGATAATAGATGAAAGTTCGAGGGCAGAGATTATTAACCTGGTCGACAGCAACCACGTTGCCAACACCCTTGTACCAGTATGATTCCTTCCTCAAGATTCTCACCTGCAATGTACCAATTTTGAATGCAGTTGATCATCTCTTTTATGTTCATATATTAGTACACAAATATTTCAGGATGCTTTTTCTTCCTGAGGTAGTTATACTCCTATTCTTCGTGTTCTGCAAACTGAAAATCTTAGTTTTTCTAAACAGGTACTGAACCATGACAATCAGGAGTTCAAGATGCAGGAACACCGTGAGATCATCTCACTCGAAAACTTATTACTTTTCTTTAAATTGTTGTATTGATTTCATATTGGCAGTCACCTCTTTACTTTCAAATTCACAAGTTCATAATACAATATGTTACGAATCAACAACTTAAGCTATTTTAGTTCATAGTATCATCAGGATTAATATTCTTTGATATGTTGTATGGTCAGAAACTAACTCAGCAGTCAGCACCTTTGTTATTATTAGTATAAATCATTCCAAAGATTTATATTATAAATCCAATTTGACAACCCTTTTAAGCTAATTGTTTTTTTTTGGTTCATAAGATCGAGTAGGATGTAAGCAAACATAATCAAGAGAACAAGTCGAGCCATCTAATACCAATCTGATAACACTAACACTCTTAACATAGTAATCAATATGATTATATGATACCGTATCATCCAAACATATTATATATGCGTAGTGACAACTCTGACAAGAACATAACAATATTGCTACTAAATACTAACATGGCATCAGAGCCAAAGTTAACTCGACATAAAAAACTAATACAAGTACCAAGTAAAAAAAAAAAAAAAAAAAAAAACAACAATAAATATACCTTAGAACCCCTCTTAGGTCCAATTGGAGGTGGCTTAGCAGCAGCTTTAGGCTTGGCCTCACCTTCGGGTGTGGCGGGAGCGGGTGCAGGAGCAGCAGCAGCCTCATCAGCTGCCCGAACAACCAACCTAGTACTCCTTGGTGATGACAAGTTTTTGTTAGACAACACAGGAGCAAACCCAAGACGAGCAGCTACTGATGATGCTATACTAGCCATTTTTTTTTCTTTTTTTTGTTACAAGAAAATAAAATTTATGTAAGTTGAAGAATTAAGTATGTGAAAATGAAGGAGTGCCTTGAACTAGAACTAGTAGTTGTAGCAATGTAGTGGCGTTGGTATTATTCATGATCCAAAAGCTTTTTTCTGTTTTGGATTTTTGTTTTGGATTTTGGTTAAAAGATTAGGGAGGAAATATTATTTCAACCATTGGGAGTTTGCCATTTGTCTTGCCATATCTCATTTATGTGGTTTATCTTATTGCTGTTATCTTTTTCTTTGCTTTCAGTATGGCCACGGTGCTCATTATTATGGTTCAATTTTGTAATTTTAGATTTTTTTTACTTATTTATTAATTTATTTTTATATACTACTTAGGCTTTGTTTACTTCACCTTAAAAAATAATATTCAATAAAAATAATTTCATTGCAGTAAAAATAAATTTAGTTCAACAAAAATAATTTCAGTTCTGTAAAAATAATTCCAGTTCAGTTTGAATACAAATTAATTTTAGTTCAGTAAAAATAATTTCAGTTCAGCAAAAATAAGGTGAAGTAAACGGGCCTTAGTCAGGTTTTTTTTTTTTTTTTTTATATATCAAAATAAAATGTATTATTCTATATTGTGAAAAAAATTCACAAGTTGCACTCACTCCATTCTTGAAAGTTTGACTCGCTTTGCAATTAAGTGGTATCCAATGTGCATTTTTGACCAATAATAGATTTAGATATGTGTAAAATAGAATTATAATAGTTAATATATAGAGATATTACATTAAGGAGAATCTAATAAGATCTCGCATGCTAATTTATATCTATAATATAAAGTCTTACCATATAAATAGTAAATGAGTCAAACTTTCGTCAACGAAGGTTGTATATAAAGTTTTTTAGATTAAGTCATAGTAAAATACGAAATATTATATTTCTATTTCACTTTTACAATTTGACTTGGATAGTTGGATGCATAATGCATTATGAAATTTTATATATGTACACTGATCTTATGATCTGTGTGTTAGTATAACAACATAAGTATGGTTGGTTAAAATTTATGTTGGAGTTGTGAGAGCAAGGTACAATCCAAGTATCCAAAACAAAGAAACTCGATAAGTCGATAATTTTTTTTTTTTTTTTGACCGGTAAACTACGGGGAGGGGGCCCTATCCTATCACAGGAATGGGGCTGTGAGAAGTCGAACCTTCATCACATGGGGAGAGATGGAGGGACTAACCATCCCTCCATCCCCTCACTCCTCACTCGATAAGTCGACATGCTACAACATGACATGTTACTAACTTACTATATTCATTTTTGGTTGTTACTAACTTACTATATTCATTTTTGGTTGTGAATATGCGAGCCACATCTGGAAAAACCCAACATGACATAAACTAATGAACATAATAACATAAGCACCACACATTTTGATACATTGGGTATGTTTGTGCTTGGTTGCTGCCCTTTTGAAATATTAGGTGCAATGTATTATTGGACTATTCCGTGCCTTGCCTAGACAACCCTAAGGCATGCAAGTTTGGCACGCATGAGCAGAACACGATATAGTCTAGATTTATCTTTAGAGGATAAACATGTGGCAATTACGGTTATTAGCCACAATTTTCATCAAGTATTTCCTTAGATTCTTAGCATTTTGACTTTTGCAATATTCATATATTTTACTTTGACTTTATTTTGTAATATAGTTTTGTGTACTCTAGTAAGTTAGCATTAAGTTATACTTTTACTTTTAACAAGTCAACTTCTTAATATTCTATTTAGTGACAATAAAGTTCATCAGATATTAAAATAATGTATATTCACAAGTATAAATGGAAGTGTTTCAAATATTATGAACCGTAGGGTCGGTGTATGCATAATGGGTAGAGCCGTAAAAAACTGACCCGATACTACAATTCTTCAAAAATCAAAATACTGAATCCATAAGTACCATTATCTAATCGATCAGTGTAACCGATCATAGACCTAGTTTGGTGGCTTTACTTTTAGTTATGATGGGAGGAGCTTTGGGGAGGGGACACAATTACACAAAGGACTATTGACTTAAAGTATTTGGGTCTTGTAGAATTGATTTTGGATCTTATTTTCCCCATTAAAATTCTTAATATATCAAAGCACTCATATATCTAACTTAGGGCCTGTTCTCATAGACTGACTGAACTCAGCTGAACGGAACTGAACTGAGCTGAACTGAATTGAACTGAGCTCAACTGAACTGAATATTTTATAAGGGAAGAAAATTAGGAGTTAAACTGAACTAAAATGAAAATAAACGTATGAGAACAGACCCTTAATTAAAATTGGATCCTATTTTCTATGGATTACCTTTGCATTAAATATCATATGATAAGCAATATTTGTCATCACTGTCATTGCACACAAGAAAGGTGGACAATACTACAATAGTGCGTTTACTTATATAAGATGTTCCTTTTTTTTTTTTCTTTTTTTTTTGGCTGGCTGCAGATGTTCCCTTAAATTTAAGATGATATTCCACACTCCGAAGTAACCAGTCTTAGATGTATACTTGTATGTATTAAATGGGTCAAATAACAAGATTAACAACAATGCAACTCATTGCCCAAAAATAAAAAGTGATGAACCCTACCCTAAAATGCTACTCATTTAAGTGTGGAGGGTTAAGTTTAAGATGTATTCAAACAGTTATATAAATAATCATAGTGTATCAATTTTGATTCAAATCATCTATGGAGTAATATCAAATATAGATTTTAGAGATGAAGTGTTCAAGGTTTAAACCCTATATAATTCACCTATAAAAATAAATAAATAAATAAATAAAAACCGTAAAAATAATTTCAATCAGTAAAAATAAGTTCAGTTCATTAAAAGTCAGTAATTTCAAATAAGAAAAATATAATTTTAGTATAAGATGAAATGAACGGGACCTTAGACTAGACATTATCAACACTATAAATGTATAATCAATACAGTCAGTCACACATATAATTTTTATCACGTCTATTAATTTCTCAAATGAAATTTGCTACTCAAGTCTTTAATTACCAATAATGTACCATGTATGAAAATATTCCATCGTTACCGCTCTTTGTTGCTCCAATGCCCTTCATTAGGTAGATTAGACGACTAAAATTTGAAATATTAACTTAAAATAAACATTATTTATACAGATCAATACGTGATTTTGACATGCATTTCAAAATCAATATAATTTCAGAAAAGTATAGTAATTTGTTATCAAACGCCCCAAAATGTTGATTAACAAGTTTCTTTATATTGAGTATTAGAAAATTTCTATTTAGGGTCTGTTCACACTTACTTAATTTCTGTTCAATTCAGTTCAGTTCAGCTCTAATCAGTTCAGTTCAATTCAGCTCTTAATTTTCTTCTCTCATAAATATTCATTTCAGCTCAATTCAGTTTAGTTCAACTCCAATCAGTTTAATTCAAATCAGTAAAATGAATAGGCCCTTAATCCTCAGCGCATAACTTTATTAAAATTAAAATTTTATACGTAACCAGCTAGTGTTTCGATTTTTACAAAAGGAGAGTAATTACACCCATGACCATGTACCAAAAAGTCGGACACACAACATAACTCTCCTCTTTTCTTTCTGAGTTTCCCATTGAAACGCACTGAATGTTCTCCATTAGAGCGACTTGTGATATTTGTATCTTCCATTGAAGCAGCTTCTGAGGTAATCATCGTATATCAATTTCACAATCTAGGGTTTATCGTTTATTTAATTCTCAGTATACTCAATTCAGTGTTCTTCGCTTGATTTGATACTTGAATCTAATTTGCCTTTAATGTTAGAATTTAACTATGAAATTGGACCATTTCTCCCAAAATTTGATAATTGAATCAAATTTGACTGCTAATATATTGCACAACCTTTTATGAAATTCCTATGTTCAAATAATATGGTTATTGATGATTAAACTTTTTGAAATTGTAATTGCATTTAGAATGATCACATTGGAAAGTTTTTGATTTTAGGTAATTTCTCAAGATAATGGTGTCTAAGACTGTAATCTTCACATAATATGAATGGAGTATGTAAACTACTTTATTATTCTTGGATGCTTGATACTTTGAATTTCACACTCTACTTTGTTAACGTTCTTAACTAATTGCCTGCTCTGATTCTTAAAGATGGTTTTGTATTATAATTCATGTTAGCCGACCCCAAATCATTTTAGAAATATCGAATATGGCGTTGTTGCTGTTGCTGTTATTGTGTTACTAAATAGCTTTCCTATATTGATTTCAATATTAATCAGCAATCACATACATACATTGATGAGATTCTTCTGGAAATGCTTCCTGGTTTAAGAATTTTTCAGCAATCAGGACATTGATTGCTAATATTACCACAGAATATCACGTATTGTCGTTCTGCATATTGAGATAACATATCTTGTTGGACAATGTATATGGGTAATTGGGGTATAGCACAAACATAATGGTTGTTACTTTGATCTTTCAAATAGAATGAAGGCGAAAAGAGTGAGGTTCAAGGACTCTGAAATTGATCCGGTTGATTATGCAAGCAGTAGATTTGATGCTTGTTCTGCACCATGTGAACCAAGAGAAGACCTGACAATGTATGTATGATATCTAGAAACCGAGTTACTTAGCATTGCTTTCAATTTCAGTCTTCTGATTTTGTGGGTGTAGTGAGGCATTTGTGTTGCACCTGTAACACGCTCTTCATCTGATGCATTTAGGCCATCTGCAGCTTCAAATGAACCAAAAACCTCCGAGTTTGCATTTTTTAAGAGATTAAAGAAAGCTGTTGGCCACACTTCCTGTCAAAATACACTGAACAGACACAGCATGCCCGTGAGGAATTGTGGACCGACCAACCACGCTAGAGGTAGCTACCTCACTTATGCCTTCTTAAAAATAGTTAAGAAGTTCAAAACAATGAGCTTGCAGTGGGATCTTAGTAAGCTTTTTCGGTTTTGATGATACCAAATTTATTATATATGATATGCTATGCAGAGTTGGATAAAATGAAACTTACGGATGTAAAATCTTCACAGCACAGTAAGAAGCCTACAAATGGTGAAATTAACTCCTTCCTCTCTTGTAGAGATGCTGCTGTGGAAATTTCAGGTGCGGGGCATTGAATTAATTTGTTTTTATACCACATTTTGTGATCTAAGCTACTCACTACTCAGTGGTATGTTTTGATAGCTATGCCCAGGAAGGATCGTAGCAATGAGGGATTCAAGTGCTCATCTCCTATCAAAACGCCCACTAGTATTAGTTTAGATTCCTTCCTTTCTGCAACTGCAAATGCCTCTGTGAACCCAGGTAACTCTTTGGAACTGTAATTATTGGAGAAATTGTTCAGAGAGGTAGTTCAGTGGCATTTATGCTGCTCTATAATATTTGGCTGTTGATGATTCACGTGGGAAACGTATATTGAGGTAGTATAGTGCTAGAGATTAGCTTGATTACAGCACTAATAATGGCAGAGAATTAAGAATGAAGATGATGATTATAGTAATAAGATGAGAATTACAACTAATTGAACGATAATTCCACTTTCGAGAGGTGGATTCTCTTCTAATATGAGCTTTTGAGAGGCTCACTCTCTCCCAATAACAAACTTCAACAATATTAACATATCCTAATTCTTCCTAATGAGGTCTATTTATAGAAAATCCCTCTTAACAAATCTTTAACTTATTCCCCAAGTTACTACTAATAGGCTATGACTAACATACCCTTCCCCTAATATTGATTCCTTGCATATAGATGGATGTAATTCATATATTGGTCACAACATTCTTATTGTCCAGAACTCCAGCAGCAAGATGGAGATATATTTTCGTCCAAGAGGCTGAAGTTACGGCAGCAGATTGCCAAGACCTTATTTCCTGAAACATATGAAGTCCCAAAGGAGTTAAGTGCCTGATACATCTTTATTTTTTGCTTTTCGTCTTTTTTTTACATATTTATTTTACAAAAATTCATAGATACTTTGTCAGGTCTCAGGTGTGATTTGGTTTGTCTGCTCCTGAGCCGACTGCTCCCTGAGAATTCTCAAGAAATTGTACCATCCTTGACCTTTACTGATTTAAACTATTGCTTTTACTCCTCTATCCATAAACCCCATCTTGTTTGTTTGTGCTAAGGCTAATTTTTGTGTAACAGCTGTCACAAGATCCACAACAAAGGCTACAAGAAATAAAAGAGAAAAGTCTGTTGGATCTTGGCTCAAATATTCTACTTGAGGAGGCTTCGGATACTTCAAGAAAGGTTGTGAAGGCCTCCAAGGATCACTTCTTAGATAGCCGTGTCTCTTCTTCTCAGTCCCACAGAATCTGGGGAACACATCCTGTTGATCAAATAGATGAATACCTTGATGCCTCTGCAGCTAGAAACTCTTATAGAATGCTTCTTGAGCACAAAGAAGAGAATGAGTGGCGAAGCTCTCTAAATGGTATTGCTTCTGGATGTTGGTTGAACAGATTTGGAGACGGAAATCTTTTGACATGGGATAATGAACTTCATGATTATTCTACACCAGGAAGCACTGTCCATAACATCGTCGAGAATGCAACATTTAAGCATTATCTATGTGATGCATATGACAGTAGACAGTTATGCAGATTTAGAGACCAGAATCATTCATATGAGCTTCTCAATGGAAATTATGACTCCGTTGCAGCTACTGAAAGCAGTGGTAGTCTAACATATGAACATGAGATACATGACTTCAATTTAGATAGAGGAGCACATTCTACTTCAAATTGTCAATATGATTCTCATTCTCTTGACTCTTTTAAAAGTTCCAGACCTTCTGTGCTGAAAAATCTCATGGATTGCACTGAACCTAATTATCCGAGTGACTTTGAGATTAGAAGAGAACCCCGGCCTCTTTTACTTGGTTGGGATACTAATGAATTGGATATGCATAACTCGGCCCATAATAGTCATATGGAGCTTGAAGTATACTGTCCTCCATCATCTACATACAGTGAAGATCCTCAGGATAGTCCAGACCTTGATATATGTTGCGATCCATCAACTACATGGAGTAAAGATCATTGTGATAGTCTGGAAAACAGTAATTTGTTGCATTGGTCTACCTACACTTGTCAAGAACATGATTTTCAGGGACATTATTTCCGGCAAAGAGATTTAGTTCCAAGATCACCATATGTCCCATTTAGACTATCATACGGTCCAGAACAATTGAACGCAGATGATTCTGGTCTCTTTAAGAGTCCCTCAAAAGATGGCAGTTTCTTTTTCATCCCTCAGAAGAGTAATTACTCAATGGAAAACATGATTTCTGATAGGAATTGTCCTGCTGTAGAAGCTTTTCCCATCTTTAAAGACTTAGAATCTGAAGCAGAGTTAAAATGCAAGTCACTAACTGGTATTCTGAAGGAGCAATATGAGTATACTGATTATGCACTTGAGCATTTCAGACGGGGATATTCAAGCTCACCGTTACTCATTTCCAGTGAGAACAGCCTCACTACTATACAACCAGAAAGATGGTCCTTGGCTCGGGTGCATGTGCCTATTGAAAGTCAGGAAGATTCACTTCCTTTGCAGTTACATACAATAGGATGGAAGTAACAGAAGTTGCTACTTACAGTGAGGACAAGGGAACAACTACTTGTAATAAACTCTTCTGGTGATTTCTTAACTCAATTAATATCTTTTTTGGTTTCATTGCTGGAATGTACATATCTTTTTCCTCTGTGATTCGCACGTTTTTGAAAGGTATACCAATGTGTTGTGGAGGCCTAATTAGTTAAAACTTCTGGCTCTGTATTTCTGCATTGCATTTGCATCTGCATCTAACAAAAACATATGTCAATTATACTTTGCCAGTTGCCACTTTGGTCATCCTTTCTTCCATTTTCTACTAAATGCTGTGAGGTAATCAATGTGCATATGTCCAGATTTCGAAATATTCTAATGCATCAGGTATAGGGAAGGGGCGTCTCGTGCCCTTGTTAATTATCATTATGGTTCAGTTAGAGGTAGCTTTAGCAAGAAGGAAAATCAGTTAGTCCCTAGTGAAAAGAGAGGGAATTATATTAATTAATTAATCTTGACTCGTAACGTAGATTTTATTTTAAAATATTTTCTGTATAACAAGCACTGAGTTCTCAACCTTGATTCCCTTAAGGATAGATTACTTGAATCCAGGCGAACTTCCTGCATATAAACTAGTATTTGACTTGTGCAATTACACCCTTTACTGTCTCTTTGGGGCGGGGTGTGCTCGAGGTGGCAGATTGTGGTCGATACATGCAGTACAAATAAGATTAGATTTCGAGTACGACGTCCCTAGAGACTTAACTATCTACAGAAAGTCAGAAACTGATGGTCGAAGTTGATAAACTGAGTACGGGTATATTACTGTAAAGAATACATAGTAAATTATTTCTCTGGCCTATTAATATTATTACAGTATTATTGTTTCTTTCTTCTCAATTTCTTACTTGGGTTGTTCCAATATTTTATCACTTTTCAATGTTAAAGACAGTGATTTAATCTTTTACATATACATCAGGGTAGTTAGTCTCACTCTCATCTTAACCTTGGTCCTCTTTTTTGACAGGTTATTAACCTTAATCCTTAGACAAATACAACTTACTACCTTCGGTTCTGATTACTCGAAACTAAGGGGTATTATTTGTGGTACATAAAACATTCTTTTGTTGAGAGTCATAAGAAGTGGAGGTAGTATATTTTGTCACTACATTTAATTCGCTTCTCAATGGACTCTTAGTTGGATTAATAATGTGATTACATAGGGTTCTAATAAACGCTCTTTTAATAATGTGATTACATTTAATTCGAAGGATAAAAAAATGCATTTTTGCACATAATAACTGTATCAAAAGTTCATTGCTTTCTCATTAACTACTTGTTATCCTTTTGCTCCCAAAAAAAAAACACTCTTATCCTTCGTACATTTGTTGGGCCAAGCTTTATTACGCACTGTCTTCTTAAGATGCAAGAAAATTCCAGTACTACTTACTGCCTTACTGCAAGAGATTTTCACTTTTACAGATTTTCTGAGTCACAAAGTGTAATTATTGTTGAATTATGGGTAACAAAAGAAGCTTTAATTTACCTTTCCTTTTCACTATAAAATGTCTCCCTTGTACTTATTTCTTCATAGAGCGTTGAAGTAGACATCTCAAACAACACATGTAAGTGTCTTATATTGAAAAATATTACGAACCTTAAATACTTTATAAGGCTAAGAGACTACTCCCTTTATTTTTACATGGTTTTGAGGTGGAAAGTGGACACTCATGACGAGTGCGGTTCAGACCCGTTCGACATAGAGTGATAATGTATTAATGGTGGTCATGCTAAATAGTGGCAGATAGTCACACACAAAAAATGCCTTAATGCTTAATCTACTTGTACCTTATACTTCCTATTTGTGAAGTAAATGGTGAAGCATGTGGGGCAATGGAGTATACAAATGTTGTGGCTTTTCTTTTTAGTTTTCTCTTCTTTAATTCCTAGTTGCTTCTAAGTAATACCAAATTCTTTACATGTAATTCACTAATGTATAATTAGATTATTTTATGATGTGAGAATTAGGTTCTCCGAAAAATTAAAAGGTTATGGTATGAATCCAAAATAATTATACTCCTAGGATGTGTGCATAGAATGTTATCTAATACCAACTACCTATGCATTTAGTTAAGTGTGTGGAAAGGTATTCAATAATAGTTCTAACTTTGAAGTTAAAAGCTTAGTAAATAAACTACTAGTATTCAAAATAAAAATAAAGGTGATCAAAACATACCCTTAGACTATTGTAATTACCTATAATCATATTATTTGATAATAACATATTAATAAAATAAAACACCAATGGAGTATAATTTTGTAATGTGTTATTAAATTACTCAAGGTACAATACTCCGTTACTTAAAACACCTACATAGTATAAGGAATGGAGTATTGTATATCCATTCCTTTACGTATGTGCTATTTGTTTTGCACAATTTTTAATGCATACATGTTTGACTAAAAATTTAAAATATCTGTAAACTGTAATTACTACATGTGTATAAGAAATACTAAGTACTCCCTAAATTAAAAACTTCTTTCTCTTTATTATGTGAGTAATAAATGCTATAAAGAGATTTTGTATTAAGAGACGAAGGAAATAGCAAGCATTAGTAATTTAGACAAATCTAACTCAAACTGAAATTATTTTGTATTTTTATTCCAGTATGCTGGTAAAATTAAATTATACGAGTACTATTAAAAAAGAGAAGAAAAAATAATTAATTAAATATTGTGGGGCTTCGTGATTTGGGAACGTTAAAAGAAAGATCCGTTGGAAGTCCCATCAAAAGATCTTCTAGTTGGAGGGCCTTTTGATATTTGACCAGCCATATTTCCTAATCCAGTCATTTGATCCAAGATCACACCCTTCCTGTTCTACTGATTTCTTGTTTTGTTGCCCTTGATCCTTGATTAATATAAGACCTTGTAACAAAATACAAGATCATTAGTTCATTGTGTTGGGTGTGGTTTACATTTTTTTTTTTTCTTATCTCGTGTATCGAAGAGTATGTGCACGCATATTCTAGAATCTTTCGGATAACTAGGAAAGCTAACACGCGTTATGCGCGCGTCATAGCTAGCCTTCTTTCGATTGGTCTTAAATCACAAATAAAATTATGATATGTAAGCACCTATGTTTAGAAGTATAAATGTCCATGACAACTAACATTAATGAGAGAAAATAATTAAGTAAATAAACATTTTGGAGGGTATAGTTGTCAAACATTATTCATTTAAAAAAAAAAAAAAACTTGTACATATTAATGAGGGTATAATTGTCAAACGCACAATTTCGAAGGGTATAATTGGCATCACACTATTCATAAGAGCAATCATATACTTTTTATAAGGTAGGGAAGGGATTCAAATAAGGTTAGTGCTTGACATTGATTTTCAAGAATTATTTACATGCTTGTATCATCCCTGAATATTCTAGACAATATTTGAAATCGAAAGGAAGTAGAAACAATGGCTTATGAAATTTCTAGAACATTACAGCTACAAGAATAATCAAGATAATTAAGAAATTTTCTAGACAATTTTATCTACCCATCCTCAACTATAAATATTGGTGTTGGACGCATTATTTGAGAGCAATCCACCACGAGCCACGATGATACTTTGAGGGTTTTTTACACACAATCTCTCTAACTATTATTCCTATTTCGGGTGCTCATTGTTTTGTAGGGTTTTTTTTTTTTTTTTCTAAGTTTTCTCACGTATCACGTATGTATAAAAGTCATTTTATGTAGAATGATATTTATATGTTAACTAATGATATTTCTTAATTTACCAAAAATGTTTTTTTAAATAGAAAGAAATATGTACTCCGTATTAATTATTTAGCTATCTTACCAACAATAGCTTCACTTTTTGATCAAAAAAAAGTTGTCAAAGTTCTAATCATTTTAAAAGCAAACGTTAAATTTTAATTATTTTGTTAAGAAAATTGTATATGTGGCTAAACAAAATTAATGTCAAATAATCATTTATCTATGTACAAAATTTAGCTCAACTTAAACAGTATTAATATATTTCCTTTTTCTCTAAAAAAAAATATACAAATATAAAAAAATAAAAAATAAATAAATAAATAAAATTGATTTTTTTTTTCTTTTTGGTAAAGGTAGTGGTGAGAAAAAATAAGTTGAAAAAGAGAGCACTACCTTTACAAAATATAATGAAAAATTCTTGCGTAAAAAGTTAATTTCATATCAGAATCAATTGAGTTTATTATATTCCGATTCTCTTTTAATTTAATTTATGAACGTATCTCTTGATCGAATAACTTCTCCCAAAATTCACATTGTCCCAATTTTTTAAAAAGAAACATATAAACCACTAAATAAACATATCAACCAACAAATTTAATAAAACATATAAGCAAACAAAATAAACATATCAACCAACAAAATAAAGATATTAGCCAATTAAAGAAATTTACCAGACAACTAATGTCTGATAGCAACCAACAAAAGGAATTCATCAGACATTAAAAAAAATATCAGGTAACATATCAGCTAACAAAAGAAGTATAAAACCAACGTAGAAACATATTAGCAAACAAAAGCAACATCTAAGCCAACCAAATGAACCAATTAAGCAACAAAAGAATCAAATAAGCCAACAATAGGAACATATGAGCAAACAAAATAAGGATTAACATGACAGATAAATCATGCATGCATGTATACATTGGTTATATAATATCATATTTTTCTGCTCTACAATACAGAGTAATTTCTGGATTAAGTGTTAGGAATCCATCAATTAGCCCAAATACGATTATGCTCCACACTACCAACCTAAGCCATCATGTCACACCTCTATCAACAAGAACCCATTTCACTTCAAAAATTCCCCTCCGAGTGTAGCTTGGGTCATAACCCTAAATTGCCTTTAAAAATGAAACTTGAGGAAAATAGTGTCTTAAGATCACGATGCGACAACAAATTCGGGTTTGAGGTCGACCGCCAAACTTGTTCGCTAAGCTTGCTAATTTTCCCAATTAAACATCCCAATCCCCCTTTTAACTTTAGTTTACACAACTTTTTTTTCATGCTAGACATGCAATGAAGCTTTCTTTCTTCTTTCTTTTAACCCCACCAAAAATAGGAAATAAGAGAGCAAATCTCATCACAAAAGGAGGACGGGAGTATAAAAATATTTATCATGAAGTAGGGATAGATTAGGTCACTACCTTATTAAAGATTTCCCTACTCGCTTTTGAAATCCCCTCTCACCTTTATAACTTCTTCCATAATTTCTCCTTTATTCCTTAGGTGATGCACTTTTTTGATCTTCACACCACCAATGGTAAACCTAAATATTTGTCATGGATGTCCACATTTTTCATTCCAAACGACGAACCAATAATATGTCTTCTCCCCTCATCAACTAACCCCTCTATTGAACGAAATCGTTGTTTTGCCAAGATTTACCATTTGACCAAAAAGCCCTCTCATAGAATTGAAGGACTTAGCTTTTTTTTTTTTTTTTTTTTTTTATCACATTTGCTTCTTCCATCGTGGCTTTACCAAATATGACACAATCACCTACAAACAACAAGTGAGAAACAAAGGGAGCCGAACTAGTTGCAACACAAAGCCCATGTAATGCCCCCATTTCTAAAGACTTCCTTAACAAACCCGAGAGGGCCTCAGCCACCAAAATAAAGAGATATAGGGAGATAGGATCCCTTTTCGAATGCCCTGATCTGACCTAAATTCCTCACTCGGTTGCCCGTCCCATTCACCTACACTAAGAACTACACTCGTCGACCGAACTCATTCCTTAACCTATTATCCACCCCGACCCTCTTCAAATTCATCGTTACCAAAAACTCTTCTTGAAAATCCTATTCCACCCTATCATCATAAACTTTCTCCATATTCAACTTGAGAGGATAATTACCTTTTTTTAGCCTTAGAAGCCTTCACATGATGAAATATTTCAAAAGCTACTAATAAATTGTCGACAATATAATTAATCTCCCAAGAGTAAAGGCGCTTTAATTTGATTTGCAGTGATAATATCATTAGGAATAATTTTAATCTATTTGCTAACACTTTCGACACTAGCTTATATATTATACATTACACAAATTTATAGGGCAAAAATCGGAAATTTTATCAGTGTTTTTCCTTTTTGGAATCAAAATTATATAAAATACCTATTAATGAAGGAGGGTATAGAATTACCTCGTAAGATATCAAGGACAAGAATATAAATAGATGGAACAACAATGTGCCAATATATATGTTTGAAAGGGATTAATTTTTACAATTATTTGTCATTTTCCGGCAAATCAGCCCAATTATGACGTTATCTATCATCACGTTGAATATAATCTACATTTAAGCTAGTAAAGAAAATCATTGATAAGTGATTAAAAAATATTAAATGACATAAATTACATTTTTTTTAGCTGATTAATGATACGTCATAAATTTATATTTTTGGTTGATAATATAAGGTGTTTATTAATCGGAAAAATTGTCAAAAATAATACAAACTTTGAGCGGTCCGCCAAAAATAAGTCAAACTTTTAATTATTTCTAAATAATACAAACTTTGGTGAGTATCCGCTTTAAGCAAGTTATTTTACCAGCAACCTGAATGACCGATTAATTTTTTTTTTTCTTTTTAATAAATTTTTTTAACAATGTAATTAACTCTTAATAACAACTTTAATTATGGTTAATTAAAAATTAAAACTTTTTAAAAAAAATTAACAACTAAAATATTTTTTTAAAATTTTCTTAAAAAAAAATCTCCTAATTCCTCCACCAGCCACCCGCCGCCGGCGCCCCCAAAACCCTCCTAGCCCCGGCGCCGGCCGCTTTCAAACTCTCACTCCCCGATGCCGGCGCCGAACCCTTCCCCCGCGATTCACTACTGTACCCCCTTCCTTCCTCTCTTAACCAACTAACACCCTTCTCCAAAACCCTCCCTCCCCCGCTAAACCACCAAAAACCCATCCCCCACCCCCGAAAAACCCTAGTCGAACCCCAAGAGGTGGCTTGGGAGGTCCGATTAAGGTTTTTCGAGGGTGGGAGATGGATTTTTTTGGTGGTTTTGCTAGGGAGGGACGATTTTGGGGAACGTGGTTTGCTGGTTGTCGGGGAACAGGGATGGGGATGCATGACTGGCGGCAGGATGGTCGGTTGGTCGGTCGGCACGAGGAAGTTGGGGGAGTCTGGGCGGCGAGCCGTCGAATAGAGGTGGAGGAGGAAGGTGCTTGAGGGCTGAGCTGTGGTGGTGGGTCGTTTTTTTCTTTTTAAACAAATAATAATAATAATAATAATAATGATTTTTAAAAAAATAGGAGTTTTAATAATAATGGGTGGTTTTTTTTATAATAATAATTAATATTATTCAATTTTTTTTCATTATTAAAAACATTAACTAAATTGAAAAAGATTAAAAAAATTGCTTAACCAATAAAACGATGACACGTGTCCCATACAACCTATAAAAAAAAAAAAGCAACAGGTCATAACTTGTTTAAAGCGGATACTCAGCAAAGTTTGTATTATTTAGAAATAACTAAAAGATTAACTTGTTTTTGGCAGATCACCTAAAGTTCGTATTATTTTTGACAATTTTTCCTTATTAATAAGTCACAAAATGAGATTCAAAAGGCATAAACTACACTTAATTAAGGTAATTAGTGATGTCATAGTTATGTTAAGGCCCTGTTCTTTTCACCTTAAAAAAATAATATTAAGTAAAAATAATTTCAGTTCAGTAAAATTAATTTCAGTTCAGTAAAATTAATTTCAGTTCAGTAAAAATAAGTTCAGTTCAGTAAAAATAAGTTCAGTTCAGTAAAATTCAGTTTTCTTAAAGAAGAATTATAATAGAAAATCAGTAAAAATAATATCAGTTCAGTAAAAATAAGTTCAGTTTAGTAAAAATAATTTCAGTTCAGCAAAATTAAGGTGAATCAAACAGGGCCTAATACAGAGTATATTGGAAAATTGCTGGAGGTTTGTAGATTTTTTTTTTTTTTTTTTTTTGAAAGAAGAGGTTTGTAGATTTTAATTATTGTTTATTATTTATTATTACTAATTAAGTAGATCAGAGCAATCCTGTCAGAAAAAAAAAAGAAAAAAAAAAATCATAGCAGAGCAAAGCAGACCATGTCAAAAGAACGGGGCCTAAGTTGTTTTCGCTGGGCTTTGTTTCAAAATCAAGACACCCTTTTTGGGTAATGATTGTAAAATTATCCTAATTAAATTTCTTGGTTCGTGTTTTCCTCAAAAAAATAATCATGTAAAGTTTCATAATATCAATATTTTTATATATTCTTAATACGTAGTAACATTTTATGTAATACCCGAATATTTTACGAATTTATATAATATATTTTATAAAAAAAATATAGTTTATTTTTATTTATTAAATAACTTTATTTCCTAATCTCATATTTTTATTTAGCGTTCGAGAAGGTTGTAAAACCCTATTTTAATTTAAATAGGACAATATATTCGTAAGGGTATATAAACTATTTCAAACCCTAAAAATAGGCTTATTTATTTGGGAAATTTGTCGGGAATAACACCACCTTTGAGCAGTGTTCCAAAAATAACACCACCTTTCAATTATTCCAAAATAAAACGACCTTTCACATACTTCCGCTATAAATGGTACAAAAAACTTGTAACCTGAATTACATGTTACCCCGTGACACATGTCACAATATCTATGGTTCAATTATATTTTTACAATTTTGATTTAAAATAAAACTAAAAAACTTAAAATTTAAAGTTTTAAACCCTTTGCCCAACCCCTCCCCTGCCAGCCCAACCCCCCTTTGGCCCTTTCCTTGTTTCAGAACCTCCCTCCCCTTCCATGCCCCTTCTCCTTCACTATTCCCGATTTCAACCCCCCTCTCCTCCCCGTAGCAAATTCAACCCTTAGCTTCTTCTCTTCATTGTCTCCAATTTCAAACTCTTCCCCTTTACACAACCATGACATGAAGAATGTAAGAATAGGTGAAATACTCCCTTGAGGAGATTGTCATCCTTTTTTCCCTTTATATAATCGTGCATTACAACCTATAGAATCCACTATTTATGGAATACAAGATTACACTTAATTACAAATTTATCACTATCAACTACACTGATTTCTAGGCATAAATTAAGGCTTAAATTATTTACATAATTACGGAGTATATGCTAACAGAGTAACAGGGGCCGTAAATGGTAACGGAAAAGGAAAGGGGGCCAGAAACGAGGAAGGGAAGGAGAATGGGGGGCCGGAAATGATGACGGAAAAGGGTAAGGGTGTCGGAAGGGGTGGTTTCAGGAGGGGTGAGTCGGTGGGGGTGGTGGTTCCGGTAAATAGGGTGGCTGAGCAGGGGGTTTATTTTTATTTTTTTGATTTTAAGGTTTATTTATTTATTTTTATTTTATTTTATTTATAAATCAAAATTGTTAAAAAAAATTTGGCCAATAATATTATGACACGTGTCATAGGTAACCTGTAAAACAGGTTACTAACCGGTCACGTACCATTTATAGCGGAAGTATGTGAAAGGTCGTTTTTTGGAATAATCGAAAGGTGGTGCTATTTTGGGAAGATCGCTCAAAGGTCTTGTTATTTTCGACAAATTTTCCTATTTATTTAAAGTAATCTACTAGTGTAGCCGTGTGAAAATTGTTTTGCTCTTTGAATTGACTTTGTTTTGTTCGTGCGTGAACTAGCTGCAAGATTCCTCTCTTTGATCTTCCCTTTCAATTCCACCCAATATAAACTCCATCCAACTATTAATTCTCCATCAATTCTTCTTCAATTCCACCCAATATAAACTCCATCCAACTATTAATTCTCCATCGATTCTTCTATAAACATTCAACTTTTTGAGAGGTAATCACACTGACACACTGGGAGTCGTTTGATAGTATTTTTGTTGTATTGCTTATTATGTGTGATCTCACGAAATTTTGGGATGCTTGTATTATATTTCGTATTATTATGTGTGATATGATTTGTTATTTGTACTATGTATTATTATTATGTGTGATATGATTTGTTATTTGTACTATGTATTATTATTATGTGTAGATTTTATAATCGTAATTTGTGTGATCAAGTTTGTATATGTATATGATTGATTATTGGTATTATATGATTTGATTAGATATGAGTATCGTATTACTTTTATTGTTTATGATTGATTATTTCTAGGGTTTTAATGTTGTTGCTATAGGGAATATTGTTTTATCGAGGTTTAGGGTTATTCATGTAGAGTATTATTTTTGGGTTGAGAATTAATTAATTTTGAGTACTAGTATTAGCCCTATAAGAGTTGAGATATTTATGAATCGAATTGTCATATAATTTGGGACATGTGCCATTATTGAGATATTATCTATTAGTTGTGAATGATTATTTGATCGATGTATGAGATCAAAAGGTTGAGAATTATATTTTGTTCTTGGTTTGAGGCTCGGCGTTATATACCTTAGTCCTTGGCATGTTGGTAAGAGGATGATAATCATGAGTTAAAAAATGAGGTACAATCTTTATTATTTGTTTTTCTATGGTCCCCTATAGTGGGAATTGACCCGTATGTGGTCTGGTTCAAGGTGTTTTCCTGTTATTGAGAGTATTCAAGTTTTTATACTTGTTGGTTTGTTATTCGAATTACCCATGTCTAAGGCTAGGTATAAAACAAAGAGCATGACACACTTATTGGTTATGAGTTAATTGCGTGAAGGGTTGTATTATTATTCGAGGTTGAGTTGATGAAGGTTATTTTTTTCAGAGTACAATGTGTAATGTAGTTTTGAACTACATTGATTAGTTGATGAGCTAGTAATGTTGCTTTTTTTATATTATTCTTCGTACTCTAATATGTGATGATTACTCAGCTATTTTTTTTGCTGACGTGTATGTTATTTTGTTGTGGTACTTGTGTTTGCGGCCATGTCTTTTTCTTATGGTGGCCCTGCGACAATCTATTTTGGAATTTGTCCTTAATGGTGAGCAGTCAAGATTGTAACAGGTTGATCAAGAGATGATCGTAACTAAAGGAGCTCAAGTGTTTCGATTAATTTGTTATAACCAGTTTAATTTATAGAGTTGTATAAATAGCTCACTTAGATTTATTGGGTTGTAATTATTGAGATTTTTGTAAGCTTTAACACTTGACATGTTGTTGAGTGTGGCGGTAATACCTCTGATTTAGGTGTATGCTTCCTCAATTTTATTTAAAGATTGTTTATTTTTCCTTTAATTCTTGTTTATTATTAGTTAGTAAATCAAGGGTGTTAAATTTTATGTCAAATTAGTGAATTGACATGTATACAAAGGAATAACGAAAGTAATAATAAATAGGAAAAATGGAAATAATATGCATTTGATGCATGCTTGATTTTATAATTTAATCACATTAAGAAACTCTTCCTTATCAGTGGGTAAGTAGCTCTTATAGGCTTTAGTTGAAAACTTAAAAATATGTGAAAAAGATTTATATATAATTCAATATATTAAAAATGAAGTCATATAAAAGCTTTAACTAATAGTGGTATTAATTTATCATGATTATGGCTTAAAAAATGAATAACGAAAGTAATAATATATAGAAAAATGGAAATAAATAATCTCACCTTTGCGTGGTCTGACAATATAATCCCACCTTTTGATTATTACAAGACAAACCCACCTTGATATTCTATCTTCTTCTAATAGACCTTGACTCGTTGGTGACTGATTTTTGTAGGTTAAATATATACCACGTGTCAAATTTTGATAGGTTCATTTTATTTTTTAATAATAAAAAAAAAAACAGCCACCAACCAATTAGTATTGCATACTCCTGGATCAGGTACTCCATACCAATTATGTTTGAGTTCTTTTGCCTAAACCTTTTGTTATTTTGTTTGTGTTATTTTGCTAAAATAGTATGTTATTTACTTCAACAACATGTATATATAAAAAAAAAGCATGCAAGAATGAAATAACATGTACTAACTTAAAAATAACATATACATAAATTGAAATAATCAGAAGTTCATATCAAAATAACATGAATTTTATAGAGTTGGAGTATAATGAAATAATCGATTTTGAATGTAAAAAAATAATATGCAAGTATATAATAACACGTACTTATTTCAAAATAGCATATATATAAATTAAAATAATAAAAGTTAACATTAAAATAACATAAATTTTATAAACCTAGAGTACACATTGTACTCCAGGAGTAACCCTAATAAAAGTTAACATCAAAATAACATAAATAGCATTGTACTTCCTAGTAGTTCTTTGGACTATCATCTAAGAACCAAATTGATCCTGTTCTTCTGGCCTTGGCTTCTGAGCAATCTCCTGACCATCTATAGGTTGCTTTTTGGTTAATCTATGATTTCCTTCTCCATCACAGACTAACTCAAGATCACAATCTTGATCCTTATGTCCTAACTTGCCACACCGAAAGCAAATTAACTCCAGTCCTTCATACTGTATCTTCCAAACCCTCCCATTTAATCGAAATTTCGATAATAATGTCTTCGACAAGTCCACTTCGATGCTGAATCGGACATACTGTCCCCTGCTCATAGCTTCAGTGTTGCGATCAATGCTAATAACTCTCCCAATTTTTGATCCTATTCTATGAAGAAATTGCTTATCAAAATACTCAACCGATAATTGAGGAATTTGAACCCATGCCGTTAAGAATCTAATTGGAGCATCAACGGCCACAAAGTTGGGCACCCATTTGCGAATTGTGAGATAACTATCTCCAATAATCCAAAGACCTTGAGTAAGCACGAAATTATAGTCTTCCATGCTTGTGAACCGCACCATATAGTACGCACACCCTACATCAGTAAGCGCAATATCCCCCTTTAAACTCCAATTGATTCTCAACCTCTTAATAAGTACCTCATAGCTAAGCTTCTTATCAAAGAGTGTGATAATTAGGGCGTTTCTCCATGGTTCTCTCAACCTTTTCTTTTCCTCTTTTGTCAGGAGGAAATCAGGGCATGATTCATCATCAGATTCACAATCTAATGGTTTATCACCATCAGATAGGTCATTTTCCCCATGGGGATCGATTGCTTGGAATCCAAGCCCTCCATTTGTTCCTTTAGCCATACTGCTAAAGGGATTCCTCATCTGATTCTCCATCCTTTCCGGTTGATTCTCCATCGCAGCATTCTCCATATCAACATCATCAGGCTGATGACCTTGATCCTTTGTCATGCCAGGATGATTCCATAGTGTGCGTTTAAATATTTTATTCGATCTTGCATAAGATCTTCTTCTTCCGACGAAAGTTGTTTTTCTCTCCTCTCTTCTCTCTCCATAGTTTGTTTTTTATTTTAAAAATACATTGTTTCTAATGATTTAAAACAATAGTAGCCCTCATTTGGGTTTCTTTCAAAAAAAAAAAAAATCCTTAACTTTTTAATAATTACTAGTATGTGCTCGTGCTAATGCACGGGTTATAACTAATGATAGCAAGGTTAAAAAAAAGTAATATGTCAATAGCCGTCAGTTGAACAAAAATAGTTAACATTAAAAACAACAACAAAAGAAGAAAAAAACTAACCTAAAAATAACACACAGTTTTGCTCTTCAAAATTATTAATAGGAGTGTAGGAGATCACTATTACATCTTATAATCTCAAAAGCAATCTATTGATGTATGCGTTGCATTTATGTAGTCGCGATTGAGGAATTCAGGATTAATAATGTGTTTTACATAAAAAATGGAGTACGAATCTATATTATAATCTAAGATTTTTCCCCTCTAACTTTTCACCACAATACTCCAAATAGCCGTAATTTCTATTTGTAAGCCCGTATCTATTATAAATGTTGTTAATAGAATGCTCCTATGTTTACTATCTATAGCCAGGTTCTATATACCTACCTTTGGTATTAGTATTTTTTTTCCCTCCATTTATACATTGCTTAACTTCTTTATGAGTAGTTTTTTTTTTTTTTTAATCCTATCATTAGTTATAACTTGTGCATTTTAATCTCTTTTTACTAAAAAATAATAAGCTAACTAATAAAACATAGAAAATTTATTCTTATGAAATGCAAGTTCCTACATCTTCAACCAAACAAACAAATGTCAATTCTTAAGAAAAAGGCAAGGGAAATTATTTTCCATAAAATACGGAGTATAATTTCCCATGATAAATCATTTCCCATATCAACCTAATAAATATTTACCTAATAAATTGTTCACACACTATTATATAAGTAAAATCAAAAGGTTGTACATCTATCATCATTATCCTTGATTCCATGCTCTCAAAACTTAACATATCACAATTATACTACAAACTTCATAAGTTCATATCAAATGTATAACAACATAAGACAATGCAAACAAAATTTGGCAAAGAAAAAGTCAAAATTCCAAAATAATGAAACCTATAGAATCAAACCTAATCAAAAGTAATCCAAACAACATATTGAAGTAATACATAGAAAGTATTGAATCAAATTACAATTTATTGAGTCAAATAAGTAATATTTTGCTTGAATAAATTACAAAATCGTAAATTACATGGTATAAGGCATAAATGCAAAATAATTGCCTCTCAAATTTGGTGTTCAATGAAGAATATGCATTCTCCAAAAACATGAATCTAGTGCACAAAACAACATAATTTAGTTGCTGAAATCCACAAAAAACATCAGTAAGCACTACCCTTAATTTTAAACATAATAACCATCAATTCAACAAAGCAAACAAAAACTATTATTATTGGCGTTTGAAGAGGAAAAATGTGAAACTACTCACAAAATGAAATTCCGATTTGATGAGGTTGATTTCCAACAAATACTGGATCAACCCAAATGCACTACATCATATATCAAAAGTATATCATCATAAGATAAAATAATATAAATTAAAACACCATTAAAATTTGTGAAATTAATTGAGGAATATAATAATGTAGCAACAGTACGTTATCATAGTTTGCAAAGTGAGAATGCACTAACCTATATAAATTTCAACAACTTGACGGTTCATACTATTTCACCATGTAGAAAGAGGAGTTGTGAACTTGTGATTGATGAGGGGAGGTTAGGCAAGATAGTGGGAAGATGAAGAGTGGAGGTTGCAGTTATCAAACCCGTGAAACTAATTTACTAGTTTGTCTTTTTTTTTTTTTTTTTGAAATTTAAATTAGTTTTTTTGTTGGAGGAATTTAGATTTAGGCCGGATTCAATGAGAAAGCAAGGTTGGGGATTTGTTGCAACATCATTGAATCGACTCTTAAATTAAATATTAGATTTTGATGGATGATCAAAACTCATACACAAATTTTTGTATGTGGCTGGCCACACGGTGTGGCCAGCCTCAATTTTTTTTCTTTTTTTTTTTGAAAAAAAAAATTACCACAACTCTTCTCTCTTCTTTTCTTATCTTCTTCTCCAAGCCAAATCACACATCACCAACAACCATATCTCTACTCTACCCATTTTCTCTCTCCTCTTTTCTCAGCTTCTTCTTCAAGCCAAGCCACACATCGCCAACAACCATATCTCTACTCCACCTATTTTCTCTCTCCTCTTTGCCAAATTGTTGCAATTAAAGCCCGAAATTGTAGAGATTGGGTGTTAAATTGCTGTGAAAAATTGTGATTAATTATCCTTAAGATCATCAACAACATTTGAAGTAGTGAAATCGTTGAGAATCAAAGAAATGTGAGCTCGTTTTCTTTGTGGAATCTTATATCGAACATTCTACGTCAAAAATTATATGGTGTTACTAGTTTGGTCAGGGGTACTTGTAGGTGTTACTGGTTTGGTCAGGTGTTACATGTAGGGTGTTACTGGTTTGGTCAGGGGTTACTTGTAGGGTGCTACTGATTTTGGTCAAGGGTTACTTGTAGGGTGTTACTGGTTTGGTTAAGGGTTATTTGTAGGGTGTTACTAGTTTTTCTCAAGGGTTACTTGTAGGGTGTTACTGGTTTGGTTAGGGATTACTTGTAGGGTGTTACTAGTTTTGCTCAAGGGTTACTTGTAGGGTGTTACTAGTTTGGTATGGGGCTTACAAGCAACCGTTGAATAAGTAACAAGTAACCCTTGACTAAGTAATTCATACAAGTAACCTTTGAAGTAACTCATATAAGTAACCCCTGAATAAGTAACTCATACAAGTAACCCTTGAATTATCCCATACAAGTAACCCCTGAAAAAAAAAATTACAAGTTCCCCTGAAAAAAAAAATACAAGTAACCCCTGAAGAAAAAAAAAGACAAGTAACCCCTGAAAAAAATAATAATAAAAGTAACCCCTGAAAAAAATAATACAAGTAACCCCTGAAAAAAAAAATACAAGTAAATCTTGAAAAAAAATACAAGTAACCCTTGAAAAAAAAAATACAAGTAACTCTTGAAAAAAAAATATACAAGTAACCCCTGGAAAAAAAAATACAAGTAACCCCTGAAAAAAAAAATACAAGTCCTGAAAAAAAAATACAAGTAACCCTGAAAAAAATACAAGCAATCTTGACAAAACCAGTAACCCCGTTATGCGAGTAAATAGTAACCCCGTTATGCACGCATAATCCGTTATTTTTACTGACTTGGCAGCACACCACACGGCACAAAAAAGCTCTCAGACTCAAAAGTTTTTATTGAAACACATTTCCATTTTTACACTCCATAAAATAAAATAAAAAGTCTACAAAACTTGTATCACTCCTTTTCTTCTTCCCCTTATTCCGTAATCAAAATTTTACAATAAATCCCAACTAAACTCATTAACTAACCCCACATCCCTCAAATGATCAAATCCTCACACGTTATATATTTCACTCACAAAAAAACAATCAAATTAATTTAAAATTAAATACCTAAAAAATACACGGTTTATACTAATGTGTTCTCAAAGTAAGTAAATAAGACAAAACCCAAACTTTGTTATTACTTCTATTATTTATTTAATATAAAAATCGCAAAATTACTTGTAATAAAAATAAAATAACACTCTATAGAAATATAGAATAGAATAGAATAAAATAATAAAATCAAAATAACCCTCTTTTCTCACAAACACACAAAAAAATTAGGAGAGAGAAAGCGATAAGACTTGCAAGAAAAAGAGTAGTGTGAAAGAAAAACTTAACTTAACCCAAACTATTCCAAATCCAAAACAAATACCCAATTTTATTTTCTAGTTTTACTCTCTTCATTCCTTTTTCTACCACCACCATTTCCACCGCCGTGTAATCCGCTGCTACCTACCCACCGGAAAACAATGTTAATTGATTCTTCACTATTTTTCCTTCTAAAAACTGCATTTTTCTGGGTTTTCTGAGAATTTTTCTGGGTTCGATTTAATTTACTCTAATTTTACTGGATTTGTCTTTACTCATCCGATCTCACTTCTAGCTTTTCTGAGGTACTTGCAGAATCTATCCCCTTTTTAATTTGCATTTTTTTTTTCTAGTTGTTTAGTGTACTGTCTTTATTTTACTCTTTTTTTGGCTGCTTTTTGGAAAAAAATTCAGCTTTTCTTGTAATTTGCCTTTTCCCCTTGATTTTTTTAATTTATTAATAATAATTGTTTTTTTGTTTTTTTTGGGCTGGTTATCATTGTATACTTTACCGATTATGCAATTGTGGATAAAATCAAGCTAATTTTTTCAGTTTTTAGTGGCTAGATTGGAATGTGGGTTGAGTAATTTGGGGATTTCTGGGATTTTTTTTTTTATTTTTTTTTTTGAGATTTCTGAATTTTGATGTGTAATTTTTACTGGGTATGTTCTTAAATTTACTGGGTTTGTGCTTCAACTCACTCCAAATGTCACTGAAAAGGTCTCAATCAACCAATTTTTTACTGGATCAATTCTTTTTTTTTTTTTTTAGTTTTTTAATTTTTCAATATGAATAGTATAGTTTGGTTTACTTTTAGTTATGATTTGTTAATGATTACAATATTGGGGTTGTAAAAGTTCCCAGAATCAAGCTAATTATTATTTTTTTCATGGTGGTTGGATTAGAATGTGGGTTGAATAATCATGCTGAAGTTGGGTTTTATTTATTTAAATCTAATATAAATTTTGTAGGATGGTGATTGATTGATTTCCTTGAGATTTACGCTGGCGGGTAGTTGGTTTTCTATTTAGCTTTGATGTGAAATATCATTTGGGTATACAGTAGAAATCAGTGGATTAGTCCCTATAATTCTGATTAATCTGCAAAATTCCTATTTTATTCTTCTATGCTTTTGTTCCTGTTTGTTCCCCTGCCTTTTTTCTGGGAGTTTTATCAGCTGACACTGAGAGGTCTTTGTTGAGGAGGAGGTTTATATGGGGTTTTGTTTTCCTGGATACAAGTTGTGGGCATTGTATTTGATCTTTCTCGAAACTTACCCATCTGTGTTTTGAACTAAATTCGAGATGTTTTACCTCTTATTCTTTGCTGTCTGAGCTGCTGTTTGTTCTTTCATTCTATGCGGGGATGTCGAGTACATGCATTTGTGATGGAGAAGGTTGCGACTTTGTTAGTACTTTCAATGGTTACAGTTTTTATGTGATACTTGATCTCAGTTATTCTGTGTGTTTTGTTTTGGTGTGCAAAATTTATGTATGAATTGATGCATTGTTTTTCTAAGGGCTGAAAGATCATAAATTTGAATACAGTGTGTTAGATGCTCTGATTTGGTTCTTTGTTTGCCCTGTAAAGTGATTTCACATTGCGCTTCGGCTACTACTATCTGATATAGAGGGATTAAGGTTTGAAACATGTTGTGGCAGGTGCTCAAATGAATGGGATTCAACTGAATGGTAAACCTTGTGGTTCTGAGAAACCCGTGCCAGGATGTTTGGGAAGAATGGTCAACCTCTTCGACTTAACTTCCAGCATGTCTGGAAACCGGCTTCTCACTGACAAGCCATATAATGACGGTGATTACTTTTACTCATACTGTCAAATATTGTTTCTTTGGCAACCAACTTATATGTTAACTTAGCCTTGTAAAAGTTTAGCTTGGATGATGCGAAGTCCAAGTTTCTTGGCTTAATTACATGCAGGGGTGCACCATACTGCTTTTTTTGTAGCATGCTAGCATCAATTGAGCTATCATGAGTCCATGTCCATTATTTGTAATATGTATTAATCTTAGTTTATGCAATTATGAAGCTGTTTAAAAAAAAATAAAAAAAATGAAAATTAGAATTTCATTTGTTTCTTGAATGTTAGCAAGTTTCTTCTTCTTCTTCTTCGTTTTTTTTAAATAAAAAAAATAAATACATCATTTAATATCATTTGAACATGCTATATATGCTATATGTTTATCCTGACCTGATTATTTACATCTTCTTCTACTTGATATATATATTGTCATTCATTGCTGCTTTTGTGGAGTTTGTGCTGTCAAATTATTATTTTCCTCATAAAAAAGGTTGCAAATCTATATATTGGTTAAAGACTATGGGGCTAGCTCTAATGACAATAAGCTGATTAATTTTCAGGTTCTTTATCAAGATGTCGATCTGATGTCTCTAGGATGTCGAGCATTAACGCAGATGAGATGGAAGATAAAGTGGTAAATAGAATATTTTTGTGATGTTTAATTGATTCATTTTGTTGCCCCGAATTTTTGCATAATTATCATGTGTAGCAGTGTAGTCAAGTTTGTATTCTAATCTTATTATTGTGGTTTGTTTGATTTTCAGATGGTCTCTGACTTAAGGAGGTCTTCATCGAACAGAAAAACTAATGGAACTCCTGTAAAAATGTTAATAGCTCAAGAAATGTCAAAGGACTTGGAATTAAAACAGAAGCCACCTAATGTGGTAGCAAAGTTGATGGGACTTGATGTGATTCCTCAGCAACAGCCTGATTTTGCTCCCCAGAGGATTCAATCAAGAGGTTATTATCGAACAAGTCATTCAGAGATACCAGTAGGATATTGGCAAGAAGAACCAGACTTTCTCAACAAGCAAATTGATAGTGAGGCTTATCCCTATCGAGATCAGGATGAATATAAAGACATATATGAGATCTGGCAGCAATCTCAAAGAACAAACTGTAGAAGAGATAAATCTCCTCAAAAGGGTAGATTTGCTGAAAATGTGAATGAAAAAAAGTTGGCACTCATTCGTCAAAAATTTATGGAAGCAAAACGTCTTTCCACAGATGAGAAGCTACGACAGACCAAGGAGTTCCAAGAAGCTTTAGATGTGTTGAGTTCCAACGGTGACTTATTTCTCAAAGTTCTTCAAGAGCCAAATTCTTTGTTTTCTCAGCAGTTCATTATTGGGGAATCCATCTCTCCATCTCCAGAAACCAAACGTATTACTGTCCTTCGACCTTCTAAAATGGTGGGCGATGACAAATTTGATGCACCTGCTAAGAGGAATGAAAAGCAAGTAAAGAAGCAAGTTTCGTTAAACCAGGTCAATGCATGGGATAACCAGCATAGGGGATTTCCGCCTACTATATCGTCCTGGAAGGTTAGTGATAGTCCTCCTATTCAGCCCACCCGAATAGTGGTGCTGAAACCTAGTCCTGCTAAGGGTAATGAACCTAAGGCAGTAATCTCTTCAACCCCATCCTCTCCGCGGGTTCTACCGAGTGAAAGTTTCTTTGAAGAACCAGAGGATGAGGAGGCCCGAGAAGCAAGGGAAGTGGCAAAGGAAATCACGCAACAGATGCGTGAGAATCTGGCAGGTCATCGAAGAGATGAAACATTACTTTCTTCCGTATTTTCTAATGGCTATACAGGGGATGAAAGTTCTTTCGAAAAATCTGAAAATGAATTTGCCGCTGAAAATATTAGTGATTCTGAAGTTATGTCGCCAACGTCAAGGCATTCTTGGGATTATGTCAATAGATTTGGTAGCCCATTTTCTTCGTCATCTTTCAGCCGTGCATCTTATTCCCCAGAGTCGTCAGTTTGTAGAGAAGCCAAAAAGAGACTTTCTGAGAGATGGGCCATGATGGCATCACATGGAAACAACAACAATAATAATCATGACCAACGGCACATTCGAAGAAGTTCCAGTACGCTTGGTGAAATGCTTGCTCTTTCTGAGATCAAGAACTCTGAAATATGTGAGGTTGAGGACAACAATAAAGATCAAGATCCTAGGGGATCAACTTCATGCTTGAATAGCAATATGGATGCAAGAGAATGTGGTTTTGATTCTCCCAAGAATCTTTTGAGATCAAAATCAGTCCCTGTTTCATCTACAGCTTATGGAGAAAGGCTGAATGTTGAAGTTGCCAATCCGGCACATTGCAAGGGGGATTTTTCGAAGGAAATAATGAAGGCAAAGGCATCAAAAACCTCATTCACTGGGAAGGTCACAAGCTTGTTTTTCTCAAGGAATAAAAAGTCTAGGAAAGAGAAGTCCAATAAATCACTTTGTAATGATGAATCTCAACTGGCAGCAGCCGAAACTCCTGGAGTCCTGGCACCTCCTGGAAGAACTAGCAATGATCACTCTGAGGGTGTTCTCTCTCCAACTTCGCGGTTGCATAGTGGGGCTGTTATGACAAATCTTAGTGATACAAGACTTGGACAAGGCATTTCTTCTCAGCAGGTAAATATGATTCCTATATGACTTGTAGTCTTGTATAATATATGCCTTGCTGCTTTTGCATTACCAATGCTTTATCTGAAAGTTTTTTTTTATCTCATATTTAAATCATTAAATAACTTCTGTTTGTGATTATTAAATAACTTCTGTTTGTGATCTGGTTATGCCTTTGAAGTTTTTGCAATCACAAATAGCATTTTTATAAGTAAATTCTGTGGTTTTGTAGGGATTTGCTGTATCCCAGCCAGGGGCACCTGTAACTCAAGGGGAGAATCAGGAACAACAACCTAGCCCTAACTCAGTCCTCGAAGGTCCGTTTGAAGAGGATGACAGCGCCTTACTTGGCTGTTCTCGTAGCATTGATTCTCATTTGCATGGTATTTAGCTTTTCTGTATTTTGGACATGATTTGTTGTGTTTACTGCCAATTATCACTGACCAAAAATTCCTCATTCGTTCATAAAACAGGAGAGCATATTCCTCTGAGTCTTGGCAAGTCTAATTTGATTGATAAATCACCACCAATCGGATCAATTGCAAGGACCTTATCATGGGAAGAATCCTTTGCAGAAACGTCCACCAATTATCCTCTAAGTTCTCCATTTGTATCCCCAGGAGCAGAGGATGATGAGGTCGAATATCTCTACTTAGTTCAATCCCTACTAACGATGGCAGGTCTCGATGATGAGGGACAAGTGGGTTCAAACTTGGCCAGATGGCATTCCCCGGACAGCCCATTAGATCCGCTCTTGAGAGATAAGTACATTGACCTGACCGCCAAGGAGCCACTACACGAAGCGAAAAGGAGGCAGCTAAGATCATGCAGAAAGCTCGTATTTGACTGCGTTAATGCGGCACTAGTGGACATTACGGGTTTTGGAACCACAGCTAGCCATTGGGGTGGATCATGTGTTAGGCCCAGACATGGGTGCTTGGAAAGTGACACAGGGACAGCATTGACAGACAAGGTGTGGTCCTGGATGAAGGAATTGTTGCCCGGCGAGGTCAAGTTCCTTTCAGTTGATTGTGGGGACAACCACAGTTTGGTAGAGAGGCTGGTGAGGAAGGAAGTTACAGGGAAAGGGTGGAATGATCAAATAAGATTACAAGTTGACAGTATCGGCAAAGAAATTGAAGGGAAGCTTCTTGAAGAACTTGTAGAGGAGTCTGTTGTTGAATGGACCAGCTGAGAGCGCGAAGAAGGGTGCTTTTTTCATCCCTCGTTTTTTCCCCGTAATCTTTGTTTATTACATCCTAATTAAATTATTATTCCAAGTTAATTATTTTGTGTATCAATGGTAACTAACTCAACATTGCTAATCTGTTTTTTACCCCCTCATTTTCCTGATCTGTTTAGATGGAAATTGTTGCAAAAATGTGTATTTATTCTGGGTTAATTATATCTTTTGTACTTGAGATGGAAAGATAAAATAGAGAGAGGTATTAAGATCTGTTTCTTGTCATCTGTCCCCATCATTTTATATCCCTAGCATATGTCATGTTTGGTGGCATTAAATGATCTTGAATTGCTCACTTTTTTTTTTTTAAGTTTTTATTTTTTAAGATTATATCATCTCTTAGATTTATAATTTTCAAAAAACTATCAACCTTTGTATTCTCCAGGTTCGTGCTGGACTGTTGGGTTACTTCAGGTTCGATACAATAACTTCAGGTCGGGTTGGTAGGCTGGTAGACGGTAAGAACCATGGGTTCTCTTGGTCTCGTGTCCAAGCTATCCAGCTTTGGCTGTGGATTAACCGAGGTCTAAAACCCGCCCCTAGTCGTATAAACCGAATTTTAAATTTAAACTTTCATCATAGTATTACAAATGTGCAATAACAATCAAAAAACAACAAATTGGGTTGGTGGGTTTAGAAGCAGAGTTGGTTCATCAGTATTCGGATTTACTTCTTGTATGAATCTGTGATTGGAATCAGTTGTTTGGTGAACCGGGTTAAAGAAATGAGCGCCTCGAATAAATTTCAAATTACGATATAAATACAAAGTACTATCTCCGTTACATATTATTTGCAACGATTTGACATAAAGTAGAGAGGAAAAATGTCTGATCGTTACAAATAATATATAACGGAGGTAGTATAGTTTACGTCAGATTTTTGGAATACTTGGTAAATCTATCTAATAACTCCAAAAATTTGGAAATTAATAGGATTTGCGACGTGTCAATTGGCTTGCTTGTCATTGTGATTAGTGTTTGTCTATTTAACATACAAGTGTGCTCAAAGCGATTTACCAATTTATTTCTTATGATTTTGAATACTCACAAGTCATAACTAATAACTGGGATTTATGCGTGTTAGGAAAAGTTAAAAAAAAAAAAAAAAAAAAGAAAAATGTAGTACATTTATTTTTTAGAAAAGAAACAAACAAAAGTATAAAGTGTTACCAATAAGATAAAAAGGTTATTTTCTCCCTTATTTATACTCACAGACTACTAGTATTAAGAATTTAAGATGTAAGAAGTTCTTTTGTCCATTTTTTATAAGTTAACAGTACTATTATAGTATTATGATACCATATACTTGTATATGAATAATTGAATAGAATCACTAAATTTGAAGGGAAACTGCACTTTTTTACCGAGTATTTATTTATTTGAAGGTAATTTGTACTCCGTACTTCCGTAGTAGTGGTAAAGAACTAAAGAAAGTGCTTTAATTTACTTATTTACTGAATATTCATTTGATTTTTATTAAAGTGAATATTCATAATTCATTCATTTGATTTCTTACCTCCCTACATGAGTAAAAGTTTTTTTTTTTTTTGTTTTTTTTAAACAAAATACAGCTTTAATTAAAAGTCTCCAAGGGTCATTATATTCATTAATGAACATTATGACTTGTACCAAATTAGTTATTGTATTGACAGTACAACACTACAACTGTACAGTAGCAACTAGCAATGTTTAATTTAATTTAAATTAATTAGTTACAGATTATATATTGATTGTAAAAATACAGATAGATGCATTTTTCTTATTTCAAATAAAATAAATTCAATGCAAAGTTAACTACAACACCGTACTATATTCGTGTGAATACTGACTAAGCTTTAACCTTTTTTTTTTTTTTTTTTTTTTTTAATGTAAGAAAGTCTACCTTAACCTTCATTATAACGAAACAGAGCAAAAGTCAAAGTTAAAAATAAATTTATTAATAAAAAAAAATTGCTAATTGTAGATAGCTGCAAGAGTCAACAGCTTAACAAAAGCCAAACAAATGAGTAGTAAATGATTATGTACTTTACAGGAAGTTTATTTCTCCAATCAGAAAAATTATTATATTAAAGGATAAAAAAAAATATATATATATATACTTCGTATATATATAAAAATGAAGCCATGCACATGACAATAATGGCCAAATTATTTGGTAGGTGTTATATTGTCTGTGGTTGCATTTCACCACCACCTTATATCTTTCAATAGGAAAATACCTAAATTCTACATTAAGGTTTTTATTTTTTTTTTTTATTATTATTATTATTATTATTATTTTTTTTTTAAGCTCACCACATGAACAGCAAAATATGCAAAAGATATTGAAGTAGATAAATGGACAAGTCATTAATTTTTATTATTCATCATAAGGAAAATAAATTTCAAGGCGTTATAGTTTAAGTTGTTCCAATGAAAAATATATTTCACATGTGTTAGATTTTAAAGTCTTTTTCTTAAATTGTATTTTTATATGATGAGTTGCAAGTAAAAAGAAATGGAGCGGAATTGGGTAATAATGAGTCAAATGTTCAATATGATAAGTGACTGTATTATTGCAACTTCTACTACACAATATAATGTGCATGAGAGGTAAAGTCTTAGGTCTTTTATTCTCTCTAAGCAAGCAGGTCTTTTATTCTCAAGCAAATACCTTGTCGGTTCCTAGGGTTTTAGGGTTAACCTCTTGTTCTTGGAGTTTTTCCTCCTTTTAATTCCTTATTTACTTCTCTTTAAGGATTTCTTTATTCCTTTCTCTCTTTGATTCGGTGATAGGGCCTTTTCTACTACCCAATCAGGTTTTAGTGAGGTTTTTTTTAATCTAAATTCCTCATCTGTGAGGTAAGCTTGGCGCTCCAGGATAGCTCTTGTGGCCCACCTCTCTTATGTGTTCTTCTCTTGGTATTCCTTGATCCGACACCTGGATCTTTGCATGGCTGAGTGTTAGATTAGTGTCCAGGGTAGAAAATACCAGGGGTTTAATTTTTGTTTTACCAAATTCCAACTTCTCTTTCCTTCTTTACTCGTCCTGCTACTCAAAATTTATTGCTCTACTCCTCTGTTCTTAACCAAGCTCTGTAACTTTCCCCTTCTTAATTACTCTACCGTTTGTTGTCGTCTTCGTTATGGCTCATGTTAATCGCTGGACCGTGTACCAATCTGGGGTCTATTTAAATCAACCGTTGGAGAATTATATTGCAAATATCGATTGGAATAAAGCGGTTATTGGAAGATTCTTTGGTCCCACTCCTCCTTGTCGGGCACTTGTTCAACAGATGGTCGATTCTCAATGGCTCTCTCGAGGTAATATTGTTGTTCATCGTAGTGGTTGTTATTATGTTTTTGCATGCTAAAATTTGGCCGACGTAGAAGCTTTACTTGAGCAACACACTTTCGTTTTGGATGCCCGTATTTGCAATATTCGTAGGTGTAATAGGTATACGATTCCGGCCAACGTTAATTTTGATTTGACGAGGCTTTGGATTCGTGTGTACGGCCTCCCGCTAGGGCTTTTGGACCCTGAGTGGGTTGTGGAGACTCTCAAGCTCGTAGGGTCAGTAGAAACGCTGGAATATGATGGTGAGGGGCTTCCTGCCGAGCCAGAATTTAGGGGCCAGGTGCTTGTTGATCTTTCGAAACCATTAATTCCAGGCTGCTTTGTCCAGGGAGAAGACGACCCTATTTGGATCTATTTTCGCTATGAGGGAGTGTTTATGTTCTGTAAAAAATGTGGCTTGGTGGGTCACTTTAGAGAGTTTTGTCATAGTTCGGACTATGTGGTTGCAAGAAGAATAAATTCTCGTTTGGAAGGCTTTGAGTCACAAGGTTTAACGGTCCTTTATAATGCAAACAATAGACCCTTTTACACTAATATGGTTGAGGGTCTCCAGGATATTTTCACAAATAGGAATTCCAGAGTTAATCTTCTTGTCTTGGCGCAAGACTTTCACTACGATGATAGTAGTTCGGGGAATGATAGTGACAATGGGGATAATGATGACTTGGATAATGATGATGACAATAAAGATGATAATGATGATGATAATCACGAACCTCTAGACAATAACAATCAACAGGATGATGAAAATTCGGATTCACAGGGCGGAAATGAACCACAAAATTCTGACTCTGATTCAAATGGTCCTGGGGGAAATAATCTTCCAAATGGTCACACTAATTTACCTGAGGCGACTGGGGATAATAATGATAATTTGGAGCCTGAGTTCGTTCCAATTAACGGGGTTTACCAAAATGGATATTTGTCCCACTCCTTTATTGTTGTTGATAATTCTTCTTCAGAAGACTCGGTTTATAATTCTGCTTCGGAACAGGGGATTGCTCAAGGTTCTTCATCTGAAACTGACCCAACTACCCCTGAATCATACCACAATCCGTCATCATTGAGGTTTATTGAGGAAAATCGCGTTGAGGCTATGCGCGCTGCTGCAATTAGTGCCGATGCTACGCATGCTGCTATTCCCCATGGTGATCCTTATGCTCCGTTCTCAGGGATTCGGTCAGGGAATTATCATGCCACAACCTCTTCTCCTTTGGGTGGGGGGTTCCGCATTTCAGCAACGCTAGAGGATAGCTACCTCACAGATGAATCGGATCAAGACTCGCTCTCTCCCCCGACTGTTCAGGTGGCTGCATCTGATCTTCTCGCTGATGCTACCCCGTATACTATGTCCGGGTCTCTTTCGTTACATGATAACAAGGCGTCTACAGCAGCTCACCCGCTTGCCAATTCTGATGCTTATCTCTCTCCCAGGTCTGCTGCTCAGAAGCAGAATGCGCCTACTCCGGTTTCGCCTACAAAGAACGACATACCTGACTTGCCTTCTAAAAGGGCGCGGCATCATCATTTTCATAGATGTCGTTCTTATGATCAAGATCCTTACTTTGGGTACCTTGGATCAACTTGGTCTCAGAAAAGACGCAAGATAAAAGCCCTTAATTTGCACATTAAAAATGGCTTCATAGTGCCTACTTCCCTTGGGTGTTCTGCTGAAAAAATGAAGTGCCTCTCTGATGTGTCTACTGCTGCTCATTTAGGTGTTATTAGGCGCTCTTCTGCCGGGTTTACTTGCTCTACTGGTAGTTCCTTTGGTTTAGTGGGCTCCAAGAGGAAAGGAGACCCATGTACTACCGCCTCTTCGTATAAGCTTCACAAGGCATCCACATATGGGTTCTCCTCTTCGGTCTTACATGTGGACTCCTCTGCTACGTCAGCTAGCTTCTCACCTGTTCACTCAAGCACCTTTGGTTTGGCGGCTGACCCTTCACAGCCCCCCAAGGGATTATGATGATCACATCCTGGAATTGCCGGGGACTAAATGACCAAAGTTCTCCTAAAATTCCTTATCTGTGTTGGTTGTTGCACTCTTTTGTTCCTAACTTTTTGTTTCTTTCTGAAACTAAAGTTTCTGTTTCTGTAGTTACTAACCTCCTTAGTTTTACTAGTCCATCTTCGGTTTTTGGAGTTGATTCGGATGGCTCTAGTGGAGGTTTAGTGGTTTTTGGGTATGCCTCGGATGATGTTTCATGTGTTTTTTGTTGTAGATATGTTGTTCTTTGTAATATAAAGCTTACTAATGGAAATAGTAAATGTGTGATGTTTGTTTATGGTGCGCCTGTAGTAGAAGATAGACCCCAAGTGTGGAGTTTAATTTTAGATTTACTCCTTATTTCTCCTAATTGCTTGATTATTGGGGATATTAATCAATTTGAGCACCATTATGATAAGTTGGGGGGGTCGAATGTCATTAAGGGGTGGGACTCCTTTATAGATTTTAGACTTCAGTCAAGTTTACTTGCAACTCCTTTCAAAGGTCCACCATACACTTGGACAAATAATCGAGATGTTGATCAACTTATTTTACAGCGTTTGGACCGGGCTTACATGACCTCTGATTGGTTTGACAATTTTCCAGATAGTCGCTTACTCAATCAACCAATCCTAATTTCAGACCATGCGGCTATTATTTTTGATGATTCCCCGTTTCAAAGGCACTCCAACCGACCATATCAGTTGGACAACTGGTGTATGAACTTTCAAGAAATACACAATTTTGTCCTCTCTACGTGGAAAAGAAACATCTCTGGCTCTCCCATGTTCATTCTCTCTAAGAATCTGGGGCATGGTAGGTCACTAATCAGGACTTGGTGTCTTAACAATAAGAAATTTTGGGGGGTCGATTGGAAAAACTTCTCAAAGGATCTTTCTAATGAGGGCGAGGCTCTTCACTCACTCAGGGATGCTTCTTTCTACATGACAAATATAGTGACTTCTAAAGACAGTATTCTATTACAACTCCAATTCTGGAGACAGCGTTGTAAGAAAAACTGGATACTAAAAGGAGAGTGCCCGTCTAAACTTCTTTTCTCAAAGATCAAGACTCGACAAAAGAAAAATGTGATTACCTCCTTATTCGATAATCTAGGAGTCCTACAGCATGGCCAGAAGGACGTTCAACATGTAGTCATGCAATCTCTCAAGAAAACCTTTAAAACTGATTATATGCCTCCTTATGACTCGGAGGTAGATACTGTCCTATGTGAGTTAGATCTTCCTCGGCTCAATTCCTCTCAAGTTTCTAATTTGGAGCGTCCATTCACGAGTACTGAGGTCCGTACGACCATGTTCTCGCTAGGAAACTGTAAGTCTCCAGGCCCAGACGGGATCACTGTGGAATTTTTCAAAACACACTGGGACGTTGTGGGAGCTTCAGTGGTTACGGGTATTCAAAGTTTCTTTCAAACTGGGTTTCTCTTGAAGGAGTGGAATCAGTCCCTCCTGGTCATGATTCCTAAGATTAGCAATCCGACTGAGATGGGCCATTTACGACCAATCAGCCTGTGTAACACCGTCTACAAATGTGCTTCTAAATGCTTGGTGGCTAGGCTGCGTCAGTATCTACCCCTTCTCATTTCTGACTCCCAGCACGCCTTTGTTCAAGGGCGTGTAATGACGGATAACATTCTCCTCAGCCATGAGCTAATGGAAAAAATCAATTGTTCCAGAACTAGCACTAATTGGCTTGCGTCGATTAAAATAGACATGAGCAAATCCTATGACAGAGTTCATTGGAGTTTCCTTTTACAGGTCTTAAAGGCATATGGCCTTCCGGCGCGCTGGTTACAGATGATCCAACAATTCCTTGCCACGGTATCTTATAAATCCTTGGTAAATGGTAATGCTTCGGATACCTTCAAACCTCACTGTGGTCTTAGACAGGGGGATCCTATCTCTCCGTATCTTTTCCTATTTTGCATGGATATACTCTCTCGTATGCTACATTTGGGACAGGATCTAAAGCTTTTTCAAGGAATTAAGTTGTCCAGATCGAGCCCTATTATCTCACATTTATTCTTTGCGGATGACGCGCTCATCTTCTTTCGGGCTACGTCTGCATCTTGTACTAATATCATGCAGATCATTCAACGGTTTACTAAGATTTCGGGAGAAGAGCTCAATTTGTCTAAGTCCTTGATAAAGTTTAGCCCGAATATTTTTGCTTATTCTCAAGCTGGGTTTAGGGCTATTTTTCAGATGAAACATGTTCAGATGTTTGATCACCATTTGGGAGCTCCAATCGACTTTGTGGGTAAGAAGAAAGACCAGTTTCAATTCCTAATCGACAAAATCGTTGGAAGAATTAATTGTTTAAATGCAATTCGGCTTTCTCAATCACAGAAGTTGATTTTTATTAATTCTATCCTTGTTGAAATGGCTTCCCATGTTCTCGCTTGCTATGAATTACCGGCCTCTGTAACTGGGAAAATTGATTCCCTTTTGTTGCGCTTCTTCTGGGCGCACTCTGAGGCAAAAGGTATGCACTGGGTAAAGAAGGAAACGATGCACCTTCCTCGAGGATTGGGAGGCTTGGGTATTCGCTGCGTGTCCTCCTTGAACAAGGCTTTGCTAATGAAACAGGTGTGGCGCCTCTTTTCCAATCTGCAATTGCTTATTTCAAAGGCCTTTGATGCGCGCACGACCTTTCTCTCCAACAACCCTCACAGGGGCCCTACATTCTCTGGTCGTCATTCGTATGGCTTGCGTGGTTTACTTAAGGCGGATTCTCTTTTACGACAGGGGTGCAATTGGAAAATAGGTAACGACCAATCTTCTCTTGCTGGCTCCGCTAAGTGGGTCAGTGGCCGAGTTCCTGAGTTTAAGCCCGGAATTTCAGTGTCCAATTTGCCAACTCCTACTGTTAGTTTCTTTATCCATCCTCACACGTTGGGGTGGGATACAGATAAAGTTGTCCGCTGGTTCGCCCCAGCGGATGCTTCGGCAATCCTCGCTCTGGAGGAACCAGACACAACTCAGGATGACTTTCGGTACTGGGGGAGAACTCTATCTGGTAAATACTCGGTCAAATCAGGCTACACCATGCTTCAACAGGATCAGCTTTCTCCTTCGGCCACTCTTTCTTCCTCTGACCCATTCTGGAAAGTTCTTTGGTCTCTTCGGCTACAACCAAAATGGAAGTTGTTCCTGTGGAAACTGCTACATCGGGCTGTTGCAGCAAAGGTTGAACTCCATCACAGAGGAGTTCCGGTTCAAGATGTTTTATGCGATATTTGTCAGGCACAGCCAGAGGATCTCCAACATATCTTCAGAATGTGCTTTAATGCTCGCTCAGTTTGGAGGGGTGGTTGCCTAGGCATCCACTCAGAATTTTATGGAGACCTTTCTCTCTCAGATTGGATCCAAGATTATATCCGACTTTTTATCAGTCAGGATGGCCCGTCTAGTTCCGCTTAGGTACCTTTGTCGGTATGCTTTGGGGTTTGTGGTTATGCCGGAATGATAGGATCTTTAGGGATTCCTCTACCCCCGGCCTTTTGATTTACAGTTTGCGGAGGTTATGGAGACTCATTCAATCTTTGCAGCCTCTGAGGACTCCTCTTCTACCTCTAATTCGGTAGGAGGGGATGCTGGGGCTTCTTCTCCGCCTGGGTTTTACTTAGCTTAACTTGGTCTTACTAGCCAGGGGGAGCCTTTACATACTCTACAAATTGATGGCTCTTGGTTTCAAGACTCCCAAAATGCTGGGATGGGTTGGTGCTTAGATAATGATGATCCGTTAGATGCTCGTATCCTCGGAGGCAGTAACTATGGCCAGTGTTCTTCAGCCTTACATGCGGAGGCCTTGGCTTGCATGTATGGCCTTCAATGGGCGGTGGGTCAGCGGTTGAATTCCATCACCGTTTTTACGGACTCGTATAATCTCGTTACTCTTCTTCGGGGGAATGGTCAAGGTAATGTGGATTACCATTGGCTCATTTGGAAAATTAGACGGCTAGGCTCTTCTTTTTAGGGTTGCACTATCCATAAGGCGGATCGTCAGCGTGTTCATCGAGCTCATCAAATTGCAGGAGAAGCGGCAGTCAATTTTATTTGTTTTAGTATCAATATATAATCTGTTTGTATCCTTTGTCAAAAAAAAATAAAAAAAAGAATAATGTGCATGAGATATGGGTATGTTTTGGGACCTTCAATTTTGCAAGTTGTATCAATAACAAATTTTTTTATTAAGGTATGGCTTAAAATGTTTTGTTGGTAAATTTTGATGTCTCGTAGAACTCTTTGCGCATAGCTGTTTACTTGCCTTGTAAATAGCATGAATATGACAGAAGAGTGGTGGATGATATATGAGTTGTAAATATGAAACTGAATTGAACTGATTGGAGCTGAACTGAACTAAACTGAACTGAGCTTAAATGAATATTTTATGAGAGAGGAAAATTAGGAGTTGAACTGAACTGAACTGAACTGATTAAAGCTGAACTAAACTGAACTGAAATTATGCCCTTAGTACTATAAATGTTTTTCTAGTGGTATATATAAGTATATAAATTGTACATCAAATATTGTATCATTGTTACCTATAAATGTGATTCCTAAGACAACCTGTACTCTTATAGTATAATATGCATGTATAATAGTACATAAAAAATACCAGTGTAACCATAAAAATTACAAAAATCATCCAATGTCATATGAATTTACTAGTTAGTTCTCTTATATCTATCCCAAATAAATAGTTTTTATGCACTTAAGTGCACTCCATAAATATTATTAGTAAGATAAGTATGTTATAATTATTGTAAGATAGGTGTAAAGTTATTTTCTACTCGTAAATTTTTATTTTTTTTAAATAATCAATTCGTTAATAAAAAGTCATATGACATCTTACAAATGAAATCTAACATCTTCTTTGCATTATTTAAAAACTCCTTGTCTAATATAGATTAGCAAAAGTAAAATTATTTTAAAATGATCAAAAGACAAGACTCACCCTAACATAGTTTTTTTTTTTTTTTTTTTTTTTTTTTTTTTTTTTTTTTTTGACAAAACCCTAACATAGTTAAAGCCATTTTTTTTTCTTTAATCCTTTGTTTTTGCTATCCCATTATCAACGGATTTAAGAAATTTAGTTGATAGACTAAGGGCCTGTTCATATTTACTGAACTGAACTGATTGGAACTGAACTCAACTTAACTGAATATTTTATGAGAGAGGAAAATTAGGAGTTGAACTGAACTGAACTGATTGGAGCTGAAGTGAACTGAACTGAAATTAAGTAAATGTGAACAGGCCCTAAGTAGCAAGTCCAGAATTCATGGAGTAATATTTAATAACAAACGTGCAACCAACTTCATATGAATTTACGGAGTGATTTTTTTTTTTTTACCAGAAGCCTGACAAGAAGAGTAACAAAAACAATTGAATTAAATTACGGCTTGTTTGGCATCAGTTTTGGTTTTCAGTTTTCTGTTTTTTTGAAAACCAAAAACCAAAAATAGGAAACAAGAAAAAGGTGTTTTCATTTTTCTGTTGTTAGTTTTCAAAAGTATCATGATTTTAATAAGTTTAAATAATTTTTGATTCATTATATGGCATATATCATATATTTTTAAAGTACAAAAAACCAAAAAACAGAAAACCACAGTAATGCCAAACGAAATTATAAATTGGTTTAAAAAAAAAATAAAATAAAATAAAATAAAATTATAAATCACCGATTTTGTTGTCATTACATTTGTTTTGTTGTCCATTTATTTGATTATGCTAAAGTCTTGTAATCTAAGCAAACCCCACCATTTTAAAAAAATATTTATAATGACTTATTGAGTATTTGCCTTTTAAAACTTGGTCCTAAAGTGTTGCCTTTTTACAAGAAACTACCAAATCCATTAATACATATTCTTATAAAAAAAAAAAAAAAATTCCATTAATACATATAGGCACATTAGTTAATTGTATTTTTTTTTTAATTACTTTGTTTGGAATTTTGCTAGTTAATCTAGAGGGCCTACATTAAAACCAAAAAATTAAAAAAAAATAATAATAAAATAAAAATTATTAAATGGTAAGAGAATTATCAATGTGTATGTTTCAAAAAAAAAAAAAAAAATTATCGATGATTATTAATTAATTTGATTTTCCATTTTTAAATATCCGATAATGATTAATTTCGGGTCCACACTGGAGAAATAGTAAAATTAAAGAAAATGATTCTTGCACGAAATAGAAACATTCTTATGCAAAATGAGCATATAAAAATCACATTATTATTGCTAAGAGGTACCAAAGTATAAGTAAATGGTAGACGATGTGTTTCGTGCCTGTATGTGTTGTGGTGATGATTATTGGTGGTCTACTCCCTACGTTCATTGTTGATTAATTGGTCTACTACCTACAATCTCAAATGATTTTACCAGTTTCCATTTAGGTATGTTCTCCATAGATATTTCTAATTACCGCCTCATACATTCATTTATTATGTTGCTTTTTAGTATTTATATAAATAAATAGGAACATCATAAACAAAAACTTTTGTATACATCCGGTTTACACTAATATCGAGTGATATAATATAAGAGTAACTTTAAGCCAATTTAAGGTATTTTTTTTGCTCTTTTATGGGTAACTTTAAACCTAATATTTTATTTATTTATTTTTATTTTAAAATAGAACAAGGAAATTTTTAGAAGGGTAATAAAATTACTTTCAATCACTAATAATTGAATTTTAGTCATTTAAAATGTGTTTCTTTAACAATAAATCGTAAATTATTTTTATTTGAATTGAGTTACTTTTATACATATTTGAGTAATTTTTATTCATCTCAAGGGTAACTTTTGATCACTTTGAGAGAACTTTATAATAGATGTAAAATAATTATTGTACACCCGATTTTTTAAAAGTTTGTGTTTAAGAAATGCCAGAACAAAGAGTAATTCTTTAACTAAGAAACAATTTACGTAATTATTACTTGGCATAGAAGTTCATTCACAGTAAACATTTAAACTTTTTATGATTTTATTCCCATAATTAAGCATCCCTAATTTCGTAATCCTACTATGTAAGTAAACTTTGATGTGTATAGGACGGTAAAAAGCATGACAGTAAAGGAGGGATGACCTTGATGTTTATGTAATTACCACTTTTGCTTTGATCTTGATTGTGCTTAGGAGTTCTCCACATATTCATCATAAGAGGGGATGATCATGCGATACTACGAGTCTATGACTCTACGAGTATGATTTCGATACTTCTAATTTTCTGAATACACAACAGCCTAACCATCGAACTAATCCTGATACATCAATATAAGCAAGACGTGCACACGAATCAACTCACCGAGTAACATTTTGAGCCTCTTCAATGTAATAGCCACTCTTCCAAATTATGGTCCCAGAAGAACTATAAGGGATCTAGAATTAAAGAAGGAAAAAAAGCAGGACAAAATTGCAGGTGCAAAATGAATGTACGAGGGGTTACAGACTTGCAGTACAGTGACTTCTGTGGGCCTATTTTGTTCTGGGAACGATATCGTTTCGATGGGCTAACCCAGCTGTCTGAAAGAGATGTATGCAAATCCTGCTTCTTAAGCTAAACATGCACAATTATATCAACTACTTTAATAAAACCTTAACTAGAATTTGCAGGTAATTAATAACTTCATAGAGGTTGCTCTTTATCAGGCAAAGAACGAAACTGACTCGTGAAATTAACCAACTGTAATTGCAAGATTTACAACCAGACTGTTATTCGAATTAGTTCTGAAGTTTTTACTCTGCATCTCCATCTATTTGACAAGTAAACAATATTCAGTAGTAATAAGCAGATACATTACAAGCTTAATCAGAGAGTAGTATTTATTCTTTCGTACACCCTGCATACAGTAGAAATCGCTTGATTATATATTTAGCCATCAGGGGGGAAGAGGGGATGGTGGCTGATCGGTAGTTGTATGGATATAAATGAAGTAATAAAACAGTCTGTTATAATGGTGTTCACAAAGTACATTTGAGTGATTCCAGATGTTCAGAATGAGACTGCTTACCAGAGTACAACCTCCAGCAAAAATTTCTGCGTAGTCTCATAAAAAAAACTTCTGCGTAGTTGATTGATTAAGGACATGAAAAGGAGTTAACAGGATTGCCTAAATAAGGCAAACAATGAATGACCCATGAATAAATGACTTTCCTAGAGTTCATGAGTGTGCGTACAACAAAATACAGCTGCAAAATTGCAAGTCTTTTCTCCCAGTTTTCTCCTGACAATTTGCAGTACCTAAAAAATGAATTTTTTTCTAAAATTCCAAAACTTCACACAGAACTACTTACGCCGTTCAGTAACTTCAAAAATGGGGAATAGAACACCGCTTGATTAGATTTATATCACAACAGGCCGAAGGCTATTTCCAGGAATCACAAGAAAAAATGAAGGTTATTGGATAACTGTACACAGAGGTCAATTAGCTCTGCTCGAACATGATAATTATCACTTACTTTTCTTTTCTTCAGGATGATACTTGCCTTATTGAGAATTAGGAGTGTGCACTAGATGATGCATTCAGAGACTGGTTTTGGGATGATTCATTGTTCAGTCCATACTGCAGCACAGTAAAAAAATGGATCTTAGTTAGTATACTCCAAAATTTAGATGCAGGGACACCATGATCCATTGGCAGTGCACATTGAATACAATTCCAAATAAAATAATTTGGAAAGACATCGCGCCACAATATAAGTATGAATAGTTGATACACAAGAGTAGTAACAACTACCACAGTTACTACAACATGCTTATTCAAGAATCTATATGCTTGAAGCAAAACAAGAATAATGGAATGAAAAACAAGAAAAGATATTCCAAGTATACTGATTTCATCTCTAAACACAACAGGTACTAGTTGTATCTAAACAATATTTCCATTTAGAAAGATGTTCATGAAAAATTCTAGAAACATTGCCACAGTTCAGTACAATATGGCATTATGGCTAGTTGTGAATATTAGCAAACATAATAATTGTTATGTGAAGGGAGTTAGCCAGTTAGGAAAAGGGTTTAAAGGACAGGTAAGCCAGGGACAGGAGAAAACTTCATGCCCGGGGGTGCCAATTCTTCAAGCATTACTAAGTTATGTATGTGATTAATAATCTCGGGATATATTTTGTCGTGGGAATCCTAATCACATTTAAATGAGATATATATTTGGTCACTTTGATGAACATGGTATCAAACAGGGCAGTTATTAATCAAAATTTTCTATATAAAGCATAATTAAACTCCATTCCTCATATCCAGCATATATTTAGTCTGAAATCATTTCGATAAAAAATTGGTATCTCCATTTCTCATATTTAGCAAATTCAATAGCACTAATCAAGAAGCATCAAAACATGTGTTATTCCACTTCAGCAAAAATTATAAAAGGTAAACTCCCAACAGCCTATCACTTCAGAATCTCAGCCTGTCAAGACTCAGGAAAATAAGAATTCCAGAAGAAAAACAAAAAAGTATCATTAATGCAAAAAATTCATAGCTTCCTTTAAAGCAAGTACCTTCTGTCTTATCCGGGTCGTCCACATGTCAGAAAAAGTTCCCCTTCCTTCACCCTTCAAGGACGATTGATTTGATTGAGAGTAAAGCAGTGGCTCCCTTATTCTACCTCTTCCAGCAGCATTACCATCCTCAAGATCAGAGTCTTCTCTTGGAGTATGAATCATAGCTCGTAGGACCAAAGATAACAGGACCGACAATGCCTAAGTAAAATAATAAATGGACTAAACACGGTCAGAGAACTGAAAGCTTGAAAGCCAAATGGTACAATTGCAGTTAAGTCCCAAAAGATATCAACATCATATAAAAACCAAGTATCATTCTATGCAGGACGTCCCAAAATAAACTACAAATTACTGTATTGGACTGTACCCAAAAAAAAACTCTGTTTTGGAAAATGGTTTCAAAGCAGTGAGCCAATACAGCTATACACGAGGCTCATCCCCTCCCTTTTCAGCTAGCGCACACTACATATGTTATAAGCAAATGGTTTAACTAAAATAATCTTTTCCCCTTTTATCTCTACCTCAAATCAACCCTGTTTTTTCTTTCTATATCATAATACTTACTGTTCTTAAAGAAAGTGCAAAAGGGAACTAACAAACTTATTAGGGACAGAGAGAGTAGTAATTCCATTTGTATTCAGCTGCACAAGTCTGTTCATGATGTTATGACATAATACAGATAGCAACAGTAAGACAAGAAATGTACAGTTCAATACTCCTTGCTAAGGTTTGAAATCTATTATGATTTTTTTGATCCCAAAAAATGATTACCATCATATAACTCAAATGGTTTTTAGATTGCCGCCTTGGTACAAATATGCACACTAGAAAGATACATAAATGTCAACAATCATGAGGTGTGTAATGCCATCATTACATGATTCTTGAATTATTCACATCTTGACTATTGGCTAGGAAATATATAATGACAGTAACATTTCTCTTTCCCTTCATGTAAAATTTCAGTTGTATTTCCTATCCTTCCTAAATGATTACTCCCTCTGTAATTTCTTCAGTGTCCTGCGTACAGTCTGCAAATTTTGTGAAAACTTTTCACTGGTACTTGTTTAAAATTAGAAGTGGTAAATTTCAAACAGAAAAAGGTTTTAATGTACATCAATTTTATAGTACTACCATTCATTGGATAGCCTTCATATACACTTATACCCTTTCCTTCAATGTGAATCTCAAATGATTTCCTATAAGCAGTCAATATACTGCTTGATTCTATATTATCACTAATGTATAAAAACATGTGAAGACGGAACATTTTTTTTCAATCTGAAACCCCCAGTAGCACAAAACTGTATAAAATCATGCAAAAGCTAGTTTCTAGTACATATGCAGTATGTATAGTTAACAACTTTGTATATGTGAAAAGAGACCACTTTCTAGTGGGTGAAAGGTGGAAAGTAAGGATCATTGTATACATGACAATTATCAAAATCTACAAGACACAAATGAGAACAAATAAAAAAAAAAAAACTACCACATAAAGTCTACAGTTACATGATGCAGCAGGACCAATTAAGAAGAGATGCATAAATACAACATGGGACAGGTCCAACATGCATTGAGGCAGTATCATTGCACATAATTGCAAGCTGAGGAGAACAATACAAAAAAGTATATTTATGATAAATTCCATAATTCCAAAGCACAAGGCTATTAATATCGAGGAATTTTACAATGGTTATTATTTCAAAGGGGGGAAAGATGTAAGAAAAAGAAATCAACTACAGTAGCAGAGAAAGCACATCTCAAAGAAGTTTTCATCATTGAATGCTGCCAGGGGCCCAGAAGAAACATTTTGTGTATTATTTTACTACTTCAATGTGCAGTACATAGCAAGAGTATTTAAGAAAACACAGAGTGCTTGGGCCATTTTTTCTTCATTGCATGTCCTCAGCATTCCAGTATCCAAACCTATTCAACATATTGAATGCACAACATTGACAAAAAAAAACCATCCTCAAATTCTTCAAGATTTTTGGTGGTTTTCTACCTCAATTCAGACAATATAACTTGGACACCTCACAACCACGGAACAGAAGCTTTCATTCACTTTTCAGTATACCGATAATGAAAAGATATTACAATTCCAAAAGCCCTTGGAGTTTCATGTTTGCAGAACTACCATATTATATTTCCAACTCAAGCCTCTTTCTGCAACACTGGCTCATCCTTAGCGTGCCATAACTTCCATCTTGATTGTTGGACTACTCTTGCATTCCTTTGACAAATGTCTTAATAACAAACAGTGTATAGTTTAAGCTCTACACTACAATAGTCTATCTCATAGTAAATGCATTGTTTACCCTCTAAACCATAACATAAAACTTTATTCTGAATATTCTTTGTCAATATCTTTAATTATCCAGTGCTTTAGAACAGCTATCCAGATGATTGAACTCATTGAAGTGTCCCATATTATAATATATGCTTGTTCTACAGGTAGGTAGTACAACTCACAAGAGCAAAGAATACAATAATTCCATTATGAGAATTAATCCTCATCTGTACAAGTAGGCAGTTCTGACTCACAATTGCATGCATGGCAGCATGGGCTGTTAGCATATGTGATGAACAGTACCACAAAATTATAGAGCTCAAAATATGAACTCTGAAGATTTAAACTCTTGTCAATGCAATATATACGCACCATCCTAAATTCTGGTCTATCAACAACTCTTAACCAAAATAAGTGTTGCCTTGCTTTTATGCATGTCTGTTGTTAGACCTTTATAGATATTGTGTCTTACTTGCATAATAGCTCCCCTCCAAACCAACTTGATGCACTAAGAACTCGTGGTTTGGACCTGCTTGTGCTCGCCTTGAAGTATCGGCCGTCACAAGCCCCGACCACCCGCACTCCGTCGCCTAAATAGACGTGAGTGCTCCTTTGATTTAATTGCCCGCTTGTGTTGCTTTGTGCTCACAAGCCCCTCTTCCGCTCAAGGCTAGTGTTCTTACCGCCAAAAGGCTAGAGCGCGCCGCACGTTTCGGGCTCCAAACTCCCGGAACGTGACAGTTGAACTTCACCACTTTCCATTATCATGCCCCCATTTTCAACAAGTTTGTTTGACAAGGAATCACATTTGTGTTCCTTTCTTGATTGTTCACAACTTGTACATCAACTCATCAACCAACTTCACTTCTCAAAGGTGCTCTCACTATTCCATGCTTATTCAACCTCCTTCCAAAAGCAAATTTTATTTGAAGAGTATATACAAGTTATCCAACTTATCCAATTCAAAAGCCACAAATACAAGTTTAGGTTGTGTTATGCTGAATAATTAAGCCTCATAAAGAAATCTTATTGCTATCAGGGGAGCATGTCTTAGATGCAACCTCATATTATAATCGAGTTCTCGTTAGAGACACTTATAACTTTTGGTCTTAACTTCTGTTCAAGAAATAACACATCCTCATCAATAAAATCAGTGTAAACTATAGAGACAATACTTTCCTCCCCTACAAGGCTACAACTGTGCAATAATCTACTTTTGCTCGACATTGGACATAATATTGTTTGGAAGAGAGAAAAATAAATCAAAAGATGTTCATATCTTTCTCTTCCATATTAGTCACAGCAAGACATAGTTTGAAAAACTTCTACCTTATACAAGAAAATTATGCACAACACACTTGAACCCAACAAAAAAAAAAAAAAAAAAAAAAAAAAAAAAAAAGGATAAAATATTTAAAAGCATTCATTTTGTGTTTTATGCATCCTGAATGATTACTAGAGGAGAACAGATACCAGCACCAGTCACCAAGGGGTTGAAGCTACTAAAAAAAAACTAGTTTCAGGATATTTTTGTAGTGGAATTATTGATAATGAACTATGATCCAATTGTCAAAAGAATGATATACCTGGACACTGAGCAAAGTTAGGCCAAGCCACTTGCATATATCAATATTCTCTTTTACAAAAGATTTAAGCTTCTCAAGCTCCCCAGTTGGATCATATGGAAGATCCTGAACAACAAAGAAAGACAAGTAAATATGCTATGAGTATAGACCCAAACAAAAAAGACCTTTAATATATGCATCATACAGGTGTCACTGGTTATTTAATTGTGTTAAATGAACTAACCTTGTCCCAATGTTGATCAATTGCAATAAAAACCACAGCAGCTGCTTCAAGTAATATTAGCAAAATTGAAAGGAACATGTACTGAGGAATTTAAATGTTAAGGAAATCTCACATAACTACCGGACAAACACCTATTCTATTTGCTTTTCACTATATCGTCTAAATTATACCCTGTATCAAACAGCAGAGAGATGTTCAAGGCAGTAATGAGTATCACATGCCATTAGAGTGCATCGACATATAGTAGCATTGAAGAATCTAAAACATATTATATACATAAAATGTTTGACTTATGCCTGCTACAAAACAATTCACCATTTGCTATAAGTAGGCATCAGATTATTTACATTTGTCCAAGGATACAAAGCAGAGGCAACATCCATTAAATCCTTCAGCTGCAATGTGACCAATGCAAGACATGCAGCATAGTAAAACACCAACCACCATTAAAAAGTATATGAACCTGCCAAAAAAAAAAAAAAAAAAAAAAAGCCCGATGAAACCCATACGTTGCTCAACCACTGTGGCTTCTTTATCAATTCAGGGAATACAATTTCATGTAATTAACCAGTAATGACACATTTGAGTAGAATAATTATCTCAAATGAAAGGTATAAACTTATGATAAAGAAAGATGATTACTAATAAAGTAATGATTGTACACTACTGCTCGAAAAAATTGCTCTAGCTTCAACCGACAAATTTCTGTCATTGTTTGATTACAAAAGATTGTCCATTAAAGTGGCTTTGGCAAACAAGGAAGATATATTTATCATACAATAAGCAGAAAATTCAAATCAAGAACAATGCAGAGCAAAACAGAGGAATACAACTACAAATCTATTTTAATGGAAAAAGAACAGCATTAAAGTAAGGACATTATAAATATTGAAAGAATATGAAATCCATACTGAGGTAACTTTGGTTCCCTTACAGAGTTTGCAAAGTTGAGGTACTGAGAAAACCCTAAAGCAAAACTCCCAACCCCTAGAGTTACTAACAGCCAACCAGGCAGAAGTGAGGTATATGGCATTTGATTATATAAGTCTGAAGGTTAGTCTGTGTACATAGATACCCTTGGTAGCACTGCTATATACCCTCAATATTCAGAAGAGGGAAATTAATCTTTTAAGATGTAAATGACATAATTTCTACAGCCAAGTCGGCCATCATAGAGAAAATTTTCATACTTAATAAATCAGCTGACAAGAATGTTTCTCTTGTTTCCTACATCCCATCTCACAATTTCCAGCAAATCCGCTTGGCAATGGCAGAAATTCAATGTCGACCCATTATTTCTAAACTTGCCAGAACTTGATAAGCAATTTATTAGTGCTGCAATTAAGTTGGTTCATTATCAATACAAATGGAAGTGCTCTTTCTGTCGTTCCTAACAAGATAGACTGATATACATGCACCAGATATGGTAGGCCAATTTACAATAGGCGTAGGCAGAAGCACTGACGCTTTGCATTGTCCTACTCCCACCTTCCCTTCTAGTACAATCCGATCACCCAATCGTAGAGCCTATAGTTGAATGATATCAAGCATTTGGCCACTTATCATAAACTAATTAATGAATGAAAGAACACAGCAATATACCTACTCCACAGCTTAGAACATGACTATTGAACACAGATAGAAGGAACACATATATAGAAAGGATACTTTAGCCTTTCCCATCAGAAAAAACTCTTACTAGTTAAAGTTTTTACTGTTTTCTTGGCCAGAAATTCTTCGGGTTATAAATTTCGGGATACTAGAGTTGATGCATTACTTCCATTGTGGTAAATTGCGAAAATTCTAGCTTCATATTTTTTGGGATACTCGCATTCATTATGACAACAAAGCTTAGCACATTGATGAGCTTAACACTAATCAAGAAAAGAAAGAAAACTTCCAGCAGTTCCACATTTCCTCATATAATCTAAATGCATTATTAGATAGAAAATGGAATCAATTCAAACATCCACGCGCATAAATCGTATCTTACTAACATTTCATAAATTGTCGACAAATCTAACAAGAACAATTAAAAAATCTTCTAATAACAATCATATAATAAATTAACAATAGACAAAATCGTAAAAATTCAGCAATAACAAAACAATTAAAATGCCAAATTACTGAGGTTTTGAGAAAATTATACCATGGTGCAGGAAGCTGAATGAAATGCAAGTGCGAATCCAAATCGATTTCGGACCCCGAAACTAATTTTACAGCAAAATCAAAAGATTCAATCTGATCAGCAACTTCGAGCGATCCTCCATTGTTGTAAAAAGAAGGAAGATAATTCGGCGGCAGAGCTGAAGGCGGAGGCGAAGGACCAACCGGAGCTTGATTTTGCCACTGATTTAGCAAGTAAGCGGAGTAGATTACGGTCGAAAATCCGACGAAAAATTGCAAGAAATTGAGGAATTTCAAATTAAATGCCAGTAATTTGTGACAACAATTGGTTCTCATTGTTTGTGTGGTGAAATTTTTGAGGATTTTGAACGAGGAAATGAGGAATTTAGGGGGAAATTGAAGGATTTTTTATTTTTTGAAGAACCCTAACCCTAAAGTTTGGGATTGCAGAAAAAGAGCGCGAGAAAAAGTGAGGAGAGCTTAACGAATTTGGGAGTGGAATGAATTATGGTTGAGATTTGTTGTCTGGCTTACGTTATGATGACTGATGAGAACGAAGGGCAACTGTTTTTCAAATTTAGGATTTGGCGTTAATGTTCAGAGGACTTCAATACTCGGAAATGTATTCATCAATTTAGGGCCTATTCTGATTGACTAAACTGAGTTGAAATGAAGTAATTGGAGCTAAACTGGATTGAACTGAGCTGAACTAAAAATAAGCTGAAGAGAACAAGCACTTAGTTGACATGTTTGAAAAAAAAAAAAAAAAGTTTAGTTAACATAGGTATGAGGTCACGAAGGGTATGTGGGAGGTAGAGTGTGCTGAGGCAGCAGCTATGCGTTTTGGGCTCTTGGTGGCTAGGCGCTTGGGTGTGTCGCAGGTCTGGCTAAAAGGTGATTCTTCTTCTGTGTGTTCAGCAATCAAAAACGGTTATAGAGGTTGCTCGCTGATTTGGTTAATTTATGATGATATTAGCATGTTATCTAGTGTTTTAATGCTTTTATTTCATCTCATGTCAGAAGGGTAGGTAACACGATCGTCCACCTTGTAGCAAGATGGGATACTCGTGGTTGCCCTGAATAGCATAATATTGCTGCTTTTCGTTTTCCTAAAAAAATAATAAAAAATAAAGAAAAAGGTATGAGGTCACGAATAATCTAGTCTATATTTCAATTTATATTTGCTAAGTTTGATTTATAAAAAGTTTAAAAGATAAAATAAGTTTAGTCAAACAAAGTTGATAAAAAAAAGTCGATTTAAGTTTAATGAGCTTTCTTTTAAGAGCTTGCAAGTTATGGGTGAGATTTGGCAAAGCAACGACTAGCCTTCATAGTAGAAATTATGATCCATCATTATCTGCTATTGTGTTCAGATTTTCTTTTATTTATAATTGTTGCAATCCTAAACTCATCTTGGTGATTTATTTGTTGAATACTAACTGATTGAGATTTCTCATTTTCTTAGGAATGAGTGTTGCAATAATTATAGCTGAATTCATCTTTATATAGGTTAATGAGATGAAATATAATAAGATATGTAAAGATAGTACTTTATTATTTTACTCAAATACAGTAGTAAATTATAACCTTGTAAGAAAATATTCAACATATATTCTCTATTAAAACGATGAGAACTTAACTCTTTTAAAGTTATAGAAAATAACCTAAGCCTGGTCATTGCGCATTAATGAATGTAGCAACTCCTTTTATCTAAATAAAAATACACAATTTTTTTACAAATTACTTGTATATAGATGCAAGGGCTTTTCCTCTCATAAATCATCGATCCTTGATGTATACTCACTCTTCTAAAATATTCATATTTTCCTCAAGGATAAGAGTTTTTAAACTAAATATCATCATCCACATCAAGTGCATACAAGTATATTGTGAGGGTATAATAGTGGTGTTAAATTAAGGAAATAAATGAGTGAACCAAATCAATTAATCATAACATTTGGCACTACACAAATATTAAATCATAAGGCTTATTTGAACAAGTGTGTATATATATAAGGCTTTGAGGATAGTTAATTAAATTGAATGGTGTAAGAAAAGAAGCCGAGGAGCGGCCTCTCTAAGAGGTGGAGACATTATGCCTTGATCGGACATAATTGAGGCATAAGTTCTAGAAGTTTTAAAGAGGCCTCTCCTAAATGGTGGAAAGGTTGCGCCAATCATTTAGCTAGAGAGGCCTCTTCTATAAGGTTCCTACAAAAGATGTTACACTTTGAGGCAATAATAACTTCTTTGTCACCATGGATAGGTCTCTCCAACACGGAGAGGTTGCACTAGTCACATGGAGAGGTCTCTCCAAATAAATCCAGAGTTTCTACAATTTGAAGCAAATATACCCTTGATGCGTAATATGCATGTATAATGGTAATGGAGAGACCATGCGAATAAAGATGGAGAGGTCGCGCCCCTTCACATATGTGAATTGAATGTGTTGTTTTGTATACTATATGTCGTGACTTATTTTTATCGTCTGATTGATTTATATTAGTAAGCTTTAAGCTATATATACGTAGTTTAATTTCTCATTGCATTTATTGAAATGTAATCATTATTTATTTTTTAAAAAAATGGGTTAAAAGCTAGGGTTGGATTTAAGAATTAAATTAGTTCGTTCTTCCTTAGCTTGTTACCCTTGTGCTTAAGATCGAGAGAAATTAAATGAAAGGATTTGTTTATTGATGCTCTTATAAGCAATTAATCATTGTTATTACAACAACAGTCTCATTGCTTGAGTGTAAGTGTGTAACATACTAACATCATATTGTCGCAATGATGACTAAACTTCATTTAATCATGTCATGTACAAAAAACAAATTAAAGTAACAATCTAAGAAAGCTAGACATGGAATTATGTGGTGGGGTTTTATATACAGCTTGGGTAGATTCGTAGATATATATAGAATGATGAATTGATGATTGCTATGAATTTAAATAACCCAAATAGGTTGGACATTAGAATAATGCATCATTGATTTACGTTCAAATTTACTTTAAAACTGTTTTGGAAATAACTTTTCATACCCAAAATGTATGTATGGACTCAGGATTCATGCATGATTGAGTCTATTTCCGTTAATGTGTACAGTAATAGTGCACAATGTAAACCAACTCATTACGCTACATTATTATTATTATTATTATTATTATTATTATTATTATTATTTTTTTTTTTTTTTTTTTTTTTTTTTTGTGTGTTTAGAGAGCCACAAGGATGGATGATAATAATTGATCCCAGAATCAACTAGAATCGACGATAGGGGGAAGCTCAAACCACATGAACTATCCCTTACTCTCTCAACGCATTATGCTACATACACACGCCACTTATGCACTAATGATTTCGGAGCATGAATCCAACTATTTATTGCTAACTATTTGAAGGACAGTACTTTGATTCAATTCGAGTCTTGTTCGAGTATACTATATTAGATCGATCATGAATATATAAAATGACCTTCATTTTCAGTGTTCATGAAACATTTCCCTTAATGACCCTAATCCATATTAAGCTACATTATATACAACAGCGTATATTATAAAGCTGGCAAATAAATAGTATATGTATTAAAATTGCTATTAATGGTCCATAATGTTGGTACATATAATTGTTGGATCCATCATTATAATCGATTAATAAATTCAGCAACTAAATTGGAGTACTAATTAATTTTTTCATGAATTAGATTTCCATCATATATCTTATGTCCATAACAAACAATTATCACTTATTTTGTGAAGACAACACTTTCAAGATGCTAAGGCGAGCTGTAAACACCGTTGCCTCAACTACTTGACTAATAATCAGTCACGATGAAGAGTGTAGGGTTCTAGTATATACTTCGTACATTTTACTACACCACAAATATATTTTATGTGTTTGTAATTAATTATTATTTGTACTAGTTTAATGAATTTGGAAATATAGTCACATTTTCTATATAGAAGTAGAACGTGCTAATATTATTATTCTTAAAAGCATATGCTTCCGGTCTTCCACTTAAGTCTTGCTCTGTTCTCCTTATAACTTTATAAACACTGATTTCAATAAAAAAAAAAAAAAAAAAAAAAAAAGGTTCATATCAATGTTATTAGTTCAGGTTAGATATGTTCAAAAAAACAAAAAGAAAAAAAAAAAAACAGATTGCATAAAATGTGGTTAGAATTATCTAAATATAATGCCCTTTTAAGATATGTTTAATAAGTTAAATTAATTTAACTAAATTCAGATAAACTCAATTCACCTGATTTTCAATAATCTAAATTAAATAAATGAACTTAATGTAACCTATGTGAACTTATCAAAAATCTTATCAGAACTTACTTGAAAGATAAAATAAATATGAATAGCTCTTATCAACCCGTATATCTTAAACTTATTTATGAACAAAAATGAATTATTGAACATAGCCTAATTTTATAAGTTCACGTGCACTTGAAAATAAAATTAAGTAAATAGAATGGAGCCTAGTTAGTTGTGATCGTATTAAACATAAGTGGCCTATTAATCAGGGATATTCAGGTTGGTTATGGTTAATCCGATCTAGCTTAGTGACCACCTCTACCTCGGGCCCGACCCTCTAATAATGCACTTATCAACCCTGGTTGACTTCTCTTGTGAGAGAGCAATGGGAAGTGTTGAGGAGTTGTTTGCCGACCATAGTTTCAGTCACTTGAATTTGTTGATGTTACTATTTTATACTAGTACCATTACTATTTAGCATGAGATATACATTTACATTTTAACTCACGTACATAATATTTCTACTCCATTACAAAATAGTACTAATAGCTTCCAACTAAAAGGTGACATTTTATTGGAGATTTAATTTCAGTGTACTATATAGTGTCAGTTTTTGAAAATGACATAATTTAGCCAATGTACAAGAAGCTTAACTAACTATGTGGACATTTATAAGTGCTTTTGCCAGAAAATTTATTAAAAAAATATCAGATGAATAATGATGAGTTGTCAATGAGATCCAATATGATGTAAGCTAGGGGGGCATTGGCCATAGTAAAAATTTATTAATTTTTTTTCCTTCCAAATTTATGTAAGAAACAATTTACAGTATTTTAAGAGTAATTTTTAGGAAAATGCATGCATGTCCTCATGTGTTAGTTTGCGTAAGAAATAAGATTCCTCTAAAAAAAAGTAAAAATAATTTAAAGAAACTTTTTTCGAGTTATTATCAATAAATTAAATAAATAAATAAATGGAGTCACACAATTATTATGATGTTGTGTTGATCCAAAATATGGATAAGAAGTTTTATATAAAGTATAATCCATACATATTGATTTTAGTGTCTTTCTTGAGTCGTAATAACTCAATTAGCTTCATATCTAATTAAAATATTTAATTAGGTATTTGATGATCATATCATAACCCTCACGAATTTTTGCTTGGTCCTGAGACCTAATTTTCATCTAGTGAGTCAAGCCTTATTTAGTATTTTATAGTGATTTGATTATGTGGTCATATTGTTTAGGTAACACGATCGATACATTACGTAGTATATGCAAAGTGCATGAGTTGTACTACTCCGATCTAATAATAAGAAAAGAAGAATTCATCTCATCTCATCACTCTAAATAATTTAAGAGAAATTGTGGCCTACACATTCATCTCACAACTGTCACAAGAAAATCCACCTTTTAGTTATTCCTATTCCAAGTTCTTTAATAGCAATGTAATAAAAGAATTGAGCGCTTTAAAAAAGTTCACATATATGCAATGAAATGAACCTTGAAAGAAAGAAACCTAATAATAAGTCTCACATATAATTGCTAAGAATAATGCTTAATTAAAGTGCCTAAACTTATTAGGTAAATAGGTACTACTTAGGGTCTGTTCACATTTACTGAACTCATCTGAATTGAACTGAATATTTTATGAGAGAAGAAAATTATGACCTGGACTGAATTAAACTGAATTGAAATTAAGTTGAAGTGAACAGACCCTAATATTTAAGAGTGCCAAAAATGGGGTTGAATGAAGTAGTGCTCCAAAATGGGGTGAATTGGTTTAAGCAAAATAAAAAGGTGGGAGACAAGAGTAATTTTTAGCTTCCTTAGCTAATAATTATAATTAGAGTGACATTAAATTAAATGACTAACGGCTAGCACCTTAAGACTCAATAAAGATTATTTATTCCCTCACTCGTAATACATCCGGCTTCAACATCTGGCGATCCACCTCACGTTCTTTTAAGGATAATCTTCATTAAAACAGTTGTTGTTAGGTGGTTAATGTTGTAATGTTCGGAGTAATAATTAATCTTGATTAGAGTTAATGAGTTAGCACTTATTGGTTTTAATGCTCTAGATCTAGATCAATGATTCGTGAATTTCAAAGAAGAGTCTAAATAATCACCTCTTTATTATTACTACTTAAAGGACAGACCAAACATTTTTAGAAACATAGAACATGTTTCCCGAAAGCCTTGCCATAGTTATATACATAACTACTCGTACATAAGTAGAGATTTTAATTGTGCAAAAGAGAAAGAGTGCGTGGTTAAATAGCAACTATGTAGATTCAATTTTCCAAATTTGTCTGATCTAAATTTTCATCCATAATAATTCTTCATTTTCCACAAGTAGATCGATTTTCGTTAATTATTTATTAATTAATTAAACATCTAATTATTATCTATATTGTAAATATTAGGGTTATAACATAAGTAATGTAATAATAATGGTATACTCTAATATAATTTTATTTATTTTTCTAATATTTTAAATAGCAACTTTTAAAAAATGAGATTCTAATGTGAAATCACAAATTAGAGAAATTACTTAAAAGTTAGATTCTAGAACAACAATCTTTTGGATAAACAATGCAAAATTTTGTTGTATGACTCGTATCATTGGAATAAATTAGGGAATCTTAAAAAATTGTACAATTTATTTGGTCTTAAAGTCTGTCTTTTCTGATACAAATTCTTAAATGGACCTGGTTCACACTAATTTATTATGGACCACCAACATTGGAGACAATAGGATTGTTTTATTAATAAAATAAAAAGGTGACTATATTAAAATAAAGGTGATTATGTGAAATAAAAGTTAGTGTGACATTATAAAAGCAATAAGAGGTTAATTTTGTAAATAAAATTTTTTATATAATGGTCAATATGAATAATAAAGATCATTATGTTAAAATTAGGTCACTATTCAACATAATGTCGTAATTTAAGTTCATCATAACATTAAAGGTCACACAAGTTTTTAAAAAGGTCACTATGTTAAAACTAAGGTTACTATATTAAAATTAGAGGTCACTATGTTGAATATAATGTCAGTTACGTGTGTATAAACCTTAGGTCCATAATAATATTATTATGGACCAGGTCTACGCAAGATTTTCTGCTTTTCTAAGTGTCGATTTCTATCTTAAAAAAAAAAGTGTCGATTTCTATATTAAGCCTTAATAAGCTATTTATCGGGAAAAAAAGTAGAACATACTGTACTTTGTTAATTTCGTATACAATCATCTTTATAAAGTTGTTTGTTTAGTCCTTTTTCGAAACTTTTTATTATTTGCAAGTTCCTCTAACAAGAAAATTATTAAGGAAAGCATGATAGTGATTTAAACATTTTGTCAACTATGTTATAGCTTTATATGCCCCCTAGTTGTCTATTTCTTTGAACAAAAGTTTACTATTGTGCAATGGCCAAATCATCGGAAAAAGGGTACAAGCTAATTAAATTGTTGCTAAGATTAGCAACAAAAGTCATAAACAATTTATTTTGTTCGAAATATACCAATAACATGGACATGTTACTTTCCAAATAAGTGATGAACATATATAGCCCATCTTTAGATCATATGTTCATAATCTATTGAGTATTGAGAATAAAGTATTGTTAATCATTTAAGTAAAGTACTTTTACTATAAATACATAAATGGTTACGATGTATGCAATCGTAGGGATATGTTATGTACGTTCACCAATATTAACTAATACGGAGTATAATCTTAGAACAAGTATACACATGATTGAAATTAGCTAGTATTTAACAATTTTAATTTCTTTATAGTTCAATATATATTTACGAATTAATGCAAGATTAAACAAGCCTAAATTGATGCAATCATGGAAAAACAAATAAACACAAGTAAATTAGATATATTTTGAAAAAAATTCCACAAATTAATTAAGACATGCTAAAAAAAGGTTAAGTAATTAGTGTCAAAAGAACCTCCACTTGAACAAGCCAATACATACTTACATAAACTTAACACATGGACCACACTTTGACACACACAAACTACAAAGTACTACAAGCAAAATCAAACCCATTGATAAAAAAAAGTAGTACATAATATTAGTGATAATGTTATATTCAAAGTTACCTTTATTTTGGTCACAATAATTTTGGTATATATGTAAATGAAATATCACAATTATGTACTACTACATCAATGGCTTTGAAGAAAGTTAGTAAGAAAATAACTAAATAAAAGTATAACAGCATTAAAATGACAAGATTGTAACACTAATTTATGTCCACAATTTGCTATATACCTATAATTGACCACCTTTATCATTTAATATTTCATGCAATTTTATTTGTTTCTCCCATTTTTTTAATTATTAATTTATTAATTTTCTTCTTCATTTCTCTAGCCCCCCTTTTTGCTACGAAGTTGTTGGCATTGTTAGTACACTATACAACTATGTAGGTGGTAGAGAAGAAGGCCATTTAATAGGTCTCCCATACTTTTGATATTACTATTTCTTATATTTTTCATCTATAAAATCCCACTTAGCTCATAGTGTTACTCCACACTTCAACACTATATTTTTATACAATATAGTTTTTATACATTACTACATATTTATACTATATAGTTTTTATATACATTATTCCAAAGTGAGTAATTAACTTAACTAGCTTAGCCATGCATTGTGGTGTTTCATTCTCTAGGGTTATGTCCTTGAATGCTATGTTGTGCATTGCAACATTATTTTTAACCTTGGTTTCAACTCATGTTGAAGCTCAAAGAGCTTTTTTCGTGTTTGGCGATTCACTAGTCGATAATGGCAACAACAACTACTTGGTCACTAGTGCTAGGGCCGATAGGCCACCGTATGGGATCGATTCTCCGAATGGACCGACCGGCCGGTTCTCCAATGGCCTCAACATCCCGGATCTCATTTGTAAGTCATCACTTAGCTAAAAGAGTACAAGTACTATATAGAAACTATCGTTATAAGACTTCTAAAGTAGCATTGCATTGCATGTATGGGCTTTTTCAGGGGTCCCCCCAACAATTTTAAAGGTCTTTTTGAGAAAATAAATAATTGAAACATCTTTTTCTAAGTAGAAAATTCTGAATTTGTTTGTAATGGATATCTTCCCAACGTAGATTTGCAATCATTATACCCTTGTATAATAACTATATAATATCTAAAAATAATAATAAAAAAATAATAATATTGTTGTAAATTTTGTTGATGTTACTCAAGAAAAAATAGTGCCCATCATACAAATTCAATTCATAGCATGAGCTTTAATATCCATTTGACAATGCAATATAATTTTTAGTGTTATTTTTGAGCATGGACATACAAATGTATAAACTTTTTATCAAGCTAGGCTTACTTATTGAATTGCTTTAAATCAACTATATAAAATGACAATTATTTTCTTGAAAAAAATTACATTTAAAAAAATGTTACTTTATATTTTTTGTTTTTTTAATTTTTATTTTATTTCTTGACTAAATTTGCTAATACCTTCTTTTTTCACTCCTTTGGATGTAATCAATGCATCAATACGGTGATAAATAATGATGATTTGGTACTTAGTATTAAGGCTATAAGTCTAATGCTTTAAATATATAGGAAAAATGTGTCATATATTTTTTTTTATTATTATTAATTATAACTACAACATTTTATAATCACCATCAAGTATATAATTTTTTTTTTTTTTTAATCTTGTTCAAAAGTATCATACGTACAATGTATGTATATCATATGACCTTAATACAATTTTTTTTTATAATTCATGACCTAATTAAATAAAGAAAAGTAGGAGTATTTATGATTATTAAAAAAAATGCTTTATTGACTTAAACGTGGTTGATGGAATTACATTAGGTGAGCAAATTGGAACAGAGCCACTACTACCCATCTTGAGCCCTGAGCTCACCGGAGAAAGACTTCTGGTTGGCGCGAACTTTGCTTCTGCCGGAGTTGGGGTTCTTAATGACACTGGGATCCAATTCGTAAGTTTAAATCCTTTAATTGGATATACTATATGACCACGAAACAAACTTTTCTCATTCCATATTATTCGTCTATTATATACATCAATGCACTATCATTGTCAAAATGTAATAATACTCCGTAACTAATTAATACACTAGCATTTTCAAAACACTGAAAAATATACATTGTTAATTAATTAATAAAGTACATACTAACAGAAGAGTGACGTGTTTAAATGGTCTAATTAACGTTTCATAACAAAATATTTGCTCTCTATGTATAATTATAGTACAAATGTACAATATTACATCTCTCAATGCGTCCAAATTATATGTCTCGCTATTTATTGATAGACAATAATCTTCATTTTTAGTTTTAGGGATCATGTGCATGTGGTGTACGTATAATAATATCAGTATACGTAACTTTCATGCATTACTTTCTTTGCTGCTTCTTTTTTTAGCTAGCTATTTAATAGGGACATTATGGCAATTTACGTTCATCTCACCAGCAAAAAATAGACTAATATAATATATATTTAAATACCAAAATTGCATTTATTAAATGGATCTATCCTAATAAAGTTGTGCAATAGTAATTTTGGTGATATATTCTAGTTAGTTGTAGAATAGCTCAAATTCTTTTCCTATTTTCTATATCACGGCTATAGGTAGCACTAGAAAGTGACGGCATCGCTCCCCTAGAAGGATTTTTTGTAAAATGAACCAATCATATATCTGACTTATTATTTCGAGACATGAAGAATAATTTAGTAATCACGTTATTCTAATTTCTTACTTTCTATATTAATTGTTTTAGATTAGCTTTTGACCTCGTAACAAAATTGACATCATGGTGATGAGATTTCGACTCATCAACCAATCCCTTTGTTGATCACTCGCTCAATCTCAAAACACGTCAATTTCATACTATTTCTTAAAATATTGAGTAAATTGTCACTTGCCAATATTAATTTAGATAAATAAAATGACATTTTTTGCATATGATTAGACAATTATTGATAATTAATATTCTTTATTCTAAATTGGGAATGTTATAGGTGAACATTATAAGGATAGGCCGTCAATTGGAGTTGTTTGAGCTATACCAACAAAGATTAGCCGGGCTAATTGGAGAAGAACAAGCACAAAGCCGAGTGAATGGAGCTCTTGTGCTAATTACACTTGGTGGCAATGATTTTATCAACAATTACTTCCTCCTTCCAATCACGGCTAGGCGTCTTCAATTCCCCGATCTTGAAGACTATGTTGATTATGTCATCGGGGAGTATAAAGGGGTTTTATCTGTAAGTTTTTATATCATAATAATTGTCCGCTATTCTATATTATTTATTTTATTCATAAGGCAACGAAAAGAAATCTAAATTAAATAATGCACGTGACAATTGTCAATAAAGTAGATTGATAATGTATTATCAAGTGATAACTTTTACTAGGTAATATTTATTGGTATACCAAGATACCAGTAATTTTAGTTAAGTTAATATTATTCTATCAATAGATCGGCTAAACTTGTGTGTTGACAAATATACAGAGGCTTTATGAGTTGGGAGCAAGGAGAGTATTGGTTACCGGAACTGGACCAATTGGATGTGTCCCTGGTGAGTTAGCCTCACAAGGTAGTCGAAATGGCGAATGTGCCCCTGACCCGCAACGAGCCGGTGCCCTTTTCAACCCAAAGCTAACCCAAATGATTCAAAGCCTAAATAGCGAAATTGGCTCTGATGTTTTTATTGCCTCCAATACCGGTGGAATGTTGAATAATTTCCTTGAAAATCCTCAAGCATTCGGTAAGTTACGTTATCAAATAATGTTATCTATTTGTTTTAGGTTATTAAATTAACCTGATATAAGCATTAAATACACTGTCAACTCGAATATCCAGTTCACTTTTGTATTTTCTATCATAAGAATATTAAAGCATTGTTCTAGTAGGGCTGAAATAATTAAAGGCACATAGGGTTAGTTATGGAAAGACTAATGGCTACGTAGCCTACATTTGATGGGGGTGGTTATAAATAATAAATTCTCTTTTTGGAATTTTGTAGTACAGTATGAAGAACCATCATTTATGAGGGAATATTGGTAAATTTTACTAGTAATAATAACATTCTTTCATATATGCTTGTTCTAATTTTTCTAGAATTAAAATCATATAAACTTGATATTTAATTCTATGTAGTTGATATATTACCCATTTAATAATTAAGTAAGTAAAATGATGAGTATGATCACGTATGCTTCTCTATATTATATTAGAAAAAGCATTATATATCTATCATATTTCTACGTGATATGTAGTTTATGACGTAAATAATCCAGTAAATAAATGTAACTTGCATTCTGAATAATTTTATCGTGATTGCTTCATACTGCTTCGATTTTATTGACACGACCTTGATAGATAAGAAACCTTTTTTATCCTCTACTAAATAGCCACCAAAGTTGGTGATTCTACCCCAAAATAAATGCATTAATGAGTAAATTATTTAATTGTGACAGGATTTGAAACATCAAAGGTAGCATGTTGTGGCCAAGGACCCTACAATGGGTTAGGACTATGCACAGTTGCATCAAATGTGTGCCCTGATAGAAATGTCTATGCATTTTGGGATGCATTCCATCCTACTGAAAGGGCTAACCGGTTCATTGTCCAGCAGATGATGATCGGGTCCGTCGACCACATGAGTCCCATGAACCTTAGCACCATCTTGGCTGTTGATGCTGCTAAGAAACCTTAGCTAGCTTAGTGTTGCATTGGTTGCTTAATTGCTAGATTGATAATGTCATTATATTATTACTATTCCTAGCTATATATGTACTTTTGGTGCTATCTATCTTCTTTCAAGTGTAATCATCTATATTTAGGTTGCAAAATTAGTAAACTAAAAGTGGCATGAAAAGTTGTTATATTAGACATGCATTGTTTGTCGTCCTTCTTCATGGATTGATCGAACTACAATAATGTTGTAATCATTCAACTTTTATTCAATCAAATGTATCAAATTTCGATTCTGAATGAGTTTTATTACATTATTTATTTTCGTTTATATAATTTCTTTCTTTTTTTTTTTTTTTTTTTAAATAGATATAATTTCTTTTTAACTTTGTGCAAGTATATTATATTTTTTACACTTAAAGTTCTTAAATTAAAACACTTTTCTTACAAAGTACGTATTTGTTTTTAAAATTTGGACCAATAAATCACAAATATGTTTGTTCATAGAAAAAAAAAAAAAAATCTTAATATTAAAAGTGCAACTAAGATTGGCAGTGTGTTCTATGTCGTATGATAGAAAAAAATTAAAAAATAAATAAATAAATAAAATAAAATAAATTAGTTTTGGACCCATTAAGTGACTTCTACTTATAAAATTTTGTGAGTTATTGCTAAGGTCTAAATCTTATGCGACTAATTAGCATAGAGGTCCTTATTATTAATCATATACAAATATGAACAAACACGATGTACAAATTTTATAAAAGTTTGATCTAGAATGAGCAACTATATATTTGGTTAATCACGAGATTAATGAAAATGAAAGGTCCCTTTCACTATTGGCTTAGAAATTAAGGATCGTTTAAAGGAATTAAGTAGCAATGTGCTTAATTAGGTAAGGTTTAAAGTTAGTTGTAGAAGGGGCCGGGGTGTTTGTTTTATCTATGGTGTGTAGTTTGCTATCAATTAAAAGATTTCAAGGTAACATTACTAAATTAATGACTAACAAGAGTTGGCTCAAGTGGTAAGCTGACTGATGTTGTTTAACGGAGGTTTCGAATTCGAGCCTCATCGAATGCTTACAACTCTTGTTGCACCATAAGGCAGGTGTACAACTCGAGTCAGTTCTGAATACAGTTAGAGCTAAGCGCTGGTAAACCGGGTGGGACAAACTCAAAACTAAATAAACAATGCTAGTTTTCTAAACTAAGAAGAGCTAACAAATCAATGCAAATATATCAAATTGTAATTACTAGCAAAAGTAGGGGTACGGATTGAATATGATTATTAAAATTGGGGTCATCATTGAATGTATAATGACATGTATTATGTGAGAGTAAGATTTGAATATACAAGTAAAATTAGGGATGTGATGTCAACGTGGGTTGTTATAAGCATACAATGAGCTTTCGACTTGTAGCAAATTAAACCGCAAGTTTATGTCTAGAGGTGTTTTAGCAATATCCTTGAAAAAAGTGGTTCGAGTGGGAGGGGGCCAAGAAAGATATGATGAAAAAGCTACTCAGATGGACTTACCTAATATTAAATCAAATCAACTACAGTATTTTTTATTTTAGGCGGTATTTAAAGCACGCATTAACAATGCAAGATAGTCAAAAGTTACTACAACTATTTAATTTACAACTTTTCGAGAGACTAACACATTAATCAATAACTACTCCTTATGACCTATATATGTATTGATCTAGCTTGATTGTAAAAGTAACTTGTTCTAGCTCATTAATCACTTATAATGTACAAATTTATAAATGCAATAGTATTAAATATTCCAACTCGAAAATTAAAAGCATGTAGCACAAGATTATCAACACTACAACTTGCTTGGTTGATTGTTGTAATTGCAACAATCCATCATCATTTCATACCATAACATTATTTGAATAATGATCTACTAAATATACTATGTAGGGCTAAACAATTTATGGTAAAGAGCCAAAGAGGGAGAGTAGATCTAGGTATTAAATTGTGCTTGAAGGTTAGTTGTGATGTTATATCATATACTCCATAAAAAAAATTTAGCTTATTTCTTAAAGTAGATCCACCATTAAGATTTTCTTATTATAGTTTTCTTCTTTCATCTTTAATTTATCTTGTTGTCTTTTTAACTTGAACTATGCTATTTTTTGTCAAACAAAATTGTAATCACTCCCCCATTTTTTTTTTTTTTCTTTTTTTTTTTTTTTTTTTTTTTTTATAAATAAGTATGTATTCGTAAGGTCAAGAACAATTTTACGAAAGATGAGAATCTAAGCTATATACAAAAGAAAAATTCCTATCAAAGTTAGTTTCTGTAAAACTTATTGATAATAGGTGTACGTGGTATTCCCAACAAAATCATATGTTAATGTTCCTCTTCTTCTCTTCAATTTGGGATAGTTATTCTCAACTCAAATGTGAATTATTATCTTTACACTTCTACATTTACCTAGTGCATGAATTATCTGTTTATTTACACGTACGTTTTGCATAAGACGTACGTAAAATTAAATATAAACTTTATATCCATGTGAAATGGTCTAGTCTAGTAGTCTTGGCAGATAAGAAACTCTTTTGTTCTCTAATCAATAGCCACCAAAGAGTTGGTTGCATCACTAAATACATTAATGAGTTATGTACGTTAAATGTGATAGATAGGTTTTTAAACATCAAAAAATCGAATAGCATGTTGCTGTGGGCATTGGGCAAGGACCCTACAATGCTACAAATGGGTTCGTATGCCTTTTGGGACTCATTCCAAATGGACCCTACAAATGGCTAGCTAACATATAGTCAAGTAACTCAAGTACATTGTTGAATGTTGATGTTGAGAATAGTGGAAGTAAAAATACTAGCAAAGTAGCAATAGAAAAAAGTGTACAAACAAATTAAAGGTCATAGACATTAAAAACAATAACAAACGATATTTATCACAAAAATAAAAAAATAAAAAAATAAAAAATAAAAATAAATAAAAATAAATAAAAAAATAAATTCTTTGCAAACTAATAGGGAAAAAGTCATAGTTTCTCGATACTAATTAATTAAAAAAAAAAAAAAAAAAAGGGTGAATTGAACTCATGATGAGTCTAATTAATGTAAGATATTAAATTATTAATGTTAAATGTATTGGACTCGCGGTAAGTCCGATCTCACGTAAAATGTTCTCATATCTTTAACAACCCTCACCACACCCTTGAATTACAACTCACACCCATCAAGGAGGTAAAGGTGTTTGTAATTTGTCCCTTATGAGTCGCACCCGCAACCAAAAGATAGTCAAGACGAAAGGAGGTTCCATCCCAAAACCATACGACGCGACAACAGGATGAGTAGCCCCTTAGCCTTATACAATATTTTAGACTCTCTTCTTTTTCTTAATATAGAACACTTACATGTGTTATTTGGGAAGTTTATACTTCAACATAAAATCCTACCCTTTCTCCCAGTCTCCCACTAATTATCTTTCGCAATTAATTACAAATATGAATTGTAAGTATCGTAAAATCTATATCAATATAAAAGTTACGCAACTCCACGCCACTCTTGAATCTTGGTTGCGGGTTAGGTCATGTTGTGCCTAGTTGGCCGCGGTTAGGTCCCGAACTAGCTCAGGTAGCCCAACCCTGGCCTGTGAACCTCTTTTTGCTCACCAGCTTCATTTCTTCACAATCCAAAAACTCAAAATTCACCTCGTGTCTTTGAACTGTACTTACCATGTTGAACTTTTGGGTTAGTTTGTGAACTCTACATATGGATCAAAACCCTTAATTAACCTTAGCTTGTTCATTTTTGAGTTGTTCTACATTGAAAACAATATGAAGAAGGACATGTGCTCTTCAGTTTAATTTCAGTCCAGTTCAGTTCATAATTTCTTTCTTTCATAAACAATTCATTTCAGCTCAATTTAGTTCATTTCAGTTCATTAGATTAGAATAGACCCGAAATAGTTTAATTACAACTCTAGCTTAAAGAGTTAGTGTTGGTGTCATACCTAAATAACGAAAACCACGCATCACATGCGCGCGCGCGCGCACACACATATATATATATACCTTATTATTAGTAGGTTATCCAAGCTCATTTTGCATTCTTTATAAATTTAAGGATCTTTTACCAAAATGGCTAATTTTACAAAAGTATTTACCAAAACGGCTAGTTATAAATTTTAATTCCCAAACTAGCTAATTTATTAACTTAGAAGGAATTTATCTATTTCTTATATTCCTTTGAACCGGTTTGGTTCATATTATGGCCCGGGTTTATTTATTATTTTTTTTTAAAAAAAAAAGCTTTTTTTTTTTTTTAAATTTGGAATTTTGTTTTTCTATGGTTTGGTTCATATGATGTCATATATTTTTTTTTTCTTTTTAAGCTACCCTATTTAATTATGCACTTCCGGGAATTGTATATTCATATTTAATTAGTAATTAATTAGTTAGGAAAAATGAGGAAGTTATTTTCTTTCAATACGTGTTAAAATTCTATAATTTAATTCTTATTTTGCATTGCCCAGGCCGGGTTAATCTAGTTCAACATAATATATTTGCAACAATTCTCAATTTTTAAAAATTTACACAAAATAAACAATCACTCAAAAAAAAATTGATCAAAACTTCCAATCGACAATTTTTTTTTATTTTTTTTTTAAAAAACACATAAAAATAGAAATATATTAAGGTCTAAAGGGCCAAAGTTCTAATTCACTTACAAGGAGAATTAGAATAGGATAAAAGCCTAAAATTTTGAAAGCAAGTAGGAACAATCAAGTCTTGATTATATATAACTAGAGTTATACAATTTTTTTTTTTTTTTTTTTGGACAACAAGAGAGTTATACAATTGTTGACCATAGAATCATTTTATTTTCTCTAGAAAAGATGGACAATACTTTATTTCCCTTATTATGGTATAATTTGCGAGAGTCTTGATAGAACAAAACTACTTGAAATTTCAAATTTTTGTGATTGATATGATCTAGAAGAAAAATTAGGGCATTTTTTTTTGTTTTTATCGAAATTAGAGTCCTGCCACTATTTGCACACTCTGTTTTTTTGTATATTGCTTAAATTTTCCAACTTAAAAAATCTTTTTGAAAATTAAGAAAAAATAAATAAATAATAAAGTGAACCAAACAAGTTCAAATAAAAATAAGAAATAGATAAATTACTTCCAAGGTAATAAATTAGTTAGTTAGGGAGTTAAATTTTATAATTAGCCATTTTGGTAAATACTATTATTAAACTAGCCATTTTGGTAAAAGATCCTAAATTTAACATATACAAGTATATGTTATCATCCAACAATTGCTAATTGATGTTCGGGTTGTTTCATTAATCATATGATCCCTATAAACAACCTAAACGCTAAAACCATCTTTACTATGGATAACTAGTCTTTTGGCCCGTACAATGTACGGGCTTGTTATTGGTGTATTTTTCTTTGTGCATGTAGTTTATTTAATCATGAAATAGAATGGAGACATTGGGGGTTTTTGGTCGTGAGTTATTTTGCGAGGAACAATTAACTTTTAACGCATTTAGGTTTAGGTTTTTTTTTGTTGCTTTTTTTGTTTTTATTTGTTACTTTGCATTATAATATGTTGAAGTTGGCATTCAACGGATTGGTAAGCAATCAATAATTAGGAAGTTAGATAGCAAAATATTATTGAATATATGTTTAAGTAACCATGTTTACATAGGATAGTTTTGGAATGACCCAATGAGATAGCATCCACATTTTCCCGTCATGTCTTCATATTTTGTCTCCTCCATTTTGTATGCCGTGGAATTTGCCTCATGTAGATTTTCTTTGTCTTCAAGTAGTTGTATTTTCGGGATTGACTCATCATTCCTGTAAATGGATTAAAATTTGAGTATTAGAATGTAGGCTTATTTTCTTTGGGCCTTGTTTATCAATTAGATATTATTGTCTAGAACGTAGAATACACAATTAGCACTAAGAAGACTTTAGTAGCAAGCTGGTTTAGTGGGTTTGCTAGCCGTAAATAGACTAAAAAAATGGTTTTTGGTGATTAGTAAAATAATAAGTACGTTGGATTTCACTTTTGAAATCAAGAAAATGAAATGCGGGAAGAATGAGCATTTGCAAATTAGCACACTTATTAAGGCCAATATACATAGATATGCTCTGTGATAAATATTCTCTATATCTAGTAATCCCACATTGTCTTTGAAGGGAGTGGAGCCAACATTATCTAAATTTATCTAATTTTTCAACTTTTGTTAAAAATCAAAGTAATTTGACAAACCTCATAAAAGACCATATGGTGATGTGTTATTGTCTCCCTTAATACAAAGAAAACAAACCCATTAAACAGAGAACAAACAATCCAGATACAGATTACCTAATGTAACAACAAAACTGTTAAAATACCTATACAATTTCAATTCCTAAAAATGTTAAAGCTTAAACCAAATACGTAGTATGAGATTAATTAGTCAAGCATCTTCACCTGTAGCAACCACCTTCAATTTGCATCAAGCTCTCTACAAAAGCAAACAACAATTTTCCAATTTTGACAATTGGGGGTTTCAATTAACAAAAATTCATGCATGTTTAAATTTTGTTTCAATTTCAGTGAAAATTTAAATATAAAATCTACAAAAATAAGAATAATACTCCGTAATAATAATAATTATAAAAAAAAAGCACAAGATGATAGTCACTCACCAAATGTGAATCTGCATGTGATGATGGAAGTACTATGTTATATAGAATTAATATTGCAATGATAGATGAGTGAATAAATACTAAAAAAACATTAACATACATCAGTATTATGTTCAGAATTTATAACCAACAACATGATTAAAGGAATTTAATTTGTGGGAATTGAAGAGGGGAAGTTGAAGAGGAAGAGTGTGGAATTATTTGTGGGTTTGCTGATGAAGATGAAGCGGCCATTGGGCCATGGGATTATGGTGGGTTTTTGGTTTAATTTACAGATACTCCATATTAAATTGTGTGGTGTAAAACTGTAAATTGTAGAGGTGGAATGAAAGGTCAAAGCTAGCTTTTAGCTAACTTAAAATACAAACAATTTAGCTTTTACTCCAACTAATATCTCTAAATATTATTACGTAGTATTATTATAAGTTTTAAATTCTTAATTAATATTAATAATTAATAATTTGATGACTAATTACTTTCTATTTTAATATTGATTCGTACACGTGGCATATTGTATTGGAATAGTGAACACGTGGCATATTGGATTGGAATAGTGAGCATGTGGCACATTGAATTGGAAAAGAAAACATAGGATGAAGACATGTGTGTATTATGGTTAGAGTTTTTAAATACTAAGTATAGATACGGAGTACTTAGCTTAAACCTAATTAAATTTATGATTTTTTTGAGGTTCTATTGTCCTAGCTAGTTATTACTCCTTAAAATTAGGTAGAATTAGCCTCAAATACTGATTTTTATTTCTATGCCTAGGTGTATGTACTTTTGGATCTTTGACCTCTATCAAGTGTAATCATGAATTATCAAATGGCTCGAAATGTTGTTTTGTGTTGTAGCCTTGTAGGTACTTCTTTCATGGGTTGGTCCAAGTAGAATAATAATAAATACTTAATGTTGCAATAAATTGATCAAATGTTTTCAAGAAATTCTGTAGAAAAAAATCAAAACACCCCTTAAAAAGAAATTTTCAAATAAAAATTACACTAACTACCTATTTAAAAAACAATGTAATTGTTGAAATCCATTGTACCACTTATGAGTGTCCCACATTGGAGAAAGAGGAGAGATGGTTTCACTTTATAAGGTAGAGGAGTACCTCCTACTATTGCCAATTGATTTTAGTATGGAAGCTTCAAAGCCTAATTTGTGGACCATACTCTCCTCCTCCTTATTCGGGTTGCCTAGACCCATTTTATATTGTTTCGAAATTGGGGTGTTAGCCCTTGATAGACAATCACATTAGATAAAATCAAATCGATCGGCAAAAATAAGGTGAAATAAACAAGCCTTTATTTTCTTTTTAATAGAAGCAAGGCTTAAATCAAATTGAAATATATTAATGTATGGATTTTGCTAACGAGCGCCCCGTAGCGTTAGATAAGGAATATTTATATTATATATATATATATATATAGATCCTGGCTCAGAAGGAACGCTAGCTATATGCTTAACACATGCAAGTCGAACGTTGTTTTCAGGGAGCTAGGCAGAAGGAAACGGGACGAAGCCAAGCCGATTCACCGCGAAAAGACTAAATCTTCTCTTCAAGAAGATTTAAAATGATCTTCGGCAAATTGGATTCGGCATCGAAGTCTTTCTTTTTATCAAACTCGTTCTTACCACCATTCTATTGAAGCGAATGGGGAACAGTGCTCATGCTATACAGATGGGAATGGAAGAAAAAGAAAATCCAATGGGTAAAACAAAGGAAATGGTTCGAGAATTTATTCTGCTCGAGATACGAAAAAGGCCGGAGCAGCTGACAGTGGAGCAGCTATTGGGGTCAATTAATGAATTAGAATTTCAAATAAAATCAATAGTCATTGCGGAAGGCAAAGACAACGACTACTTTTTTTATCGAGTAGGGCTTCAAAAGCACGATGCCTCAAAGAATACGTATAAGTCTAAGACCAAAAACCTTTTTCCAGAAGTTCCAGACGAGGATTTCTCGGCTTTGGCAACCAAAGGAATAGGATCGTGGGCGAGTTCCCTGTGCGCTCGGGACGTGGAGGTCCTACATTGCTCTGGTGAACTTGAAAAAAACCGACTTTTCAGAATATATAAATCAAATTGAAATATACATATTCTTTGATTATAATTAAGGCCCGTTCAATTCACCTATATATATATATATATATTGATAATCAATAAATCTATAACTATAACTAAAGTAGAAACCGCTAACATCATTACTGCCTATGTGTCAACTTTTTATTAAAAAATTTCCCTCCTAAACTATAAGTGACATCATCCTCTTTTTTATTTTATTTTTTTCTTTTTTCCTTTCAAGATAATAACTAAAGCTAATGTTTGGAAAAGCTAAATTAATTACACATTTTCATAAACACTTATTTTTCTTTTTACTAAATTGACTAACAACATTACGACATAGTTGGTGGTTGGCTTCTTCATTTCTCCTTCTTTCCTCCTATATTAACCATTAAACACTAATGCAAGTATTTTTTTTTTAAAAAAAAAAATATTTTAATTATGAATTTAATTAGAATATTTAACATCATGTCTTCTAATACGTGTGATCAAATATTTTATTACTAAAACCGTGCATTACACGGGACTAACCTATATTATATACTAAAAGACACACCAGTAATGACACGTGTCATCTCCTGATGTATCCTTGTGATTTTGTTTTTTATTTTATTTTTGACAAAATCTATGATAAAAAAAATTAAAAAAAAAAATTAAAACTTATGATGCTCTATTTCTTTAATTTGTAAGAAAACTAAAATACTTCCTACAATATTTTACTTAATTTAAAACTTCTTCCTACTATATTCTATTACTCCGCATAGGAAATAATCACTAAATTTGATGCTCCTTACTTAATATATAATAAATTTGGTTAAGATAGTAGTCAAATATTTCATCATAATATATACGCACAAGGTATTAGTCAAATAATATAAATTTTTTTCTCAAAAAAAAAAAAAATATTTTTTAAGGTATTTGAAATACTTTGAATAAATCATCAACAAAAAAAATAATAAAAAAATGCAAATAAGTTATTCTAACCATGAACATTTAGATATTTTTACTTACTATAAAATAATATGTATGTATTTCATGTCCAAAAAAAATGAAGTCGAGCATTTATATTATTATTATTTCCTTTTGATATATAATATAAAAACTCTTTAATCTATTTAATTTTCCCCTACATTATATTGGTTGAAAAAGATGAAAATGAAGATTGAAATAATTGATTGATGATGTATTATTGTACTATATGTGGCTTATTGTAATTTGCATTATTACTATATGTATTAGCTTAGTTATATAATTTGTATTTATTAATTTACTTTAGGCTTGTTTTCTTATACTCATCTCCAATTGATTTCACATCATCTAACTCCGAAATAGATTTTACAACCCCATTCCATATCATATTTCACTCACACACATTCTCCACATTTCCCACAACCCTTATTTATAAGGTATAACAAAACTTTTTTGCTACATTCTCATCACCAGTTGACAAAACACACACTAGATAACCATTATTAAATTCTTCACATTAAACATAATACTCACGTCAATTTGTACACTAAATCGAATTATTTACCCAAGAAAGATAATATAAAAATTAATTATGTCGATACATAAATACATAATTAATTATATATATGTATCAATATAATGTTAACATATAATTTTACGTAATTTGTTAATAATGTATAAATAATTTTATTCAGGATTCAGGTTAATTATCTAATTTCAAACACATGGATTCTAATTTGTACATTATATTAACTTATTTCCCCAAGAAAGATAATGTAAAAATTATTTATGTCGATACATAAAAACATAATAAATTGTATGTATTAATATAATGTAAACATATAGTTTTACGCAATTTGTTAATGGTGTATAAATAATTTTATTCCGAGTTTGTGTTAATATTAACTTTACATCAAATATTATTTAAGTGAGGGTAAAGTATTATGATGAGGAGGAGTTATGGCCACATGTTGAATGTTGAGGAAGATCAATAACATGGTTGTCATTTGAAATTCAGATATATGATGAGGAGGAGATCCTTGCATATTTAATATTGTCACCCCATATGAACCAGTTGCTACGCTCAATTATATGCAATATAGTTATCAAGGTGATTTTGGGACAATATCTCTGCAACTTTCATGGCATACTCTACACCGTATGGAAGTGAGCAAAAGAAAACATTTTGAGAAGCATCTTCAATTTCAGCGAACGGGCAAATGGACTTGAGATTCATATTGATCATGCGTTCATCATAAACGAATAAAAGCCTAATTTTTTTTTTATGTTCCAGTAATGACACTGGCTTAAACTCACCCTTTTCAGATTTGTGCAAATTACTGAAGAGGATCTCAATATTAGTTTCAGGTTTCTCCATTGCTTTCTGGATGACATGACGACATGTCATTATCTTGTTATACCTCATTCTTTCAGCAAAATAAAACCATAACCACAATTATTATTTTCCACCTCAATACAAACAATCACAGCTTCATCAATGTCCAGAACTTTTGTAGGTTTATATTGAGTCTTTTCGTATAGAATTGTGGGGAATTAAACTAGTGTGAGAATAGTGAACAAAAAACATGAATATATACTACACAAGGCTTATTCACACTACACACTTGCCAACCTAATCTTAAAATCCTATGAAAGGAAGAGGAATCCAAAAATACTTGAAAGATGTTGGTACTGCAAAATTTCACATGTCCGGGAACCAGGATATAGAATGAAGATGAAGTACATGAAAATGAATGCAATTGAATATTTGATAGAAAAATAGCCAGGTTGATGTTTAAGGTTGTTAGGAAATCAGGGTGTAATTGTGTTTGATTAATGCGGAACAAGTCAATGAAATTAAGGACGAGAAAAACAATAAAGAAGATATACAAAGAACACAAGGATTTACGTGGTTCGGTCAAAATAGACCTAAATCCACGGGTGGGGGATTCGAGAGCTTCTTCACTGCAATGGAGAAAGAAACAAGAGAATAATACAAGTAGTCTTAAATCTAATGACTCAAAAGATATGATCTAAATGATCAACTAAAGGGTCCTTTTATAACATATGGAAACCCTAATAAAACCCTAAGATTGTTCCCCAAGTATATTCAAATAGCCGTCATAGAAAAGATATAATTTTAGGAAATATTCCATAAATTATCCTAGAATAACCTAACTACCGAGCTATAGCTCGGCAGCTAGCTCATGCCTGCCGCAAGTCCTCATAGGGCCGAGCTATAGCTCACTCGCATAGAGCTATAGCTCGCAGCCTTGTTGCAAATTTCCAGCTTCGTCAGGTTTTCCTAAAACGGTCATAACTTTCTTGTTTCTTATCAGAATTGGGCATATAACCTATAATTAGAAATCTCTTGAACCAAGATATCACCTACAACTTGAATCACCTCAAAATTGCTTGTAGTTTGAGAGATATCTGCGTTCAAAGTCAAACCCTACTAGATTTCGAGTCACAATTTAACAAAGGTCAATATGGTTATGATTCCCCTAAACTAGTTGCACTACAAATGTTCAAGTTATAGTAAAGAAAAGAGGTGAAAACAGATCATATTACAATAATATAAGCCACTCTTATCAATAATAACACAAAATTTCAATTAAGGTGAAGTTATGAAGAATTTTGTACCAAAAATATGCAAGGACATAGTTTAAATAAATTTAATACGAAATATCCTCAGACATATCAAGCAGGTCCAATTAGGCCCGTCATTCTCTTTTACTCCCATGAATAGTTTACCTAGCATCTTAAGACTCCTAACCCTGTAATTTAACTCTCTAATGCTTTACCAACACTCATAACACTTTATCAAAAACAAGTTCTTTAGATTTGTAAGTAGGGATGATAAAGACACGCCGACTTGTTCACAGACATGATATGATCATATTCTTATCCACTATAGCACCTCATCAAATTCATACCAAAAACTAGAGGGAGATAAAATAACCCTACTAAAGCTTACCTAGAGTGCACATCAAGGACATTGCATTTTGCAAGTGGTAAGGAAACTAACTTAAAATACATACCAAAGCACGCCGTTATCGGTCATTCATTACTAGCGGATAATTACTATCATATGGTATGAAATTTTTTCCCTAGAGGCGGATGCAGATGCACCATGCTTCATGCATCCAATTTACTTTAAAAAAAGGCGGAATGAACATGTAGTTGTTCAGTAAAAAACATATAATATTTTGTAAGGAACATATAGCTATTTTATATAGAACATCACATATAGTTGTTCTGTAATGAACATATAGTTATTTTGTAAAAAACATATAGCTATTTTGTAAAACAACATTCAGCTTTATGTTCTTTATATATATCTAAAGAACATCCGTAATATTAATAAAGAACATGATAATATAATGTAATGAATATTATTTTTATTCAACCAAATAATAACAAAAGAACATAATACACAGTAGGTATTTTTTAAAGAACATCTAGCTTTTCAATTTTTAGATGAATTATTTGTTCCATAATTGAAGAGTTTTGGTGATTATTTCCCAATCACAATTTAAAAATTTGTATATTTTTTTCATATTTTAATTTCACTTGTTTGAATTCTTTAGAGAGAGGAATAAAAATCTTAGAGAGAGAGAAATAGAAAATTTGTAGAGGAAAAGAAATTCTACTAATAGAAGAGTAAAAAGACGATGGTTGCGCATTTAGATCGAGTTTCGTGGTGCTTTTGATCATTGGTTTGTTAATGGAGTGATTATGAATGAAGATGAATATGTGGATTTGTTAATCAATGATAGAAGGTAATTTTGAATGAAATTTTGTGTTTATTTTTCATTAATTGTGTTACTTTAGATTTGAACTAGAATATTTTGTAATCATAAAATTCATTGTTTATTTTCCTTTTTGAAATTTGATGAATTTGGATGTTGAATTTGAGAATAATGTGACAAAGGTTGAAGATTATGTTCTTTATAAGATAGTGTTATGTTCGTTGTTATTAATAGCTCTATGTTCTTTTTTTTTTTTTTTTTTAAATTTTTTTTTATCACTTATGTTCTTTTATTATATTCCTCATGTTCTTTTAATTTTAGCTAAATGTTCTTTACGTCTCTATATAATGTTCTTTCCGTTTTTTTTGGAACGGATGTACCATGCGCATGATACATCCGCCACCACAAACCACTAATTGTCATATGGTAACTGCCTCATTTTCCACATTTAACTCTTACTACTAGTACTAATTACCCAAATTTGATTCATCATTTACTTTTCTAATTGCAGCATAATCGTGTTAAATTATTGCGAAACAATGGCAAAAACTCCATCTTTGGTGAACCTCTGCTATGGTGCCCTTCAAAGTCACATCCTTTATGGTATAATAATATTCTTAATTTTCTTTTTGCCTAATTTTAGTTAAAATATTCATTAATTTGTATATCAAATTTTTCATCTTTTTTCTTGGGATTTATTATTATTATTATTATTTTTAAATATAAATTTTTGCAGGGGAAGATGATGAGATTGTGCAGGGAATATATGAGCTACCCACTGAGCTGTTTGATGGTTTATTGAAGAAGCTGCCTGCATTAGCCCTCCAAAAATTGCAATTACAAATGTATGTACTCTTTGATTTCCACTTCTGATTAGGTTATATTATTGTTTGTTTCCGCTTCAATTCTCTTTATTTAATGATTTTGCCTGGTTGTTTTTAATTTGATCTATCAAGTTATGGGGAGGCGGGGCGGGCGGGGCGGGGATTGTATTGCTTATGTGTAGATAATCTTGTATGTTGTTCATTGCATTGCTTATGTGCCAGTTTTAGTGAGTTAATAATGCTTGGCTCTTTGAATTTGGTTTGGTATTGACAAGTTAGAGTAGTGTGAGGACTATTGGAATAGGGCTCATTATGTGTTCAGTCTTTGAGTTAAAAAGGGATGTAGTTCATAACAGTTTATTGGATAGTAAGAGGGGTGTGGACTGCAGAACGATTAAGCCTAGCCTTCTATTGCGGATGTCAAGCTTGCTGAATATAATCATAGTTTTGGAATTGTGCTTGAACCAAGCTCGAGTGGAATGCTGAGCTGCATTGCTTTTCATGTTTATTAAGCAAACAAGATTAGCTTTTTAATGACTAGACTTACTTATCTATTTAAGCGTCTTTGTTACATCAATTTTGACATATTTATGACTAGTGATGTTGATTATATACCTGTCATCCATCAATGTCATCCCTTGTGAAAACGAACATCTTCTAGGTGTGAAGGAGGGGATACCTATTTTTGTCTATGGAGTGTTGGAAATATTTCCCCAAGTTCTAGATATTTATTTTTGTGTTATTCTAAATATCCTGGCAGGCCTTTGGAGAGAAAGACTGAGTTTGACCTTGAGTATGATTGCTCTGGAAATGGAAGGAAGCGTGTGAGGTAAGATTCTCATTCAATGGCATTCTTTCTCCTTTCCGGTAAAGTTGAATTGTAATATTCAGTACTCTTTCTCAGATATGGCAAGTTCGAAATTGCGTGGAAGGCATTATTTTTCTTGCGTTGGCCTGAACTTGTCAAGCATTCCCAAGAGAACCTTTCGTCACAAAAAAGTATGTTGGAATGTGAAGCAACATTTGACTGGCAACATAAGTATTGGGAACTGCATCTTCAGAAGTATGTGAAACGACAAAACAAGCTAGCTCATTTTTTCAATCAAAATTTCATTTGATCATTACTTATTTTCAGGCTTCTCACCCAAATGTTAGTTGCTTTGATGCAACTGCAGAGAGAGCTATGTTACCGTATTTTAATGGATGTGCTGGGGATGTTCAAATTCCAGGTACCTCGATGCTTTCTTCAAGGTTTAATTGGATGTGAAGTTTTGATGTGTTAGATTGGATTTATTTTATTTTGAAACATTATTATATTGGGCTACCAATATTTTTTATTTAGCCAATTCATCTGCCATACAATTATTGAATATGGGGCATGGGATAAAAACTTTATTTGGTAGAAGCTCTGGTAATTAGTTGAACTGATGTTATGATCCAGCAGTCCAGCCAATTTGACTTTGGTTTGCTATTGTGTTCATCTATATGCTTCTGTAGTTTCTTGTGTTTATTCTTTTTCCTTTTTGTTTCTTTAGGAATTTATGAAAATATAAATAATTTTGTCCCGAAACTTGCTGAAAAAAGTAATTTTCCTCTCAGTTCCAATATGTATTCAGCTCTCATGTGTCTTTCATCTTGCTGTGTAACTTGGTTGTTGGATCTCTAGTTGAATATTTTGCTTTTGCATATTCATGTGCTAACCTATTGTTATGATTTACTTTTAGATGAACTAATCAAAATCATGGGTTATGAGGAACTGACTTAAGGTTCAATGCATCATTACTCCAGATTGCGTGGTCACTGCCAAGACTTTGGATGTTATGTGAGGTGGAATACATTAGCTGTTCGTATCCATGTTTTCCTGGTTAATTTATACTTTTATGGGATAGATCTTTTGATAATCTTTTTCATCACTTCATGTGTTCTTTGAGGTTTTACTTGCATATAGTGGTGACCCTGTTATTGTTCATCTATGTTGTTGGAAAGATCCGTTTGCATGGTTAATATCATGTTGTTGGAAAGATCTGTTCAGTTGAAGGTGCTTAAATGGTATTCTTGTGCTTGCAGATCTTTGAGGCTTCAGAACATATTTTGCAATAAGGAAACTTGTGTAAGTGGCTGTCTTATCTCCTGTTCTGAAAAGCAAAAGATGTATAAACTGCAACTTGCTTTACATTGTCAAGATTCAATAATGTTTTCAAAAATAGTGTTACCGTTTTCTGTAAAAAGAAGTGTGTTTCCTGATATCAGAGATAATTTCCTATCTCTTTTGGAAGGTTTAGTTGAAAATTAACTTTTTGGATCCTGATGATTCACCCTTAGTAGATAACCTTGACTTCTAGTTGAAGTAATATTTGATCTACTTTCTGATTTTTGGGGTTGCGGCAGAGATAAGTATTGTACGGTAAAGCTTTAACTAGTGATTGAATGTATTCTGTACAAAATAATTCTTTTTATATCACTTGCAAGTAAAATATGTGCTCTCATATTGATGATATAATAATAGGAAAATTAGCATTCTTTTGTAAGCTGGACAAATTTTGTTATTCCTGCTGGTGCCTGAGTAGAGTGAGTACTCAGAGTAAAAAATGTGACAAGAAAGCTACCATTTACTTTTTTCTGGTCAAGTTTGAGCATTTCACTGATCTAGGATTTGATTCATACGTTCTACTGTTTTATTTTTCATGGCATTAGATGTTAACACTGACTCAATTTTAGAGGGAGTTCAAATGCTCTGTCTCGCTCTTGTGTATCATTATTTGTTACATCTCATCATCAGTTAGCTATTTTCAGTAAATTGTATTTTAACCAGTCTTCCATCCTTTTGCCTTCTCCCTTCTTGTCATCCCTGAATCCCAGCCGTTGTCAGCTGCAGAAAACCACAGATAGTCACTTTTTCTCCTCCCCCCTTTCGATTGCCATTAATTATTATTCTTTGTGTTAACGACCAAATCGGCTATATATGGTCAGTCAAATTGATGTTTCTCTTTAGATTGACTCTGGTTTGGGTTCAAATGTAATCTGCAGTGGACAATGAACATAGGTAATAAGGGTCGTTGTGCTGGATTGATCCGGAAAAAGCTTGTGCTAGAGATAGTTAGAGCTATTTGCATCAAGTAATTAGTGCTGGAATGGAAAATTCAAATGTGGGAGGTGTATTCAATGTTATCTTCTTTCTTCTCCTTTGCTTCTTGATATTGACAAATATGATATCTGAGAAGTAGTTAGGTGATTGGAGACAGATTCTTTTTATTTATTTTTTAGGGGGGGGGGTAAGGAGAGGGTGGGTCCATTTTATGAATGGCTCACTTGCGGAAGGGTAGGAGGTCTAAGTGCTATATTTGTAGACTTGTAGTTTGTCATAAAGAATATTCCAACTTTCCATATTATGTACATAAGTTCAAGAATGTATTTCTTTTCAGTATGTTGAGCTTATTAGGTGTGGAAATAACATCTATCCGGCCAAGTCCTTTTTAAATAAATAAGGGGAGGGATGGTAGTTTGTCCATCTTGAGGTTTTGTTCTTGGCTGGTTTTAAATGGTAGCCTATCACCACTTAATAATTCGAGTTTTTATCCATGTGGTGGGTGAGGAGTTCAATGCCCTGTAGTTGTATAAAGGCTATACAAGTAAAAAGGAGTTTATATTTCCTCTCACTCTCACTCTCACTCTCACTCTCATCCGAATTTTCTTTTTAGCATAATCTATTTGGCACAGGTTCCTTTTGGTGTGGCTGATAGGCTTTGCCGCTTTGGAATTGCGGATTATTTTGGTTAAAGATATCAAAGATGATAGAGTTCATTAAAATCAGCTTTAGTTTGTAGCCCTGGGGTAAAAATGGTGTAGGTTGTTGATATTCGATGACATTTTGGTGGAACATTGAGAAAGCATTAATAATCAGCTTTGGTATGTAGACTTGAGGAATAGGATCTTGTGGATTCTGGAAAATTGGTGATACCTTCTTGCTAGAATATGGATTGGGCAGTTCCCATTTGAGTTAAACTGTTTTTGCACATACTGGTCTGCAGTATGTAGAACCAGTTATGTGCAAATTTCTCTCTTAAAAACTAGTCACAAGTAAATTAGATATCTGTAAAGCTGAAAAGTATTGCACTTGCACTCTTGCATTGATGTGCAACATGGCCTTATTTAAAAAATATCGGCATCTATCTTAATACCAGGACACTACAGCATAAGGAGAGTTGGTGGTTTACCAAGTTTCTAAATTTGATAATTTCCTGGTTACTTATGCTGGTTTGGGCCTTGGACGGGCCGGGAGAACTGGCAGCCTGCTTTCATGGTTGCTGTATGCCCATGTGTGTTGTAAAGGAGTGATATAATAATCCTTGATTGAGCTACTACTTCTAGTCTTGTTCATCTCTTTGGGATCAAGTTGTTTTCCTGGTCGTTGTATGTCAAGGCCTTCCCAGGGCTTATTAAACTTTTCTTAATTAATTTTTTTTATTTTTGTATACAAGTTTAACAGCATGATGATTGTCACATTATGCTGTACAGATTAATTGTTAACTGTCGGAGTTGCTAGTTGTCAACTGCTCGTATTTTCTCCTCAACAATCCCCTTTGATGTCATCCCTTTGAAATCTATCATGTTTGGGCCAAATTTTGGTATGATGTGTCTGTTTTTTATGATAAAATCTTTTTTACATTTTCCAGATTTTTTCTTTGCTCTATATCTTGATCATCGAACTTATATTCGTACTCAGGAAATGACATATAAAGGGTCCAGTGCGCTGATGGGTGAAGAAGAAGCTATTTTGGATCATAGATATTAATGATGGGAGATTGTCTCCAACGGTGTTATAGAACACCTTGTAATTTCTACCTCTCATTAATAGTCACTGGTCACGTAGATTATATCTCATTAGGATAATAGAGATCAAAATTGGACTTATATGAAAATTTTGAAGCCTGGCAGGGGGTTTGAATAAAAACTAACCTAACCAAGATAAAGTAAAAAATATATATCATATTAACTTGTAAGGTCATCATCCTTAACATAAATTCCTTAACCATTAAGTCCATACGTTGTATATTAATATATTATATATGCTACATGGACAACATGATTATTTATTTGCATTACTCTACAACGTTTTGTTGAAGGTCTGACTGACTCTCTCTTAGTGAATTGTAAACCTAATTCAATGTCAAATTTGTTATCAAATGTACTCTAGCGCAAACAAGACGTTAAACTATGCTAATCCTTTGAAATTAACCCAAGTTTACAGGCTCTTGACTTCTTCCCTTTCTCTTTAATTTTGTTTTGGGATTGATTTTTGCTTCTCTCTCTCCCTGTATCTCTTTCTTTTTTCTTTCTTTTTATTATTATTATTATTATTATTATTATTATTATTATTATTTTTTTTTTTTTTTTTTTTTTTTTTTTTTAAATTTTTTTTTGGGTGTGCTTTGATTTCTTGGTTTTTACATAGCATATTATATTGTTCTCTGATAATTATGCTCTGTTGCAGCAATTACTAGCAAACAACAAGCTGCAAGTTTTGTTGCTAAGGAGACTTTCCTCTGACATGCACGTGAGTCCCTATATCTTAAAATTTTATGATTCTTCATAAGTCTGAGCTATATTCAGCTCCCTTCTTCTAGTAGCTTCATGTTGGCGCGTCAAACATTATTGCAGTTACTAATTTTTATATGTACCTTGGGTTTGTGAAATTGTAAAAGCATTTACGACTGCTTATTGTATGTTTGCTTTTAATTTCAAAGTACTAGAAAACTAACTGAATTATAGTATCACTCTTTACTAACTTTCCTTATTCAAAACACCTGTGAGTGTATAGTTGGATTGAGAAGATGATGGGGAATTTTCTGTGGTCTGGGTCTATTGATGTTAGAAAGATCACCTCGTGGGTTTGGAATTTGTGTGTCGTGTCATCTGGGAAGGTGGTGGCTAAAAAGACTCTGCTTGTGTATAGATGGTTGTGGCCCGCCCCTCGTGATTCAGTGTCCCCTTGGCATTGAGTCATAAGAGAAAATTCTGGTTAGCACCAAAATGGTTTGGATCCACAGAGGAAATTGTTGCCAGAGTTACACATGGTTGTCTATGAATATGTATTTCAGGGGTGTTCACTTATTCTTCCCTCTACGGCTCTACTGAGGTTCAAGATTGGGGCTGTTTCTCGGTCTCTCGCATTTGTTCTTGAATAGATGTTCAAAGAGGAGGGCAAACTTTTTATGTTTAATAACCTGATTATACCACTAATGTTCTTATCTACATGATGCCCCTGTGTCTGGAGGATCTCAACCTTCAATTGACTGCAGTATAGGATTTAAAGATATGGATGGGGAACTCTAAAGGGAGGTTTTTAAGTAAGTCTTTACTCTGTTGTTTGACCTGATAGTAAATTTGATTGGAAAAGTTCCTTTAAAGATGAGAGCTTTTGTTTAGAGATCGGCAATTATTTGGCATTTTGATAGAATTGTACTCACATGCTTCAATGGTGTACGTTGATGCTATAGTTCTTTCACCTGATATTTTTTTGTTGTGCCGAAGTTCTAGTGTGTCCTGCTCACCTGTTTTCCTTTATTGTGAAATGGCAAGTTACTTTTGGAAGTGATTGTTTGCCTAGGATCTTGAATGTTGGTTAATTGGTTTACCCTTTGACAGTGGTGGATTGGCCGATTGGCTAATAATTTAATTTTTGAGGTTTGTTAAGGACAATGGAAAGAAGGTGTTGTGGCACAATAGAGGGGACAATGCTCTTATGCCAATTTTGTGGTGCTTTTGGTTGGAGCAAAATTTTCTGTGTCTTTTCTGGAGTTTTATTATGTTCTGAATTAGCACAGGGTAAAGTAACTTATCTAGCATCTTTACGGGTTAAGGCGCTGGGCCAGGGCGTGTAAGAACTATTTAATTGGTGTAGTTTAAGCGGATATATGGCAATGATTCCAAGTAGTAATTGATAGATATAAAGATAATGAGCATTAAATTACATATTGAACTAAATAAAATTGATGAAATGGAATGCCTTTTACCTTGATTTGGATGTTGTCTTTTGAAGTTTTGAAACCCCAAAAAACATTAAAGTTTTTCAATGCACTATTAACAATACTTAACTATCTAATAACTCCTAGATTGTTTTTACTAGAATGTGTTTGTCCCATTTTATGGAGAGTATGGACCCTTTTCCTAAAACATGAAGAAAAAAAAATATTTGAGTAAGTTTCCTTCAAGTAATAATTGTAGGATCTTTCGAGTACTTTGGCTCTAATTTCAGTACTTGCGAAAGAGTGAATGCTCATTTGTCTCGAAGTTTCAACCTATTCAATGATTAATTGCGTCCATATTTGTAGATGCAAGTTGTTAATGTGCTGTAACCATGGACATTTATTTATGAACCATTATTTTGTATTGTCAATGTGTTTTTGAAAGTAGTCAATCCTTTTGAAATAGGTAACTTCTGATTCAGTATGTTTTACCCAGGGAACTCAAAATAAAACATTAAAACCTAATTCTAATCTTAAATTTTGATGGTTGTGCTGCGCTATCTAGACAAATATCTAATTCTTTCTTTATACCACTGAATATTATGCATTGAAATGGTACAAGGTTGATTGTGGGATATAAACAGCAAAGAAAATGTGTGTTAAAGTGCCATTATCTGACTGAAAGAGGCATTTGTATGTACATCTGGTGTTTTCTAAGAGTATATGTCATATGTTGTTGCAGCATGATGGATTATGCATGATACTGAACCAGAACAGAGAAACAATAACATCTCTGGAATTTGTCAACTGCAAGTTTTCATTGGCAGTTTTGGAGGTAATCTGTAATACATTGGAAATGGAAGGTACACAAGCACATGGAGTGAAACATTTTTCTGTGAAAGCATCAAAATTTTTAGAAGAAAATCCTGCGTCTTTTCCGCCAAAGCTCGTCTCCTTTCTATCATCAAGGTGCATTCCTTGTAATTATTTCCCTATTTTGTTCTTAGAATTTGTTATTTGAAGTTGGTGTATTTTCATTGTCTTGACATAGACCCATGTTGGGGAACATTTTTAGTGAAATTCAAATCAGCAAGCTCATGGATCATTAATATGACGCTTTACTTCTCAATCATCTTTCCTCTTGTATCAGATTTGCTTTTTGTTGACTTTCCTTGTCACTGCAGATCACTGGAGTCATTAAACCTTTGTGATGACCATATTGGGAGAAATTATGCTAAATTGACTCTCACGACATTTCTTGATGCTTCATCTGCTCTCTCCACCCTAGAACTGTCAGATAACAATGTAAGCAAACTTTATCATCTGCCTATTTAAAACCCTGTGCGCTTTCTTTCTTAATTAGAATCATCTTAAAATTTGGAACAACTCACATCAAATGTTTGTCCTCTTTGTTGTGAAGTTCATATTATCAATACAAGTTTTCACTTTACTGCAGATTTCAGGCTGGCTTTCTGATTTTCGGTGCAGCTCTTCCAATCAAGCCTTGTCTTGCAAAAGGAGCAAGTCTTTGCAGTCTTTACGTGTGCTTAATTTAAGGTATAGATTGTATTACCTTCACCAACCAAATTAATTAAATGTTAGGTGCAGACTGAAGTGATGCAACTGATAATGCAATTTTCGATGACTATGAAGAAAAGTAGTCCACTTTGAAACTAACTTCTCAGGCTTTGTTCTAGCTGATATAGTGAATTCTTAATAAATTTGCAACTTCCCAATAAGGGAAGTGTAGCAGATTTTCTTGTTAATGTAGGGGTTCTTCTCGAAGAAAGGGTCGTTTATTTCGATACTCCTCCAATCGAAATAAAGGACCCACTTTGGGAGGACATAGTGAGGGTGGCTGAACTTCGGTTTGTAGCTTACTGTTTGCTTGTTTTCTCTTTGGGCTTGGCCCCCTTATGCATCAAAAAAAAAAAAAAAAAAAAAAAACAACAAACAAACAATTCACTAAACGTTTCTAGCATAAGCAATGTGTGACAAGCATAATACTAACAAATCTTCATCATCTACAACAACTTTGACACAAACACAAAGTTCTTTGTCATGCATTCCACGTTTACATGTCCACGTTACTACTCTTAGAAATATGTATGTAGCGAACCAACCGGCCAACGTTCAGCTTACTCTACTAGACCAAGCCCTAAGAGCTCTTTTGTAAAATAACACAAGAACAACCTATTATTGGTGTAATCAATGAAAAGCCTTGAAGATAAATGTTCTGCAAATATATCTTAGAATTCTCATCAACTTATTGATTAACTCACAATTAGATACATTTGGCCTTTTCATCTTTCATTTTTGTTAGATTTGGAATGGTTATTGTTGTCAAGGGTCTTGGAATTATGAAAACAAGGTTTGCAAAAAGCATCGAATGATACACATGTTACTTATGAATCTATCTTGAAATTGATATACTTTTATGCGTGCTTTCCCTAGCCAATTCAACCAGGTTACAAAATTTAGAACTTCAATTGAATCCCCTCTGATGGTTGGCACACAACATCGAACCGCAACAAGAGTCTTGTGAGGGACTCAACCAAGGATCGTGTTCAAGACCTCATTGATTCAAATCTCCTTCATGTTCCCCCGCGCGACAAGAAGGCCAAGATTAGTAACAATAACAACAGTGGCTGTAAAGGAAAGAAGAACGACTATCCTTCTTCTTCTGAAAACACCTACTCTAGTAACAGTGTTGGTACTTTTGACCTTAATGAAATCTTAACCATGGAAAATCGAGGATTTAGAAAGCAACTAAGAAAGGATTTCACCCCTATTGGGATTAGCTACGATAATGCTTTCGATCGACTCCATGCAAAGGGACTCATTACTCCTATTGGACCTATTCAAGATCCTCCGCCTGAGAAGAGATTGCCTAGTTGGAACCCAAGTGTACGCTGCAAGTACCATCAAGGTAGGGGTCATACTACTGAGAGCTGTTGGAAGCTAAAGGAAGCAATCCAATATTTGATCGACAATAACGGGCTTCCAATACCTCCAGTCGGCAAGAACACCAAGTGATGATAAACACAAGGCAAGAGGCGAGCTGCAACGACAAGATTTCATGATCTTTTTTTCCTCTCCCCAATAAGTCTAGCATAGGCACCTTTCTTTTCCCTTAGATTAATTTTATAGATTATTTCTTTTTCCCTTTTAATAAAATGAGCATTTATTTTCTTGCATATGATCATAGCATTGCACAAAAAAAAAAAAAAAAAATGTCAAACTAAGCACAAGGTATACCAATGATTTGAGGCATCCCTTGTAACCACATCATATCACATTTCACCCTTCAAATATGAAATCCTTTTTTGATAAACCACTTTGAGCCTCGTCTAATGATAGACCTTTCATTTTTTCAACCTACATCTACCTAACTTTGGGATGGGATAGTGTGCAACTTATGCAGTTTTCAATATCATAAAAAGCTTGAGTGACTTCAAAAGATTAAAATAGAAAAAATAGAAAAATAAATAAACAAAAGTGTACAAAAGGGTAAGTGTTCCAATAATGTCTTTGATATGAAAATATCTTTGATATGAACACGTCTCAGATTGCGTCTCTTATCGAGTGCTCGGTACCGTGTCTGAGAAACATGAATGCCAAGTGAGTGATAGACCGCATGATCGGGATTGCCCACACTTATAAAAATAAAATAAATGCTAAAGCAAGAAAAGAAAGCTAAAAAAGAGTAGAAACTCAAGCATAAAAATATAAAGATTTCAAAAGCAAGGTTGCACACCTTGGGAGCTTATCTAGGGTCTTGAGCCTTTATCCCCTTCTTCTTCAAACCTTTAGCCTAACCACTTTACAACCCTTCAAAAGACCTATTTGAGGTATACACACACTTGTGCGAGGTTCGGCTAGAGCTACGTTCGGCCTGATTCCTAACGGATATGTAGACAACCTTACATCGAAGTGCGGCCGTAATAAACATGCATTCATATTCACATTCCATGATCATATCAAGGGATCTCCTATGCTCATCCCTATCTACTTATATGTAGACTTAGGGGCTTAATCCTTACATCATTAGCTTACCTACACTACTAGAAATAGGCTAAATAGCGACGAAATAATTGCGACGGACCTGCTTTTCTTTTGCAAAGTTGAAAATTTTCGACGGAAAACGTTTCGTCGTAATTTAGCGACGGAAAATTTGAATTACGATGCATTTTCCCTCGTAAATTTTCCGACGGAAAAAAATTCCGTCGTAATAATAAAATTCCGACGGAATATTCCATCGTAAAGTAATTTGCGACGGAATATTCCGTCGGAATTTTAATATTACGACGGAATTTTTGTCCGTCGGAATGTCTGTGTTAATTTTGAAAATTAAAACTCGTGGCTTGACCTAAAAAAAAGGGGGAAAGGCGAATTGTTGCAGAGAGAGAAAGAGAAGGAGAGAGAGAAAGAGAAGGAGAGAGAAGTAGAGGGCAGCGCTTAAACTTTCGCCAGCGATGGTGACGCCTGCCTGCCGTCGACGCACACCCGCCGTCGAGAACGAAATAGAGAAAGAAGGGTGAAAGAAAGAGAGAGGAGAAAGAGAACGAGAAAGAGAAAGAGAAAGAGAAGGAGGAATAGAGAGCTGTCGAGGAAGAGGTTGACGGCCTTGGTGGTTTCCGGCGACGCAACTGTCGCGTCTAGGTAAGTGTTGCCCTCTAAGTTTTTTTTTTTATTTTTTTTAATTTTGCAAAAAAAACACCACCGGCTAACATTTAACCACCACAACGCAGCCTCTGCGCCGCACCTCCGTCCCCTCGCCGTGACAGAACCACCTGGCCGTGGTTGTTTCCGGCGACGCAACTGCCGCGTCTAGGTAAGTGTTGCCCTCTAAGTTTTGTTTTTTTTTTTTGATTTTTGCCAAAATACCACCACCGGCTAACCTTTAACCACCACAACGCAGCCTCTGCGCCGCACCTCCGTCCCCTCGGCGTGACTGAAGCACCTACATTGATATTGGCTGAAAATTTAGTAAGTTGTCCTTTGCTTCCCCCCTTTTTTTTCAATTTAATTTTGTTTACTTATAAACCCTTAATTATTTTATTTATTTTTAATTTTTTGTAGGATTTGTACAATTTTTTTGGTTTAATTGTTAAAAAGAAGTGCAGATCTAAAGGTTAGTTACATTACAAACCGTAATATAATGTATGTGTGTATGTTACTTTGGTTATTAGACAGTGTGTTGGGTTTTAATTATAATGTATGTATGTAGGTTAGTTTGGTTAATTTAGTCACATTGGTCATCTCTTATAATTAATTAATTGCTCCCTTCTCTTTAAAAAACAATGTTAGTTTGGTTTAGTTTAGTTTTACATAATGTAGTTTAGTTAAGTTTATGTTAATATAATGTGTTTTAGTTTAATTTATTTTAATATAAAGTATCTTAATTTAGTTTAGTTTTTTTAGAAATATGTTAGTTTAATTTAAAATATAAAATGGTAGTTTGGTTTGGTTTAGTTTAATATGATATATTAGTTTACTTTGGTTTAGTTTGATTTGGTTTATATTAATAGTATGGTGTTATGATATGTTTCTCTTGTTTAGTTTAATCTTGATATATTTGTTTAATATTATGTATGTTAGTTAAGTATATATATTTTTAAATAAATCATTTGCATAATAATATACCTAGATACTCGTTCAAGGCATACTCATTAGGAGTATGTCTTGAATAGTCCCCGGTTGGGACTGTCCTTGTACGTTTATTCTCACTAAGGTGGTGAATGTATTCCTTTGTTTTAATTCTAAGGAAGATCCTTGCTTGTCATTTCTCTACAATGTTCTCTAGGTACATATATAGGTGTTTCTAATTGCCTATATCGTGTACTTGGGGAACTGTAGGGAGATGCTGCCGGATTTTCCATAGAATTGAAATCCTGGCATACATTCACTAGTGAGATTAAACGTCCAAGGATGGGTTAGGTTCGAGTGATAAGGACCCTTGGAAATCATTTCTCTTCTCATTTGCATTTCCTTAACACTTTGATCTATAATGAATATATATTGTGCTTTCTGACTAATGTGATTAATGACATGTGTGTTAGTTGTGTAGAACTTGTAATCATGAAACGAAAAGAACGTAGCTGGATGTACGAAAGGAAGGTTAGGAATTCTATTAATCCTGAGTTCTTGAAGGGGGTAGATGAATTCCTTAAATATGTGGAAGATCATCCCGAGAGTAGCAACCCGAATGAAGTTAGGTGTCCATGTTTTAAATGCAAAAACAAACGTCTTTGGGATCCGGATACGGTTAAACTTCATTTGTATCGCAGTGGTTTTTTACCTAGTTACTATGAGTGGATGTGTCATGGGGAAGGGTTTCCAGGAACTTGTGGAAGGCAGTCAAATGAATATCGTGAAATGGTTTTGGATGCATTTGGTCAGTCTCAAGATCAAGGCCATTCCGAAGAGGCGGTTGTTTCATTAGAGGAGGAGCCTAATGCACAAGCCAAGCCATTTTTTGATTTGTTAAGGGCTTCTGAACAACCGTTATACGAAGGGAGTTCATTGTCTGTGTTAGAGATGGCTTCTAGAATCACTAGCCTAAAGTGCGAGTATAATTTGCCGCACAGATGTGTTGATGGATTTGCTTCTTTGGTTAATGAAGCGATTCCTAACAACAACCACATGGCCGAGACATTCTATGAGGTCAAGCAAATTGTTAAGGGGTTAGAGCTGCCCCATGAAAAGATTCATGCATGCCCGAAAGGATGTATGTTGTTTTGAAAAGATGATGCTCAATTATCTACATGTAGGGTGTGTGGCAGTGACCGATACAAGAAGACTTCTAAAGGTAGCTTAGTGCCTTTGAATGTTCTATTTTATTTCCCTATCACACCTAGGTTGCAAAGGCTTTTTGCAACTAAAAACATTTCTGAGGAAATGACATGGCATGCTAAAAATCCTCGAGTTCAAGGCACAATGGCACACCCTAGCGATAGTGAAGCGTGGAAACACCTTCCTGAGTTTGCCTCTGAACCTCGTAATGTTCGACTTGGCCTATGTACGGATGGATTTGATCCACATGGTCAGTTTGGGGGACAATAGTCTTGTTGGCCTGTCATTTTGACCCCTTATAACTTGCCTTCATCAATGTGTATGAAAAGACAGTTCATGTTTCTTTCGTTACTCGTTCTTGGTCCTAAAAACCGTTCATACACGAGTTGAAACAGTTGTGGGAAGTTAGGGCAAATACTTACGATATTTCGAGAAAACATAATTTCAATCTTCGAGCAGCCATCTTATGGACCGTTAGTGACTTCCCGGCTTATGGTATGTTATCTGGTTGGACCACAGCCAGTAAGAAGGCTTGTCTATATTGCATGGAGAAAAGCGAAGAATTTTGGCTCGAACATGGTGGTAAGGTTTCTTAGTTTGATTGCCATCGTCAATTCCTTCCGACAAATCATCCTTTTCGAAATAGTAAAAATGCAATTTGTAAAAACAAAATCGAAAAAGGTTCGCCACCTCACATCATGTTAGGAGAGGAACTTTGGGAATGTGTGAAAAAACTCCCAAAAGCAACACTGAAACGTCTCAAGAATGCAAAAAAAGGGTGGTTCAAGCAAAGCACTCTATGGGACCTTCCATATTGGAAACATCTGCTTGTTCGTCACAACTTAGATGTCATACACGTTGAAAAGAACTTTTTTGATCAGTTGATTCACACTATAATGGACGTGAAAAAGCTATCTTGTGACACGCCATCAGCTCGGAATGACATTGCTAAATACTGTAAACGGCCCCAACTACATCTTCAAGAGGATGATAGAGGAAAAGAATTCATGCCAAAGGCTCCATTTGCTCTTGACAAGGCTTAGATAAAGGTTTTGTGTGAGTGGGTCAAACAGCTGCGGTTTCCTGATGGTTACGCTTCCAATTTGAGCAGATGCGTTGATTTGCAATCAGGTAAGTTACATGGAATGAAAAGCCATGATTGTCATGTGTTCATGGAGAGGTTGTTGCCCACTGCTTTGAGAGAATTGCTCCCTACCCATATATGGAATGCAATTACAGAGATAAGCTAATTCTTTCGCGATTTATGTTGCTACACAATTATAGTTAGCGACATGGAGCGATTGGAAAAAAACATAGTTGAGATCCTGTGCAAGCTTGAGAAGGTTTTCCCTCCATCTTTCTTCAACTCCATAGAGCATTTACCAATTCATTTGCCATATGAGGGCAAGTTATGTGGACCTGTTCAATATCGGTGGATGTATCCTTTCGAAAGGTAAATCAAAGGCCCTTTCTCAACTCTTACTTTCATCTCTTTCATTGCTTTTCGTTACTTATACTTCTACGGCTATATAAAAATAATTACACAATCACCTGAAACGAAAAATTGGTAATAAGGCTCGTGTTGAAGGTTCCATATGCAACGCTTATCTCACTGAAGATATATCAAACTTCTGCTTCAATTACTTTCAGCCCTCAGTTGACACAAAAACACGAGATCTAGGTCGAAATGTGAATGCTGATGTGGAATCCACGGCTGACAATGATGAAATCCCAGAGCTGTTCACGGTGGATAAGGGTCGTGTGTCAAATTTGGGTAAAACTCGGTATTTAGATGACAAGGAACTCGAACGTGCTCATTTGTTCGTTTTAAGAAATACCAGCATTCTTTTGGTGAATACGAAAGGTTATATGTTTAGGATAAACTTTTGAAAAACCCTTAAATTTAATATAATTACTGCAATGATTAACCATGTGTCATTAATCTATTAGGCAGTTTGAGGACTACATTCTTAGTACTCGAACTTAGCGTCGAGAAGATGTCATGGAGAAATGCGAAAGTGAATTCCCTGATTGGTTTCATCACAAGGTGATAATACTTTTTGAACATTGCATATCGATTAACTTGTGATAATACAATATATTTCATTTCAATTAGTGTGACATTTGTATTCGTAACGGTTATAGGTGAGAGAACAGAAACCAAGTTCCGATGTGTTGCGAGCATTGTCTATGAGGCCTTTCAAGCGTGTTCGAACTTGGAACCAGGTATTTGTCGGTGGCTTTAATTTCCATACACAGTCCTATGGCAAACACAAATCTACGATGAATTATGGGGTGTGTGTCTCAAGTGAGGACGGTGGAGAGTACTTTGGCATTTTAAACGACATAATTGAACTTGTCTACACCGGTACCGAAAAAGAGTACAAGACTATTTTGTTTAGTTATAATTGGATGGATTGTGGTAAAGGAATGAACATTCATGAACAATACAAGCTTGTCGAAGTAAATCATACTAAGAAATATCCCAAGTATGATCCATTTGTCTTATCTTACCAAGTGTCTCAAGTGTATTATGCATCTTACCCTAGCCTTAAACGTGATCGGGTTCAATGGTGGGCTGTATTTAGAACTCAAGCAAGGTCGGTGATTGATGCTCCGGTGGATTTAGAGTTTTTGTAGGGTCCTTCACCACAAGTACATGCAACGCTTTGTCCACCAACTGACATTCCAGACTATGAACTTGATAGTGATGATGATGATGACGATGGCTTTGTTATCTCAAGCGATGAAGAAGAAGAAGAAAGCATTGGCTCCAGTGATAGTGACGAAGAAGAGGACATCGATGTATTTTTAGATGACACTAGTGATAGTAATAATGATAGTGATAATGATAGTGGTAGTAGTGATAAGAGTAATGAAGAGGAGAATATGTAGTTACTCCTTTAAATATTGTCTTCGAATGTTTAGTTTTTAATGACTACTAGGACTTGTAATATTGCATTACATTTTTGGTCTCATTTTATTTTTTAATGTCATATGGATCTAATTTATGAAATTACAATGTGCGATCATGGTACTAACAACTTTTTCAAGTGGTCATCATGGGAGGAGGAAATAAAAGAGAAACGTCCAAGAGGAGAAAAACTAAGGGGAAATCTCAGGTTGTACGTGATGACGAGGATGAGTTAATGGAGGAAGAGGAGGCACATGATTTGGGGGCCTCTCAAGAAATCATCAATCGAAGACAGATTCATAGGCATGTACAGGGGCAACAGGAGCTACAGGACCCGCAACTTAATGACTTGCTGGAGTTGGACCCTTCCACACTTTGGTGCGTATGTATTTGTAATGAAATATCCTTAAATTCGTATTTATTTTGATAAAGTGAATTTGTATTACTTTTACCATGTTTTGTTCACTTTTTGTTGATTATCTACTTACATGAATGTCTATCCTTTATTATAGGTTTGATGATAAGCCGGTGAAGAATGTGCTCTCCGACACGCTAACCGGCTACTATGTTGAACCTTGGAAGAATTATGGAGAGGTTGATGAAGATTCGAGAGAGCACTTTTGGAACTTGTTCAGCGTATGATAACTTTAACCTAACATAATACATGTTTTATAAAGTATATTGATGGAGTTGAATTTTGTAATAAAGACATTTTCTTGATTTGCAGAAAAAATTCAAGTGGGCACCTGAGTTAAACGACCATGTGAAGGACACTTTCGTATTCAAGTTTGCAAATCGCCTACGTGACATGTTCTACCACATCACACACAGGCTGAATGGTGGCAGACCAAAATGGCTTAATAAGGATATCCACGAACACATGATGCGAATTGTTGCCACTGATCCAGATTATAAGAAGCAGTCGGAACAAAACAAGAAGAACCGAAGAGGCGGATCCATGGAAAATGTCGTTGAACCGACCCACTTTCAAGGTTCAATGTCAGCTGTACAACATGCCAAAAGGATGGTAAGGTTCCTAAAATATGTCCAGTAACAATTAAGTCATTTGTGTATTAATGACTTTTGGTGGGCTAACATGTTTTCATTGATTTTCTGCATGTATATATGAAGGCTGCACAAAACAAAGGCCAATTACCAAATGCCCATGATCTTTTCTTGAAGACACACTTTAAGGAAGTGCCTAGAAAAAGCCAAGTGGCTGCCAACACCAAAGCAAAAAGAATTGCGGTAAAAACTTATTATATGACTTGATATATGGCAAATTAGCAAAGTAGAACTCATTATATGCTTATTTGGATGATTTTGGATGAGTAAGGGTCGATAATTGACATATGTGCTTATTTCTCTTAATTTCTATCCTTAGGCACCTAAAAGTATGTGACATTGGAATGTTTGAAGAAAGAACAAGTTCATTTGATTGAAAACATAGAAAATAGGCATGGTTTTAGCCATATAGGCCAAATTTAGATGATTTTGGATGAGTAAGGGTCGATAATTGACATATGTGCTTATTTTTCTTAATTTCTATCCATAGGCTCCTAAAAGTAATTGAATTTGGAATTCTAGAAGAAAGACCGAGTCCATTTGATTGAAAACATAGAAAATAGGCATGGTTTTAGCCATATAGGCCAAATTTGGATTAATAAGGGTCGTAAAGTAACTTTTGTGCTTATTTTTCTTAATTTCTATCCATAGGCACCTGAAAGTAATTGACATTGGAATGTTAGAAGAAAGAACGAGTCCATTAGATTGAAAACATAGAAAATAGGCTTGGTTTTAGCCATATAGGCCAAATTTGGATGATTTTGGATGAATAAGGGTCGTAAAGTGACTTTTGTGCTTATTTTTCTTTATTTCTATCCTTAGGCACCTAAAAGTAATTGATATCGGAATGTTAGAAGAAAGAACGAGTCAATTGGTTTGAAAACATAGAAAATAAGCATGGTTTTAGCCATATAGGCCAAATTTGGATGATTTTGGATGAGTAAGGGTCGAAAATTGACATATGTGCTTATTTTTCTTTATTTCTATCCTTAGGCACCTAAAAGTAATTGATATCGGAATGTTAGAAGAAAGAACGAGTCAATTGGTTTGAAAACATAGAAAATAGGCATGGTTTTAGCCATATAGGCCAAATTTGGATGATTTTGGATGAGTAATGGTCGAAAATTGACATATGTGCTTATTTTTCTTAATTTCTATCCTTAGGCACTAAAAGCAATTGATATTGGAATGTTAGAAGAAAGAACGAGTCCATTGGTTTGAAAACATAGAAAATAGGCATGGTTTTAGCCATATAGGCCAAATTTGGATGATTTTGGATGAGTAAGGGTCGATATTTGACATATGTGCTTATTTCTCTTAATTTATATCCTTAGGCACCTAAAAGTTATTGAATTTGGAATGCTAGAAGAAAGAACGAGTCCATTTGATTGAAAACATAGAAAATAGGCATGGTTTTAGCCATATAAGCCAAATTTGGATGATTTTGGATGAGTAAGGGTCGAAAATTGACATATGTGCTTATTTTTCTTTATTTCTATCCTTAGGCACCTAAAAGTAATTGATATCATAATGTTAGAAGAAAGAACGAGTCAATTGGTTTGAAAACATAGAAAATAGGCATGGTTTTAGCCATATAGGCCAAATTTGGATGATTTTGGATGAGTAATGGTCGAAAATTGACATATGTGCTTATTTTTCTTAATTTCTATCCTTAGGCACCTAAAAGCAATTGATATTGGAATGTTAGAAGAAAGAACGAGTCCATTGGTTTGAAAACATAGAAAATAGGCATGGTTTTAGCCATATAGGCCAAATTTGGATGATTTTGGATGAGTAAGGGTCGATATTTGACATATGTGCTTATTTCTCTTAATTTCTATCCTTTGGCACCTAAAACTTATTAAATTTGGAATGCTAGAAAAAAGAACGAGTCCATTTGATTGAAAACATAGAAAGTAGGCATGGTTTTAGCCATATAGGCCAAATTTGGATGATTTTGGATGAGTAAGGGTCGAAAATTGACATATGTGCTTATTTTTCTTTATTTCTATCCTTAGGCACCTCAAATTTCTGCCATATAGGCCAAATATGCAACTGAATAATCAAGAATAAGAAACCTTACCTTATATTGTTGGTTGTTTTTTTAACAATTTTTTTTTATTATCTTCAATATTTTGTAGGAGACCTACTAGAAGAAGCTCGAAGAAACAAGGAGTCAGGGGATTCAAAAGAGTCCTAATGAGTTTTACTGGGAGACGGTGGGTGGGCGCAATAAGAAGGGGCGTGTGAAGGGACTTGGCCAAAGTGCAGAGCTCTACTATGGCAACCGGATGGGTCGAGCTTCCCGTTCTTCACATCAATACACGTCGTCTATCATTTCTCAGATGCAAGACCAGATGAACACAGGGTGAAAGCTCTCCAAACTCAAATGGAAGCCGAGATGCGAAGGTGAATTGACTCACGAATGGCTGAAATAGAGAGGAGATACAAGGAGAGTATGGATGAGATAATGAGTCGTTTCACCAACAACGACTCATGTTCCACCATTCAGCCTCAGCATTGAGACCCAAGGGACGACCCAGGTAGGGTGGAGCAGGTCAGGGTTTCCAGGCGATTGCGTAGCTTAGCTTTAGTCTAGCATAGATTCACTCTAACATAGCTTTTGTTTGGTATAGATACCAAAATATGGACTATCTTTTGTACTAGGACATAATTATTATATATATATGTAAATAAATATAATTTCGTAGGTCGGTAATTAATTTTTTTAAAACAACAGTTTAAGGTTTTGAAATGCATTTTTTTTTTGTCGATTTATTATAAACAAAATTCAGGTTTGGAAATGCATTTTTTTACAGAAATTTCTTGCGGGCTGGAAGGTCTTTCCGACGGAATATTTCATCGCAAAAAAAAAAATTCGACGGAATATTTCCTCACTAAATAAAAATTCCGACGGAATAGTTCCTCACAAAACTAAACATTTCGACGGAATATTTCGTCGCAAAATACATATTTCGACGGAACTTTCTGTCGCAAAAATATTAATTCCGACGGAAAATTTCCTCGCAAGCAACAAATTCCGACGGAATTTTCCGTCGCAAAATACAATTTCCGACAAAAAATTCCTTCGGAAATTATAATTTCCGATGAAAATTTCCGTCGGAATTTGTTCCTTGCGACGGATATTTCCCGTCGGAAAATTGCGACGACGGACCGCCAGTTAAGGTCAATTTAAAGTCCGACGAAGTTATATCCGTCGTAAATTCCGTCGGAAATAAGGTTTACGACGGAATTTCCGTCGTAAAATGTCTAATTTCCTACAAAGTGTTTTTCGACGACAGGTTTCGACGGAATTTCGTCGGAAACCTTCTTTCCGACGGATTTTGGATAAGTTCCGACGAATTTTTTCCGTCGCAATTTTGTTGTTTTCTTGTAGTGCTAGCCTAAAGAGTCACCATCATTTGACTCTTCTTGAAATAATATTTTCCCTCACACTTAGCCCTTGCGGCCTAACTTTAGTATCACTTTCACACACCGCACAGATACATGACCAAATATACTTCCCTTAGGAACCCTTTGTCACGAAATCTTAACATAACGCTGAAGCATGCCTTGTCATGTCAAAATCACTCATCAATCATAATCATCATTGCATCACAAAGTATGAAGTGCTTAGCCTCCGTGCCTAAGTTACCTAAATACTTTCATTATCAAGTCAACTAGGATAGTCTAAGATGTTACAATCCTTGTACTGTGAGAGACAACATTTGATTAAGCTCATTCAACATGCACCTTCAAAAACTTCGCTTCTTTCTTTCTCGCGTCTTTCTTTTTCGGGAGAAAGTCGGTACCCTCCACAAAAATGACGGAAAATTTTTGCTTTTTTGCATTTTCGAGTCGTGCTTTTTTGCATTTTCGAGTCACACGGTCGTGAGTCACACGTGTCATTTCACTTCGAGTCGAGTCAACCTCGAGTCAGTCAATCACAGCGAGTCGAGTTTATATCTTGAGTCGTGCCAAGTCAATGAGCAAGCGACATAAAACCTTAGGTCAACCCTAAAATAATTAAAGAGATTAGCAAAGTACTATAGTCAAAGATAAATATAGGTGCATCCCAGCGGCAGCAAGAGCAGAATAGGGAAGACCCGACTCCATCACCAGACAACAAGGCTGTCGTCTGGCAACAGAGTTCAGCGCCTGACTCTAGATCCCAACGTCTGGCGACAGAGCCAATTCTTGACGCCAGAGATATTTTAGCAGCGACAGAGCTCAAAGCCTCTCAGAACAGCAATTTCGGGTTCCTTGGTACGCCAGTTAGTCCCTCTAAGCAATTTGACATGATCGGCTTGATTACAATCGCAATAAGTGATCGACCTGACGAAAGATCGTCTCACTTAGCTTAAAGCGCCTAAGCATTGGCTCATCGCAGAGACACCGACGTACTGGTTCATAAATAACAAAGACACCGACATACTGGTTCATAAACAGCGAAGGCACCGACATAATGGTTCACAAGCAGCAAACCGCCGACGTACTGGCATAGCGGAAGCAAAGTTTAAGCGAGCTTTAGAGAACGACAAGCGTTGGTCTTCAGAAAATTTTCTTCAAAATATTATCTCAATAAACATTCAAGCTATTTTGTTCAGATACACGTGGACATTTCTTTCAAGCTCTTTTGTTCAGAGACGCGTGGACATATCATCCAAGCTCTTTGTTCAGAGACGCGTGGACATATTAAAAAGAAACTCTTTGTTCAGAGACGCGTGGACATATTAAAAAGAAGCTCTTTGTTTAGAGGCGCGTGGACATATCCAAAAAAAAGAAGCTCTTTGTTCAGAGACGAGTGAACATCAAAACAGAAAGATGGCATTCCCTAGATTGTGGAAGGTTGTCAACAACGACAAATGCAGCAATAAATCGGTTGCCTTCAGAGACGTGTGCTCGACGGTGCAAGATACGCGTTTCTTAACTCTTTTATCTGTTTAACTAATGCTAGTTTGCAGGTATCGGCGTTACAAGAATGATTTAGGATCGCAGAACGTTCTGAATCATTCTCCGTACCTATCGATACTTTGACTTTTGTTTTCGAAACGTGCGTTTCACCAAACTCAGTCAAAGTGGGGGCTTCTGTAGACACCCATTTGTGTCTCCCCAAAACCAAACCCAATGATTAATACCTTTCACGTCGAATCGTAATCGAATGAAATTAAAGTGTGGAAAGTCTAGTGTTGCGGATAGTTTTAATTTCTTTTCTCTTCTCTTTGTTTTTGAAAATCTATTTTAAGAAAACAGTCATACCAGTTTGGTTGGTCCATGATATGATTCCAATAGTAGTGTAGTTGGATGGGGCTTGAAAAGAGCTTTCCAACGATATATTATAAGCCCAATTCCGATGAATAATGAGGAAGTTATGCCCAAATTACTAAATTGGGCCCGATTTGAGCCTTATATGCGGCCCAATGATCTAGAGGAGGGCCTAATATAGATTTATCATTCCTAATGCAATTAGGAATGGTTTTAGTCTTCTAGATTCTTCTAGAAGGTTCTTTTCATTCCTAATTCAATTAGCATTGATAAATTGACTTTTGTTGACTTTTTAGAGTTTTAATCAGAATAAAAGAATGTTTTTGAGGAAAATACGATTTTATCCTCCTGTACGGTCAATTTCTATCTGATTTAGAAAACGCGACAATATTTTAGTCAGCGCCAAACGCCAGCATTAGCGTCTGACGCTAAGCTTGGCGCCTGGCGCTAGCGCTAGCGTTAGCGCCTGACGCTAATGTCAGCGTCTGGTGCTAACCTCGTTTTTGCGCGTCAGAATTCTGTTTCGATTTTTTTATATTTTTGGCTGATTTTCTCTATAAATAGCCTTCTAAAAACTCCGTTTTCATTCACCAACTCTCATTAAGAAATTCTTGATTATTCTCTCTTTTTTTTTTCTAAACTAGCCTTTTCTCAAATACAAAATTCCGCACTCACAAGACTTAGATACACCTAGCCATATTCGAAGTTGCCTTCGCCCTAGACGTGAAAGGTTTTATATTTCTGAGGGTTTGGTCCCAAATCTCTCTTTCAATTATTTAATTTAATTGTTTTGATTATTATTTTCCTTGAAGTTACTAACGTGTGTATTTTGTTATTAGAAAGAGGTACGAGGCATCCAAGTAAGTGCTTTAATTGATTTATTGATATTATGATGTAGAAATCATGTCTAGGTTGTTATTATGATTCCTAGTATCATGTTTAGGGTAAAGAATATAATGTCAATTATGATTTCTATGATGCCTTTTATTGTCTTTCCTAATAGTATCATGTTAGGGCTAAAGCTTTGATTTTTATTGTTTAGTGACATGCTAGGGTTTGTTATTAATCTTGTTAGTATCATGCTTAGGATCTTGCTATTATTATGCTTTAACATGATTATGTTAATTATAATAATAATTATTATTATGATATTATGTTGCTTGATATTTATTGTTATTGCTTGATCACACCTTTTATGCATGTTTAAAGGGAATTGGTACTTGTAATCACGCTTAATAAGATAATTAATAATCTTGTTTAGGGTTAATTTGATTATAATTCAAGTGATCGCCAATAATAGTTTATTTGTGCATTAATATTCAACCAACATAGATAAATAGGTTTAGGTTTAATCCTGTTGATGGCATGTTAGTCAGAAAGCGCACATGAATAAGATCAGAATAAAGTAGAGGCCTATTATTAGGGCAGGTTCAATCTCTTTTAGATTGGATTTGTACCTTCATCCCCGAACTACCAGTCATGGTTCCAGACGTATTGGAGTTGACGATCTCCTAGATCGTTAAGGGGTGTAACCTTCACCTCATGAACGGTTTACAAGTTCCTAAAACTTGTTGGCGACTCTTTTGCTCTATTTTCCTTCCCTTTGGACGCCACCGTACTTTAGTGTATGATCACAGTGGGGTTCAAGCTAGGGATTAATGCTTGAAATATTCCCTACAGGGGGGAGATGATTTTCTTGTGAATTGCAGCCCCTTATATTCATGGGCGTTGATTCGACCCTTGGCCAATGGCTCCGAACTTCTTTTATCGCGTTTGCACGTCTTTCCGGCTTAAAAATGGAGATTTTTTTGGCATTCGTGTATATTGTGGGCGATGAAGTGTCTTGGGAACCTTCTATTATTATTAAGAATGCTTAAAAATGACTAATCTCGTCACTTATTGAAAACAATGTTGTCCGTTACTTAGTAAATTTTGACGAAAACTTCGGGAGGCCATCACTTGGTTATCGGGTGTCCGAATCGAACAATTTTTTTCAACTAATGTATTTTTTCAACTTGCTGCGTGTAGGGCTGCTGCTGCTCGCCAGCACAGCTAGCACAGCTAGCACTGCCAGCACTAATCTGAGGTTGCTGGCAGACTACTGCTGTTGCTGCGCGTCTTCTTGGCCAGCGCCCGCTGGTTTGCCAGCACCCCAAGCAGTAGCAGCAGGTTGCTGGGGTTGGCTACGACTAGCGCCCGCTGCCTGGCATGCGGGCTACTTTTGGACCGGCTGGCAGACCCCTCCGCAGCATGACTTTGGCTAGGCTCGGTATGCCGCGACTGGGCTGCAGACCCTGCTGGTCGGGATGTATTTGCATCACCGGTTTCTGCATCAAATACAAAATACTCATCTTCAACATCATCCCAAATAGGGGGATTTGCAAAGTATCGTTCCCATTGTAAACGAAGTGCATCGGGGAGCGATTCAAGATACGGAAACTTGTCTTCAAAAAATTGTACATCCTGACTAATAAAAAACTCACTAGTATCCAAATCAAAAAGACGACAACCCTTCTTTCCATGCGGATACCAAAAAAAAAAAACACTTCCGGGATCGAGAATCAAATTTATCCTTATTCCGTGGACGATTCGCAGCGTAAGCAAGACAACTAATGACTCGTAAACTATCATAAGACGACACTTGGCCAAACAAACACTCATGAAGGGGTCTTACCATTGAGAATTGAAGTCGGAGTCCTATTAATCTAATGCACCGCAGTCATAACACACTCGCCCCAAAAATACTTTGGCAATTTTTCCTAAAATCGAAGAGCCTGTGCCATATTTAAAATGTGACGATGTTTACGCTCAACTCTACCATTTTGTTAAGCCGTGTCAACACACGACGTTTGGTGCAAAATGCCTTTCTTACCATTCTGTTTCTTAGCAAAAAAACAAGCAAGCCCAACTAATCATCCAAGCCACTAATTCTTGGCTGCATTCTAGTGCAGCCAAGCTAGCTACAACAGCAATAAATATGAACATATAGTACGTTAAAATGAACATACATTTTTTTTCTTCCCTATATCTTAATTCTCTTTCTTCTTCTTCCTTAGCTCTATTATTTTTCTTTCTCTTCCGTTTTCTTCTCAATTTAAAATTTTCTCTTTCCTCTTTACCTCACTTCCCTTCAATCTTTAAAGTTTTCTTCTTCTTTATATAAAATTTTGAGTTAGTAATTCGTGTTTTGATGGGTATACTCTTTTCTTTCTAAATCTATGAGTTTCAGATTCAATCATTTGGCTTTATCAAAGAGGAAAGAAAAAAATGGAGGAGAGAGAAAGTTGAAGTTAAAGAAAACAATGGAGGTTAGATTTTATCAATTTGTAATTGTATTTTGTATAATTTCGTTGATCATGCATGATGATTTATTGTTTGATTATTTGAAATTATTATGAGTTTGTGATGAATATCAATTAAATTGCTTAATTGTTAATGAATATCAATTGTATTGCTTAATTTGTAGTTATTTTCTCTCTCCCCTATCTTTCTCTCTCTCTTTTGATTTTTTTCTTTTGATTTCTAATCATGTTACAAATCAATTTTATTTTCTCTATGATGAATCAAGATTAGATTTAAGGTTTATAATCAATTTTTTAGAGTTTCAATAATTACAATCGATCTTGAATATAATTTCTGTAACAAAAACTGAATACGTAGGAATTTAAAATGAACATCTTTTACAAAATGAGCATTTAGTACACCGAAAATGAATATTAAATACATAAAAAATGAACATATTTCGACAATTTATTTTATCTTTATTTTTCATTAATAATTATGTACAATGAATTTGAACCTTTATGAAAATCATGTTCATTTTAATATCCTAAATGTTCATAACTTTTTGTTACATATTCATTTTATAAGTGTTCATTTTTTAATACTAAATGTTCATTTTTATTAGGTTGAAAGTAAAATATAATACGTTGAAAGTTAAACTATCTGAACATTTATGTTGAAAATCTGAACAATTTATTATGAATATATATGTTTCGTTATTGTTTACGAACATATCTGTTATTGATTATGAACACATATGACATATAGAGTGAATATTATTTATATTTTTAAGTATTGTATTGATGATTATATATTATAAACATTCTAAATAATTATTATGAAGATATTTTGTGATGATTATGAAAATTCTGATTATTTGTTATATTTTAGTGAGTACAGATTAATTGTATTTGTAGAAGACAAAGACTCTGAATTAGTGAAGAAACAACTAAGAAGTGATGAAGAAGTATATGATATGTACAATGAATTTGCCTTTAAGTTGGAGAATTTCCAATGTATATGATCCCAATTTTATGGTTGTATGATAAAGGTTCATTTCTAATATACTAAATGTTCATTTTTTTTTTGACATGTTCACTTTTTATTACTGAATGTTCATTTTTATTACTGAATATTCTTTTTTTTTTTTTTTTTATGTGTTCATTTTTCTAACTAAATGTTCATTTTTAAGGTCGTGGTCTAGCAAATTTATGATTATATGATAATTAGATTCATTTTTAATAAATTATCATTTTCTTGTAACATGTTCACTTTTTAGTATTAAATGTTCATTTTTTTTTTCGTTGTTCATTTTTTGTTTTTATATGTTCATTTTTTTTTCATGTTCATATTTTTCAACTAAATATTCATTTTTTATTTGGGTCGCGCGTTTTGGGCTTCACTTGTTGTAGCTATCTTAGCTGCACTAGAGTGCAGCCAAGACCAATTTCAGTTGCCGACATTTGATCTTTTCTCCTTCGAAAAAGCCATTGAAAAGAATTTGGAGAAAAATTATATTAAAACATGAATAAAGTCGTCGAATTGTAAATTTCAATGGTTTGATGGATCGATGGAGACTATTCTAATGCAGTTTTAATTTATGACTTTTGAATACCACAATTCCACAATTTTTTAAAATGGACGGATGATATATTTATTTTTTTATTTATTTTTAATTAGTAATTTTAATAAAAAAAAATTAATTATTTTAAATTTATTTTTAAATTCTAGAAATTTATTTATTTTTAATAATTATATACATACATATATATATATATAAATATATATATATATATATATATATATATATATATATATATATATATATATATATATATAGGAAATTTTGTTAGAAATCACCTTTTAAATATTTTTTTTTGTTGGAAACAGTCGTTTGTAAAAATACGATATGTAAATCACCTAATTTAAAAATTATGTTGTAATTCGTCACCAGCATCAGATTAAATAATGATAATTAAGGCCTTGTTCACTTTACCTTATTTTTGCTGAACTGAAATTATTTGTATTGAACTTAAATTATTTTTGCTGAATTGAAAATAATTTATTTTTTTACTGATTTTTAGTTATATTTTATTAATAAGATTACTGATTACTAATTATTGGACTGAAATTATTTTAACTAAACTAAACTTATTTTTGCTGATCTGAAATTATTTTTAATGAATCTTTTAAGGTGGAGTGAACAGGGCCTAAATTGTTAGTAGTCAATGTTTATTTTCCTACAGTAAGTGATGAATTGCAACAATAATGTTAAAGTAGGCCATTTTTTACAACAATTTTTTTTTACAGGTACAACATTTTTTTATTGAAGGTAGCATTTCACAAAAAACATGCATTTAAAAGGTGATTTTTTATACTTAATAAAAACATTTTAAAGGTGGTTTTTGACAAAATTTATTTTTTTAATTGTAAGCACAATACTATTTTATTATAAACATAACATTATTCGAATTTGAAATGTATGTTTTGTAAAAGAATATTGAAATTTTAAATATGAGCGCTATACTAATTTGTAATGAAAATCAATTTTTGGAAAGGACCAAGTCCAAGAAAATTCAAAAAACGTTTGTACTATATAAGGAACATGTAGTACATGTTAATGGAACTTGTAATAATAATAAATGAATATATTACCTTAAACATAACCTTTTGCATATTCATTTTTGTAATTAAGAGATTGTGCGTATTAATTGTATGATAATCATTTTTATTTTTATTATAATACTAGTTAAAGTCCCGTGCAATGCACGGATTTTAATAACTTATATAGTAAATTACTACATTAATTTAACAATTATATGATAAAAAAAAAAAATAGAATTACTATAAAAATATACTTTCAAAAATATTTCGTTTGAATGTGTATGGAAAAAAAATAATCGCTAAAATGGAAAGTAAATATTATAGGCTATAAATATTTTTCATAAGGAAAGATAAAGAATGGAGGGAAAATTTTTAACCAGTGAATGACATGTGTCATCACTGATTTCGCTTTTAGTATTAAGTTATTGATGGCAAAAATATAATCGCTAAAATGGAAAGTAAATATTATAGGCTATAAATATTTTTCATAAAGAAAGATAAAGAATGGAGGGAAAATTTTTAACCAGTGAATGACATGTGTCATCACTGATTTCGCTTTTAGTATTAAGTTATTGATACGGAGTACTAAATGTTCATCCTTTGTTGACGTATTCTATTTTATTACTAAATGTTCATTCTATTTTTTTGATTCATAAATGTTCATTCTATTTAAATGTTCATTTTTTCAAACATATTTATATTATTTTTCTTACAAGATGTATTTTTGTTTTTTGAAACACTTACAAGATGTTTTTTTTTTTTTGAAACACTTACAAGATGTATTTTATAGAGCATAAAATGTGTGATCAAGCATAGACTAAGCTAATTGAGCCTTTTCGCCCCGTGTAAATATAGCACATTTCCTTAGCTAGGACTTTTTGGCCCTGTTTGGTAGTTAGCTTATTGGGGGTATATTAGCCTATTTGACTAACTTTAGCTGATTGACTAGTCAAACAAGCTAATACAAGTGTTTGGTACTAAGCTTATTGAAAGAGCTTATTCCACTAAATAAGCTCTTTTTGAAAAAGCTCATTTTAGAAGCTTTTTCAATTAGCTTATTCATTAATTATTGTGAAATTACACTTATAACCTCATTTAATTTAAAATCCTATCTAAACTACCTACCCCACAATTAGCTTATTGGTCATTTCACATACTCAATCATCTTTAAGCTATCAGCTATTTACCAAACACTTTTATATAGTCAGTTAATACAATAAGTTAGTCAAATCAGTTAATAAAATCAGCTAGTCAAAATCAGCTAACTCAATCAGCTTCAGCTTTCTCCCAAACAGGGCCTTTGATTATTACAAATTTACAAGTATTATTTATAGCACACACTATTATTTATGTTACAAGGAAAATAAAAAGTAGAGGTGTTGTTTCAAAAAAAAAAAAAAAAAAAAGTAGAGGTGCATGAACCCATAAAAAGAAAAAGAAAAATACAAAACAATAATCGTTAAGATATTGTATGACATAATGGGAAATTTAAAAATAAATAGGTCAAAGATATATACTTCTTCCGTTTTTATTTTATTGCACCATTAAGACTTTTACGCTATTCACTTAATCTTCTTTGACCGTCATTTATGATTTATCTATTAGGAAAAATATAGTCATGTGGAATCTAGTTAGATTCGTCTCAAATCATCTTTTCAACTATCAAATTTTTATAATTTTTACAAAAGTATAACTGAAGATATTAATAGCTAAAGTGTTGCATTGGCAAGCATGAAATCCCTCATGGTGCAATAAAAAAAGAATGGAGGAAGTACAAAAAAAGGGTCATATTTTAAGATCACATTGATAATTGTCTAACCTCTTTTTTTTTTTTTTTTTTTTTAAAAATAAAAAAATAGTCTTACGTTATTCTAAACATGCCCATCAGAGGGTGGCCATTGGATGACCAATGACCTAGTCATGAGGAGAGAGAAAGAACTTTTTATATTAAAAAAATGGAAGAAAGAAAAAAAGGGATAAGAGAAGTTCCGTTCAAAAAAAAAAAGGGATAAGAGAAGTTGATGACGAGGTCTTCCAAAGGGAGGTTTGATAGGTACTTGTATATACATATCAAGGGGCATTTGAGACATTTCGCATGGAATTTACCCATCTCTCTCCTCCTTTTCTCTCACCCCCACGTGCTGGATTTAAGTGTACCACTGGGTGACTAATAGTATCACTAGATGATCAAATAGTATCATTAAACATTCAGTGATACTATATATTCATTCAATGGTACTGTATATTCATTTAGTGGTACCAGCTACGTATAGAAATAATATCACTACACATTCAATGATATTATATAAGCTTTTAGTGGTACATTTAAAAATTGGTCCCACTTGCCAATCTCTCTCCTCCTTTCTCTCACCCCCATGTGCTTACAATACTTTTTAATATTTTAAGGTTTGATATGTATTTGCAAATACATATCAAACCTTCATTAGTACTTCCTCGTTGATGACCAAGTCTTTGTAATGACCAAGATAAAATTTTGGTCATGAATATATTAATTGACAAGTGGCTACATATTATTGGAAGAAGGAAATGAGTATTTGTATGGTAAAGTAAGAGAGAGTAAATCATGACCAAAATTATTTTGGGCAACTATTGGGAGTCTTTGGTCATGTTACTTAGTCATGGATGAGTGAAAAGTGAAAGAAATTATATAATAATCCATGACCAAGAATTTTGGGTCATCCATTGGGTATACTCTCAGTGTGAGTGAGAGATAGTTCAAGTGGTTAGAGCTTCCAATCCGCTCGGTTTTAGGTAATTTTGGGGTCGATTCCCATCACTTGTCTTTGGGGTTCTCTAAATACAAAAATAAAAAGTATAAAAAAAATAAAAAATAAATGCCCAACAATTCATGTTTGGCTTATTACAGATTCAAGATTTACATAGATAAGTGTAAACAGAATAAAATAAATAAAATAAGAATAAAACAAATACATGAAATTCCCTAGAATAGTTTATTATTGTATGTTAAGTACAGAAAGGAGAATTGTGGCTCCTTGACAAGTATATCAATCGAAAGTTTGTACAATTGAAAGCAGCAGCTACTCAGATCCACTGCTATACTCTTCATCGATGTCTTCACTGCAATAACAATGTAACATTTATAATCCAACATGAATGCCCAGTTTCATGTGAAATCAGAATAATCCAAATGACAAGAGAGAGAAAAAGAAACTATAAATGATAAAAATAAATAAATAAATAAATAAATAAAACTATATAAAAAAAATATATACGTAGCATTAAAAATTTAAAATAAATGAAAGTGGAGGACTAATAATAAGGAAAATTATAAGGGTGTTTCGAAAATTCATGTGAACTAACATTTTGAGGGTAAAAAATAAGACACCGGTTACTTCACCTTAAAAATTTATATTAACTAAAAATATTTCAGTTTTGTAAAAATAATTTCAATATCTCTACAAAAAAAATATAATAGAAAATCATTAAAATAATTTCAGTTTAGTAAATTTAATTTCAATTCAATAAAAATAATTTCAGTTCGGCAAAAATAAGGTGAAGTGAACGGGGCTTAAAATAGGAATTGAGGGGAAATACAATTATAAGCTAATTAATCTTTTAAATTAGAATTAGAAATGCAGGGATAATGTTAGGGGTTATAGAGAAACATACCTTAGGTTTGTGGTTGTATAATTTTTGACAAATGCAGTATTAATGTCGTCTTTATTAGTCTCATCCATAGGATAAACGACACAATCAAATTCAATTTGATTTAATTTGGGTGCCATAAAAGAAGGCCCAAGTGATAAAAACTTCATCTGCGGACATTTGTTAATGTCTAATTTTTGCAAAGACAATAACAACAATTTAGGAAATCGACCCTTAAGATTTTGTCCTGATATAAACATCTTCAACTTGGGGCAGTCTTTTATTGTAACACTTTCAAGCAATGGAAAGATTTCATAACCATAATTAAGATCCTTATTTCTTCTTCTTCCTCTTGACTTATAATCTCCCTTAGTTGTGAACACTTATCTATGGATAAGTGTTCGAGTTGTTCAAGTGCAATTGCTATCGAGAGCAAACCCAATACTTTAAGTTTGTCACATCTTGTAATTTCTAATGTGCGCAAATTCTTAAAGCTGGAATAATAATTCATCTCCTTACACTTGACCTCCCACAATTTTTCAATTCTGTCACAATTGTGCAAAACCAATTGCTCCAACAATGGGAATATCATCTGCAATTTTAACATAAAGTTTACTTTAATTTGTATAGGAATATTTTGTTTAAGATATGTATATCAGTATATGTAGAAAATCATCTCATTTAGGGATTGAATTATAGTAAGCTAGATACGTAAACACAATAACACATGCAACATATTTAATTTCTACGTACCTTTTTATTGAAAAGAATTTGATGCCGAGCCTTGTTACTGGTGGTGGAGCGTTTGATTATACCTGTAAGACTTTTCAATTTCGGAAGATATTCTAGGCTCATCCGCTTTAAACCAGAATATCTTTTAATACATATGTTGCCTTGACGAGCGTGCTCTAGAAAAATGAATTTCATATTATCGCAACTAGACACAGTTAACTCAGTCAAATTGGGTGCCGCAAAAGGGGTAGATGAGATAGAATGCATCTTCGGGCATAGTCTAACAATAAGATGTTGCAAATGCGGATATTCAAGAACCGAGCTTTGCATTTTTGTTTCGCCTTGTTGTTGGTGGGTGTCATCAAATATATGTTGGAGCTCCCACATAAATTTAACCATTAACAATTGAGATTTCTCAAGCAATACCCTTAGACTATCATATGCCACACATGATGACCTCAAATTTTTGATGTGGGTGAGTTGTAAAGAGCGAGATCGAGAGTAATTTTGTGAGTCAAGCCTATTCCTTCCAGCACATATATGGAACTGATCTAGATTTTTGACAAACTCAAGTTCATTGTGAATAGGCCAATCTTCAAATATTAAATTCGCGCTAAGTACTTTGAGGTGCCTAAATTTATTCAACTCAGCAATGCGAGCATATGCATATTCACCCCCTTCAGTAGTATTATCACCATCATCAAATCGCCAACTGGGACTAAGAGTGTAAAGGCCTTCCAACCGAGAGAGGTTAGATAGGACATTAGCTGATACCCCTTTCTTGCTAATCATGCACCCATTCAAATCCAACAAACGAAGATTGCAAAGATCACCTATTTTCTCTGGTCATTCCTCCATTGATGACCAACGCAAGCTAAGAACAATAAGGTTCGTCAATTCAACAATTCCGGTGATATCTCCCAACTTACATTCCTCCAAGAGTAATGTTCTAAGACTCTTCTTTAGTTTTCTCATGGAATTTGGCAACCCCAGCGTAAAGTCCATTCCTTTCAGCACTAAAACCTTTAGATTTGACATCCCTTCAAAGAAATTGTCAGGAAAATGATCTCCATGTTTGCTCTTATCTAATATCAATATTTGAAGCTTGTCGGAGTTGAGATCACTTATTCCAGAATGATCAATGCCTGATGAGGCATAGCACTTTTGGAAAGTATCCAACGATGATTGAGGAAAGGCTTCTTCCATAACCATGTCCCCATGGCCATCTGCATTATTTTCAAACAATAGGATAGGAGGATTAGCCCCTTGACCCTTGTTATATAAAACGTTTAATTCTCTCTACTTTAATTTTATCAATATGGATGCTTACATATGTTGTTACACTTCCAATAAATATACTTGCACAAGTTGTGAATATGGATTAAGGTACATGATTAATAAAATTTAAACTGAAAGGGATGTCGCGATGACAGACATACCTTTTTCAGCCAGAGATATTATAGAAGCCCGAACCACATCATGTATTTTTGCATAATCTTCACTTCCGTCCTCTAATAGCAAAGCCGATGATTTGAGTTCATCAAACCATGTTTTGGCTTGCTTCATGGCTTCATTTAGATGGTCAACATATTGAAACTGAAACAACCCCAATCCTATTCCATATCTTATCATTTCTTCAACAGGTATACTTGCACCAAAGGGGAACATAAAAGCAAGCCAGAAGAATCTCCTTTTCTCTTCATTTTCCATAAGCCTATAAGTTGTTTCTAAAATTGAGTATATTTGACACTGTACACCATTAATTTTGGCTTGACTGTTTGAAATAGGTTTTTCTAGCTCAGTAGCAAAATGTTTCCAAGTTGACAACTCTTGGTTCTTAAGCACATATGCCAATGCCACAATAGCAAGAGGCAATCCTCCACACATGTTCAACATTTTCTTCTCCTCTTCTATTGCTTGTCCTCTTAATAGTATAAGATTAGTATTATTAGCCCCAAATCGTTCCCTAAAAAGTTGTCTTGCTTCATAATCATCCATTGGACACACTTCAAATATGTTACACATTGATACTCCAATAACTTCACACACGTTCCTCTTTGTGCTTGTCACTAATAACTTACAACAAAACTGTTGTGTGTTATTATTATGTTGAAGTATCCCTACTTTCTCCAAATCTATTTTCTCACAAAGGTTATCCAATACAATGAGTATCTTATTAGTATTTCTCTTCAAATTCGTGAATAGAAAGTCCGCCCTCTTTTCAATACGATGCTTATTGTTTAATTTTAGATTAAGTTGATCTGCAATTTGTTCTTGGATTTGTTCTTCATTTGGGGTTCTTGAAATCTCAACCATCACCATTTTTCCAAACAACATATTCTTTACTCCTTTCTTGGCAATTTCCTTTGCCAATGTTGTCTTACCTATAGCATATACATAGTATATATAACATGCCAACAATATAATTAGTATTTAGTTCTAAACTTGTAACAATTATTTTAAAACAGATAAATAAATTAATTACTAGGTAATTGAACTTACCCACAGCTTCCTCGCCATATATAGCAACGAAATCAACTTGATCATCTTGTAACTTCCGAAGCACATTATCCAGAAGCTGCTTTCTAGATTCCAGGCCTGTTTTCTGACAGACATCAATGATAAATTGAATCTCTTGGAGAGACAGATGTTGAGTCGTCACTGCTTGTTGTGACTTCTGAAGCACAATTTCCACAATTTGCTTAGATTTCCAATCAAATTTCTTACACATATCAATGATAGATTGAATCCCTTCGAGCGATGGAGGGTGACTCAATTGAATTTCTGAGAGAGAAAGAGGTCGAGTCACTGCACTTTTCGGAATATGAGCAATATAACGATGGAGTAATTTAGCCTTTTCTTCAGCATATCTGCTGCACTTATATCGGTAAAATGGATTAATTTGGCAGGTTCCATGGTAGCATTGATCTTTTTGTTTTATAAACTTCTTTAGCTTCTTATCTTTTTCCAATTCATCCACCTTGTTAAGCCACCGTTTAGTTACTTGTAACAATACTTCTCCCTTCTGTTCCCCCTGCTTCACTTTCTCATTAATGTCCTTCAAATGACTTTTCAGGTTGTCTACTTGTGTTTGAAATTCTACAATATTGTCTTCGTACTTTTGGATGTATTGGTAAGCCTTCTTTATTGCATTCAACATTTGCATACTTCCTTCTTTTGCACACTTAACTATGATTTCTGACATTTTTTCCCTGTTACAATAATATCATCTGCCAAGTGAGTCTGGGCGCATAGCGCCTATGAGCGAGCCTATGAGCGAGCTATGTAAATAGGAGGGTAAGGAAGTAATTTTTGCGGATTCAATTTTTGCTTCTACAAAAAGTTGACTCTCTAGTGGTACATTATAATGTACCATTATGTACCATCATACATGTATAATGTACCACTAAAATATAAGTTGTCTGAATAGTACTTTTTGTGGACTATTACGAGTGTAGTGGTACTTTTAACATCCTATAGTGGTACATTATAATATACCATTATGCATGTATAATGTACCACTAAAGTATAAGTTATCTGAATAGTACTTTTTAATTGCAAAATTGATATCCTATATGTGTTGAAATCAATAGGTGCTATGCGCCAAGACTTAACCTCATCTACCATATTAAGATGTGCAGTTTCTGACATTTTTGGTAAGTCATCATTTACTTTTATTTTCTGGCGTTGATAATGTCACGTGCCAAAAAAAAAAAAAAAAAAAAAAAGGAAAGGGTGAATTAAAAGTCATGTGATTGGCATAATGGCATGTGATGTGGTCAACGCCGGAAAATGAAAGTCAACGGTGACTTTCTGACCAATAGTGAACTCTTACAACATTTACCCTTTTATAAGGTAGTTTCTTACAATTTTTTTTTTCTAATTAGATAGTTTCTTGCAAAAAAGTGTTTTATAAAATAGTTTTTTTACAAAATGTCCCAATTCAAATGACTTTATAAAGATTATAAATACGAAATTATATCATTATGACATTATCCATTTCATTTTTATACTGTGTGCTAGAACACTATATTGAAAACTACTAATAATAATCTAATTGTCAATTTAATAAACCACAAGGAATACATAATGAAAGGAAGATGATTATGATACCGAAGTTGTCTTACTCGTGTTAGATATACTTATACATATTAGGGTAGTCTACGTGCGCGAAGGGCTAGCTCTTGCAGAGAAATTGTTTTGGCGTGTATTTAAACCTTTGGTTTGGGTGGTAGACCTGATACGTAGTATTAGTACGTATTATTTGGCTTATATACCTATGTGGTGGCTTAGAAGTATAAGAAAGCCACTAAAATCTTTTATGACAATTATTTGTTAAAACCCTCAAACATTGTTATTTCAAAATTATTATTAAGTAATACTTCGTATTTAATTGATTTGCATCCCTTCATATCTTAAACTATTGTTAGTTTAGAACTCTTAACTGATTTGCATGATTCGATAATACCTAGCGTATTTTTCTTCAAATAAATTTTTTGTGAGCTTTGATCATACAGAGTAATTAATAATATGTGAAATGTTCATTGTAGCTAAAAATTTAATAATGTAAGTTTTTTAATGTTCTACGACCATATAATATCTATATCTATATCTAATACTAAAACAATAATCACTGAGTTATATATTTCCTCTTAAATTCTCTCCATAATACTAATTAATGCCATTTTTTTTCTAATCATCGATTTTTCTTGATTTTAGGATTTTTAAAGTTTTTTTACACCTCTTGATAACATCTGCTCAAATGTCACTATTTCATATGAATCCCATTCAAATTCCATAATGTTGTTTATGTGCCATCAGACGATGTACAATTCTTTTTTTTTTTTTTTTTAACAGGAAAATGTATAATTCAAAAGCTGATAAACCTTAACAATAGTTACAATTAAAGGATGATAAGATTGTAAATAAGAAGAGAAACCACGAAGGAGTAAAAATAAACAACCTCTTCATACATACATTTTTTTTTCTTTTTAAATAATAATAATAACATGTGAAGTATAATTTTTTAAATAAAAAAAAAGACATTACAAGTTTTTGTTAAAAAAAAAAAACTTTGAATTAATTGATGATAAGTTTAATGAAAAAAAATTAAATATATTAATGAGAGTAAACATATTAATAATACACATTTTTGTACATATTTTTGAAGGTATAATTGGTACTCATAGCAAAGTATCCCTAAGAGTTATCTTCTATATTTTATAAGGTAAGGATAAACAATCTTTTCGTACATACATTTTTTTTTGAATAATAATAATAATAATAATAATAATAATAATAATAATAATAATAATAATAATAATAATAATAATAATAATAATAATAATAATAATAATAATAATAATAATAATAATAATTTATGATGTATAATTTTTTTTATTATTAGAAAAGGGCATTAAAAGGGTTTTTTGTAGAATAAAAAACTTTGAATTAATTGATGATATGTTTAATGAAAAAAAAACATTAAATATATTAATGAGGGTAAAAAAGTAAATACACACTTTTGAGGGTATAGTTGGTAGCACACTACTCCTAAGAGTTATCTTCTACGAAGTATATTTTATAAGGTAGGGATACGTGTAAAGTACATGATACTAATATATTAAAAGGTTAAGGGGATTCAAACATCACCCAACCATTTATAACAAAGTTGGCTATTTAACCATCTTAGCTCATTATCAAGCATGTTATAAATATGAAAAAGAAATATACGTAAGTGTAAACTACAAGATTTAATTATTTTAAAAAAAAAACACATTCAATAATGTCGATTTCAGATTTTGAAATACTTACAAAAATATTTTAATTGCACGATTACAAAAGTAGCAACCCGGGGCAACGCCGAACTACACACTACATATGAATTGAATGTATTTGAAATGCAAAGCGATTCATTTGACTAATATAGTAAGCTAAAAGGAAAAATAAAATATTTAAAATTACGCAAATTAAATCATGCACCCATTTGGTTTCAAAAAAAAAATATATAAATCATACAACCATATAGTTGAAAATATAATAATTAATGTATTTGCGAACCTTTTGGGTTGGGTAGGGTTGACAACTTGACAAGCAGCTGGTTGCTTCAATTCTCCAAACCTGTAGCTGTTTTTTGGTTGTGATATACATATAAATTAATACTTGTACATAATAAAAATGTAATGGCATTGGCACTGGCACCATCAGCTAATTTATAGACAAGATATATAGAGTGCACTTAATCCTCACTTTTGGAATAAAATATTTGCTTTGTTCACAATTAAATTATTATGCTTTTTAACTTGTGCACTCCAAAAATTTTGGATATACCTTTCTCTAACCACAAGAAATTGCAATCAAACATATCCTTGAAATTGGAATGTGGTATTTGCTTTATGTCAAGAAATTTCAATTATGTCTTACAAAATAGGAATAAGCTAAGGTATTGATTTTATGTCAAGAAACTAAGAAAGTACAATCATATCCTCAAAATTGGAATAATATAGAATTGATTTTATTATGTGTCAAGAAATTGCAATCTTCTCTTTGAAATTGGAATATAGAATTGATTTTATGTTAAAGATTTGAAATTGGAATATATAATTGTTTTCAAAGAGAAGATTGCAATTTCTCTTGACACAAAATCATCTCATATTCCAATTTCTTGAAATATAAATTCTTCTCTTTGACATAAAACCATTCCATAGTCATTTATCTCGGTCTCTCATTTATGTCTCTCTGAAATCTATCAATACCAACCAACAACCAACAACCACCAACTAGCGCACACCAACTGCATCCGCATTTTCTTAAATTAAAAAGAATAAAAATGCATCCACATAAGAGATATGAGAATATTATCTACATAATTAAAATGATTATATACACTTGCATATATCAACGTAACAGTGTCAAATATATGACTTGAAGAGTTGAGAATTATATTAAGACATATTATTCTCCACATACTTAATGTTTGCTTCTTCCTTTAAGGATGTGTTCTCATCATGTTATTGGACCTGAACTTATCTGAATTGAACTTAACTTAAAAGAACTTCTTAATAGAGATTATTAAACTTGTTATACCTTATTAAACTTATTAGACTTTATTGAACTTATTGAAACTTATTATTATACCTTGCTGAACTTATTGGAACTTATTAAACCTGGTTGAACTTATTTTTTGGTGTTTAGAGAGCCACAAGGGCAGAGGTGAAAATCGATCCCAGATCTTCTGGAATCGGGAAGGGAGCTCTAACCACTTGAGCTATCCTTCACTCTCTAACCTGGTTGAACTTATGAGAACTTAGGCCCTGTTCTTTTAACCTTACTTCCACCTATTCTAGAATTAATAAGTTCATATAAGTTTAGATAGGGGTTAATAATTTTAGATAAGTTCAAATAAGATAAGATATATAAGTTGTGATAAGTTCTGTTTACCTTATTAGACTTGATTAAAACTTATTAGACTTTATATTCAAGTACTTATTATAACTTGAAAACGTTTTGCATGAGACCAGACTCATCGTGAATCCAATATATCTGACATTAATAATCTAAAGTTAAATTAAGGAGACGTTTTTTATGACTACATCTTCTGCACCCATTAAGATTTCGGGGAAGAAGAAAGAAGAAAGTAAGGGTTCATCTTCAAGATTTGTCAAGAAAGATAAACCCACTTTGAAAGAGCTTCAAGCTAAGAAATATCCTTTTCCAGACTCTGACTTTTCTGGCATGTTAAACAAATTGCTGGAAAACAAAAACCATCGAGTTGCCTGAGTCAAAGCGCCCTAAGCATCCCAATTATTGTCCGTATCATAGGTTGATCAATCATCCTATTGAAAAGTGTATAACACTTAAGGAGAAAATTATGCAATTGGCAAAGGATGGGACAATCGAATAAGATGTCGACGAGCCAATGACATCCAATTATGCCACATTAGCTCTTGCACCATCATTTCAGACTCAAACTTTGCAATTTGGAAGTTTGGAGCTTGTGATCATACTTGTTGAGAGTCAACCTATTCGACATGAAGTCTCATCCCAGGTTGAACAACCTACACATCTAAACTCTTGGAATGAAGAAGATGACGAAGGGTGAACATTGGTGACAAGGAGAAGGCCAAGGAAACAAGTGAATACTCCTAAATCACAACCTTCACATCGTAGAAGAAAACAGCAAAGGAAGAGAAAACCTAAGCATTCGAAGGGTAGAAAGAAAGCAAAGGAAGCTAGCAAGCAAAAGGTCCTCCCTATAGACTTTCTTGAGCAAGAGCCGTTGTGTCTCGTAACTTTGGAGGAATATTTCCTAGAAGACTACTTTACTTTGGTTACGGCGAATACGATTTCCTTTGTGGAAAGTGAGGAGAAACAAGTTGATAATGAAACATCAACAAAATCAACTTCACAACAATCCGAGGTGGTAGTAAACCCAAAAATATCTATTGTCTTCGATGCTCTTTCTTCACGCATGGGATGGAGGAAAATTTTTCAATTGCCTAAAGAGATGTGTCAACAGTTATCTCTTGCACTTCAACACCTAGAGTTGTATGTCGATAAGGTAAAAAATGTAACACCCTGACCCCAAACAAATTAGGGAGGGGCCTATTGCCACGAAATGCGCATCAAGGGCCAACAATTGTCCTCATAAACCAACACGAGTCCTTTCAGCACACTTTGTCCTCACTCATGCGCGCCCCAGGAAAACTTGAAGTCACCCATCCCAAGACAACTCCCAGCCAAGCACGCTTAACTGTGGAGTATCTTAGCAAATGATCTCCCTAAAAGGAAAATGCACCTTGTTGATATGAGTAATATATCAAATCCTTTTAAAGCAATCATGAGGGGTATTACAAAAGATGCTGGAGAACCTGCGGAAAATGCCACAAAACGTGTCTCATGCAACGCAACCTTGGCTTTCAAATATGATGACTTGTTGATGGGGTTAAAACCCCACAATAGACCCTTGTTTGTGTCGGGGTACATCCGCGAACAAAAAGTGAGTTGCATTTATTTGATGGTGGATCCGCTGTCAACATTATGCCAAAATCCACTATGACAGAGTTAGGAATCAAGATGGATGAACTATCTACAGTCGCATAGTGATCCAAGGGTTTATTTTTTATTTTTTTTTTTATTTTTTTTTTTTACAGTCAGCATGCAATAGGCATAATACGCCTAGAACTCACAATGGGAGACTTAACTTCATCAACACTCTTTCATGTGATTGACACAAATACATCACACAAAATGTTGCTAGGACAACGCCCTTGGTTGCATGAGAATGGTGTTGTTGCATCGACCCTCCACCAATGTCTCAAGTACTATCGTGGGGGAGAAAATAAGATAAATGGGGATGTTAAACCCTTTAGCAAAGTAGATTCTTACTTTGCTGACGCCAAGTTTTTTGAAGAAGAAGAGGTGTCAAGTGAGATACTACCTTCGCTAGTCCTTTTCACAGGAAAAAGAGAAGTTAAGGAGAGCATTGCTTTGGTTTCAAATGACAAAAAGACATCTCCTGTGGAGGAGAAGTCTCAACAAAAGGTAGAATTGGACGAAAAGAGTGTCTCACAGCTTGTCACAAAAGAAAAAACAAAGTTGTCAACCCCTATTTTGCGATACATCCCAAAATCACGTCGCAAAGAGGAAGAGTCGCCTTTTTTGTGTCAAGAGGTTAACCTTTATGCTAAGGTAGCAAAGCCAATTGATGACACTACTCTCGAAAGCTTGAAGAGTAAAACAATTTTACTATTGGGTAAAGGCACTCAAAACCAAGTTTCTAAGTTATCAACAGAGTTATCTAAGGCAAAAGAGCTTAACAAAGCAAAGTTCGACCAAAATGCATACAAGCTGTTGGCAAAGTCGGGATATGACTTTGAAAACCCAACACCTATGGGTAAGGTAATAGACATTAAACCCAACGAACTCAATGATACTCAGAAAAAACTGCTTGACTATGGTTCTAGTTATCAAGAATCCAAGGCAGGCCTAGGGTTTCAGCGCCCCAAACCCATCAAAATTGGTGTATGGAGTAAAGTGGACACTTCTTCCTCACGGTACATTACTGCCGAGGAACTAGGGAAGGTGAAGGTGAGAACGATGTTCCCACTCCCAGGACTTCTGTATTTGATCGACTTCAACCATCTACTATGAGGAATCATATCTCAGTGTTCGATAGGCTTGGACAATGTGACCATAGGGTGAAAGAAACTTCAAGTTCTCAACCCTTAAGGCGAAAAGTATATGTATTTAACCGCGTAGGCATGACAAATGCCTCTAGCAAAGAACGAAGATAGTCAGATTTTAGTCGCATAAAGAAAAGGGAAGACAATGTTATGAAAAATGACGATCCGAAAAGTGTTGTTCCCTCTCTCATGAAGAGAACGCAAGACATATACATCTTTGAGAAACAATCTTTAAAGGCAAGAGTTTGCACTGTGGTTTTCACTAACCAAAATGAGTCGTCAAACCATGCTATAGAGGTACAAAGGAGGTTGTTTCCACGAACCATGTGACGGCTGAAGAGGTGCCAAATCCCGATGAGGAAATAGAAACTGATGAAACTCCCAAGAAACTTGAAGACGGGGGGCAAGCAACAGTAGATGAGTTAAAAGAGTTAAACCTTGGCACTCTTAAAGACTTACGCCCTTTATACATTAGTGCTCTTCTTACCCAAGCGGAAGAACAAGAGTACTTCACATTACTCTCCGATTACAAAGATGTCATTGCATGGAGTTACAAAGAAATGCCAGCTCTCAACCCGAAAGTCGCCGTCCATCGATTGGCAATCAAAAAGGGTGTGAGCCCAAAGAAGCAATCACAAAGGTGATTCAGGCTAGAGTTGATACCGGAAATTGAATATGAGGTGAACAAACTCATTGATGTAGGGTTCATTCGTGAAGTCAAATACATACATGGATAACAAACATTATCCTTGTGAGGAAGAAAAATGGGCAACTGCGAGTTTGTGTGGATTTTCGCTATTTGAATGAAGCATGTCCCAAGGATGACTTCCCACTTCCAGTCACAGAAATTATGATCGATGCCACCACTGGACATGAGGCATTGTCATTCATGGATTGCAGAGCCGGATATAATCAAATTCACATGATGCCTGAAGATCAAGAAGCCACGGCGTTTCGCGCCCCAAAAGGGATATTTTGCTACAAAGTTATGACATTTGGTGTTCTTCATCACCACCCCAAATAAAGCGTCTAGTCTTTTAATCAATTTCATCAAAAATTGCCCTTGAGATCTTGGTTGTTTGCATAGCATACGAGCTCATGGTTGTCAAGGTGGTTTTTGCTAAAGTGATTCTCCCCGCCAAGGATATGTACTTTGACTTCCACCCTGCCAGCATACGATCAATCTTTTCGCATAGATATGCAAATGTGTCCCGTGTAACTCGACTTGAAAGGGTAGGAATTCCAAGGTAAGTACCCAAATCATCAGTTTCATTTATCTCTAGTGCATGATAGATTTCTGCAACATTTTTCGTGAGCATATTTTGTGAAAAATAAACCCTTGATTTCGAGTAGCTTACCTTGTAACACCCCGAAAATTCGAGTCTTTAAAACAATAAGAGTAACCTTTAACTTTCAAAAACCCAACCATCGAACTCTAGGAGTGTTACTGCTACACTTATTTTCCGTAGAAAATAAATGCAAAGCAAAAATAACATAATATTTAAATAAACTAAGTAGTCTAAGTTGTGGCAAAATAAAATAGTCATTACATCAAAACTGCAATTATTTGAAACCAATAATTGAGAGGAAATAATTAAATTCGGGAATAAACTAAATTATCTTAGCTACGTGATTATTCTAACGTCTCCTCACACGTAACTGAGTACCCTTTTTACCAACCTGCAAAATAAATCAGAAACAAGAAAAGAGAGAAAACTCCCAAAAATCAGATAAACTGAGTAATTCCAACTCCATCCCGTAAAATAAATAATTTTAGTTCAAAACAGTTTATACATAATATAGTCTCATAAATATTTTAATACTCAACCAAGTTCAAATAGTCACATAACATATTATTACTTTATTTAAGAAAGGGAAAGAGAACGCCAGTAAGCCGGGACTAGTCCCTGTCACCACCTGCTTTACAGAGGGTCGCGCGTAACCCCAATTGGCCATAAAATAAAACAGAATGTCCCTAGTGTGCACACCCCTCACTAATACCCAGTGATTAGGAGGAAGACTAACAGCAATATACAATAATTTAAACCAACTAGTAGCAACCATCACTACTAGTGGGCAACCTGTTTTTCACCCTTTCGGGTTTCATTTCCCTTCTTAAATTAAATTTCACTGTACATTTTATTAGATTATATCATCCAATTATACTGTACACAAGTATTGCACAAATCAATTTAATTTCAAGTAACAATACTTCAATTTCAGTATTATTAGACCATAGTCATCCTACATGACATATAGACCATTAATCACGTATAATCAATCATCCAATACCCAAGATTATATTTTTTTTAAAAAAAAACTCATACGATAACAAATAATCATATTTTTCGAAATTACATATACTAGTACACAAAATAGAAAACTCATATATAATATATGATTCCATAATATCATACGATAGCACACTCATCACATATGATTACATAAGCACGTATTTGACACATAATATTTCAAAACAATTTCCTAACGGGATTCTAAAGATGATGGACATTGAAAATTACCTTGATCGTGCGTAAAACTCAAGGTAATTAACCTCCGGAACGGTCACCTAGTAGCCTCCGTCTACAAATAAACGATTCTAAGTTAGATAATTATACGACTATATATAAAAAAAATTGAGCGTGTGATTAATTTATCATAACCCGTAATCTAGTCACCCTAAAAAATAAAATATAAACAACTAATTCTAGAGTTAAAGAACGTATTATATCATCATCATCACCATGATTATCATCATCACCATCAAACTCAGTTGTCGCTCCTTCTTCTTTCATCTTCCTCACCTTGGTCAACCACTCATCTAACATTTGCTTCTCACGAATCTCATCATATATGGTAGGTTTGACTGACATTGCATTCAACTGAGCGTTCACCTGACCATACTCTACAACCTCCAAGTTCAAATTCCTAAGTTCTTCACAAAGTTCCTTGGCTAAAATCATCAAGTTCACTGAATGACTTGTCTTCCTACTCAAAGCATCAGCTACCTTGTTCGTCTTTCCTTCGTGATATAGAATGTCTGGGTTGTAATCGGTTAGCACCTCAAGCCATCTCCTTTGCCTCATGTTCAAATGAGTCTGTGTGAATATGTATTTAAGACTCTTATGGTCCATATACACCTTACACCTCACACCATACAAGTAGTGTCTCCAGATCTTGAGAGCAAACACTACAGCTCCTAGCTCCAAATCATGAGTAGGGTAATTATGTTCATGTTGCTTGAGCTGCCTTGATGCATAAGCTATAACCTTCCCATGTTGCATAAGTACACACCCAAAGTCATTCTTAGATGCGTCACTATAGATTTCAAACCCCTCAGTCCCTGATGGTAAGGTTAAGACTGGTGCTGAGGTGAGTCTTCGCTTCAATTCTTGAAAAGATTGCTCACACCTCTCGTCCCACCGAAACTTAGTAGTTTTCTTCATCAAATTTGTTAAGGGTTGAGCTATCCTCGAAAAGTCTTGTACAAATCTCCTATAGTATCCAGCAAGCCCTAAGAAACTTCTCACTTCGATCACACTTTTGGGTCTTGGCCAATCAGAAACTGCCTGAATCTTGGATGGATCCACCGCAACTCCTTTCTTTGAGATCACATGGCCTAGAAATGCTACCTTCTCTAGCCAAAATTCACATTTTGAAAATTTGGCATATAACTTCTTCTCTCTAAGAATCTCCAACACTTTTCTTAGATGTTCTTCGTGCTCTTCTCTATCCCTCGAGTACACCAAAATATCATCTATGAACACCACCACAAACTTATCCAAATATGGCTGAAAAGTTATATTCATGAGATCCATAAAAGCTGTCGGCGCATTAGTGAGTCCAAAAGGCATAACAGTGAACTCATAATGTCCGTATCTCATGCGAAACGCTGTCTTTGGTATATCTTCCTCAGCAATCCTCAACTGATGGTATCCTGTCCTCAAGTCAATCTTTGAAAAGATCCCAGCACCTTTAAACTGATCAAACAGGTCCTCGATCCTAGGTAATGGATATTTGTTCTTTATAGTGACATTATTCAACTCTCGGTAGTCAATACACAACCTTAAGGATCCGTCCTTCTTTCTCACAAACAAAACCGGTGCTCCCCAAGGTGACACACTTAGCTTTATATAACCCTTCTCCAGCAACTCCTCCAATTGTACCTTCAACTCTTTCATCTCTGCTGGTGCCATTCTATATGGTGCTTTAGAAATAGCTCCAGTCCCAGGCACTAAGTCTATTTTGAAATCCATCTCCCTAACCGGCGGCATCCCTGGAATTTCATCTGGAAACACATCTTGGAATTCTCTCACCACTGGAATGTTCTCTATGGATTTCTCTTCTACACTCACATCTTGCACATGGAATAAATAAATAGGGTAGCCCTTTCGGATATAAGAATGAAAAGTCATGGCTGACACAATACTGATCCCTGGTTTTGACACAACCCCCTGGTAAGAGATTCTATTCCCTCTTGGCCCCCTAAGAGACACCTTTTGGGTATGGCACTCAATTCTAGCCTCATATTTGCTAAGTCAATCCATCCCCAATATCACATCAAAGTCAGTTAAGTCAAACTGAATAAGGTTTGCAAGCAACTCAGTTCCAGCAATGTTAACTGGAATGTCTTGGTATATGGATCTACAAGGAACTACCTCCCCTGAAGGAATTGTTATATTGGTTTGACACAAAGATGAAGGTTTTAAAGCATTTTTATGCACGAGAGAAGTGGCTATAAAAGAATGAGATGCCCCAGAATCAAAAAGTAAGTAAGCAGGTTTTGAGTTCACGAGAAAAGTACCCGTCACAACGTCGGTATTAGAGTCAATCTCGCTCTGGTTCATGACATAGATTCTTCCATTACTGGTCCTACCATTGCCATTGTGGTTGCTTCCTCCGCCATTGTTGTTGCTTTGGCCATTCCCTCCTTGAGCATTGCCATTTTGGCCCTGAGAATTGTTGTTGTTGAAGCGGTTGTTGTAGTTTGAGTTCCTCCCATAACCACCTCCCGTATTGCCATTGTTGTTACCTTGCCCATTCTGAGCTTGATTATTGCCATTCTGCTTCTTTGGGCACTCAAATTTCTTGTGACCAACCTCCCCACATTCAAAGCAAGTAAGAAAATCTCCATTGCAGTTACGTCCTGGATGGCTCTTGTCACATTTACGGCATGGTCAGTTGCGAGATCCTTACTGATTCTGTTGCCCCTGGCCCCGGTGATTATTGCTTTGATTGTTGTTGTTACGGCCTCCCTGCTGACCATTTCCACCATTCCCATTGCGATTACCCCCTAGGTGTGGTCTCTTGTCATAACCTTAAGGGTTCGATGAACTCTCACCATTCCCTTTCCTCTTATGCCTATCCTTGACCTCCTGCTCACGTTTCAAAATCCTTTCAATATTACAAGCTCTATCATAGGCCTCTTTATAAGTAGCAGCAGTACCAGCCCCCGATCACCTTCTTTTGGATCCTAAAAGTCAGTCCATCTTCAAACTTCTGATCCTTGGATCTCTCATCAGGCACTACATTAGGACAAAACCTTGCGTACTCATTAAATTTCTCAGCATACTCCTGCACACTCATACCAGCTGTTTGGTTAAACCTACTAAACTCACTGTATTTCTGCCTCTTGATATGCTCAGGAAAGAAACGATCCCTGATTACTGTCTTAAAAGCCTCCCAGTTAAAATTCTGTTGAGCTCTTATGGTGGCTCCTTCATTTTCCCACCAAATATCAGCAGCCTCACGTAAATAGAATGTGGCTTGATCCACCTTCTAAGCATCAGGGGTACCAGCAGCAGTGAAAATCTTGTCAAAGTCACGTACCCGGTTCTCAACCAACATGGGATCTTCCTTCCCCATAAATAGCGGAGGTTTCAATGCAGCAAGTTTCTTAGCCATAGCAGCTTGAGGGTCGTTGTTATTATTATTGTGGTTGTTGTTGTTATTCAGCTGGTTTTGCAACAACATTCCAAGGTTGTGGTTCATTTGCTCAAGAGCTCTTAACCTAGCAGCAAGTTGTTCAGGAGTCTCAGCCATTTGTGCAATTCTTCTCCAACGAGACCTGGTGTAAACGTGGTAATTTTGCATACACAGTCTGCACAATTTCAACACTAGTGTTACCACCATACACATTTTAACACGACTTATTTAGATCGTGTGAATTGCAATTAAATCATCAACCACGACATACTTTCATGTAACACATCAGCACATATAGAGACAAGAATTAAGCGATTTATTAAATCTCAATAGCATTCAAAGAGTCGGCCAAATTCCAAACCAAATAATGCATCAACTTAGCATTAGACTATAAATTCGCGCATTGCTTTGTGATTTCACTATCACCCGACCAAGTCATTACTAGTCTTGACTAAAGTAAGCATAAGAAAATAAGAGCTTTGTCCTATATAAATACAATAGATAGAAAAAATGAATTGATTTTTTTTTATTAATAATCATAAAATAGCAAGGTATAAATATATTAATCAAAATTATTTTATTGCAAAACCAGAAGAGAATGAAAATCCTCTTTGAAATAAAATACTAGTACTAAATAGCTCAATAAACTACTAGTTACAAATAAACCAAAACTATAGTTTCTAGTCATAAGAAACTAGCTTTTATTTGTAAAACTAATATATAAAAATTTTAACCAAATAAACTAAACGTAGCTTAAATAAAATAAATAAATAATTCAATTACTATTCCCCCTTGACTCTCACGAGCTTCACCTTCCTGGGGCTCATCCTTCTCCTCATCATCCAGGTTATAGTCAAAGTCTCGCTTAGCTTCCATCATTGCCTTCTCAAGGTAGTTCACAGTAGGGATCCATTGTTCATCATAATAATACTTATCATTCGGTTTACCATTAATGTATAAATCAACATACTTCTTTGTAAGTTGAGCATAGGGTCCCTTCCCAATTAACGTGTGTAGAAGTATTTGAGATCGCCTCTCTGGAGTGAGATAATCAGATTGTCCCCAAAGTATATAGTAATGAAAGTGCTCAATGCAGAGATTTAAGCGGTACACGTAATGTCGAATATTTTCATTATAATTCATACGAATCCTGTAAGGAGAATCAAGTAATAAATGTGTACTCTTCCTAGCACTCGACTTTCTTGCAGTTTTAAGTACTCGTACCATCTAATAAAAGAAAGTAAATAATCACATAATAAGTATTAAATAAAAGTACTATAAAACACATAAATCCCTTATCGTGATTCCCACACTCACGGCTTTCCTAAGCTTTAAAACAATAAGAGTAACCTTTAACTTTCAAAAACTCAACCATCGAACTCTGGGAGTGTTACTGCTACACTTATTTTCCATAGAAAATAAATGCAAAGCAAAAATAACATAATATTTAAATAAACTAAGTAGTCTAAGTTGTGGCAAAATAAAATAGTCATTACATCAAAACTGCAATTATTTGAAACCAATAATTGAGAGGAAATAATTAAATTCGGGAATAAACTAAATTATCTTAGCTACATGATTATTCTAACGTCTCCTCACACGTAACTGAGTACCCTTTTTACCAACCTGCAAAATAAATCAGAAACAAGAAAAGAGAGAAAACTCCCAAAAATCAGATAAACTGAGGAATTCCAACTCCATCCCGTAAAATAAATAATTTTAGTTCAAAACAGTTTATACATAATATAGTCTCATAAATATTTTAATACTCAACCAATTTCAAATAGTCACATAACATATTATTACTTTATTTAAGAAAGGGAAAGAGAACGCTAGTAAGCCGGGACTAGTCCCTGTCACCACCTGCTTTACAGAGGGTCGCTTGTAACCCCAATTGGCCATAAAATAAAACAGAATGTCCCTAGTGTGCACACCCCTCACTAATACCCAGTGATTAGGAGGAAGACTAACAGCAATATACAATAATTTAAACCAACTAGTAGCAACCATCACTACTAGTGGGCAACCTGTTCTTCACCCTTTCGGGTTTCATTTCCCTTCTTAAATTAAATTTCACTGTACATTTTATTAGATTATATCATCCAATTACACTGTACACAAGTATTGCACAAATCAATTTAATTTCAAGTAACAATACTTCAATTTCAGTATTATTAGACCATAGTCATCCTACATGACATATAGACCATTAATCACGTATAATCAATCATCCAATACCCAAGATTATATTTTTAAAAAAAAAAACTCATACGATAACAAATAATCATATTTTTCGAAATTACATATACTAGTACACAAAATAGAAAACTCATATATAATATATGATTCCATAATATCATACGATAGCACACTCATCACATATGATTACATAAGCACGTATTTGACACATAATATTTCAAAACAATTTCCTAACGGGATTCTAAAGATGATGGACATTGAAAATTACCTTGATCGTGCGTAAAACTCAAGGTAATTAACCTCCGAAACGGTCACCTAGTAGCCTCCGTCTACAAATAAACGATTCTAAGTTAGATAATTATACGACTATATATAAAAAAAATTAGAGTGTGATTAATTTATCATAACCCGTAATCTAGTCACCCCAAAAAATAAAATATAAACAACTAATTCTAGAGTTAAAGAACGTATTATATCATCATCATCACCATGATTATCATCATCACCATCACTGACATCCAAACCCCAAATCCACTAAATCAATACAGAGTAACCCAAAATCCACTAAATGAATACAAAGTTTTTTTTTTAAAAAAAAAATAAAAAAAAATCAATCAACTCAAAAATCCAACGGACCAAATATTAAAACTAAAACAAGATGGAAAGTGACGAGTTGCAGGTGACTTCCGAACTCGGCAAATTCGGCTTCGAAATTTTTTTTTTTAGAAGAGATAGTTAACCTGAGAAAAGATTGAAAGTACAGTATTGAAATTTGAGGTTAAGGGGCTTTATATAATTTGAGTTGTTTAGCATTCTAGAAATTTCACAAGATAAGGGTCAAACTTATCTTGAGTTTGTTACATAAACTCAGTAAACAAATTTTCAAAATTCCTTTTTATCAGCTTTCAAACCAATCTCTGTATGTTATCCAAAATCAGTTTTTTTTTTTTTTTTTATCAAATCCGAAAATAATAATAATAATAATAATAATAATAATAATAATAATAATAATAATAATAATAATAATAATAATAATAATAATAATAATAATAATAATAATAATAATAATAATAATAATAATAATAATAATTAGTTTTAAAGTTTATTTATTTATTTTTGAAAAGAAATCGTTGACTAAAAATACTCCAAAATTAATACTCCAAAATTTGGGGTATTACATACCTTCTGAACAGATACGCTATAGAAACGAGCAAGGCACTCTTGAATAATTATTGCTTGTTCAACATTAGCCTCTGCAAAGAGTATAATGTGGTCGGCAAAACACAAATTTGAAAGCTTTAGCCCATTTCTACTAGCATAGATCGGTTTCCATCGATTCTCCATAATTGATTCCTCAATGAGTTGATTAAACCGCTCCATACATAATATAAAATGTAAGGAGACAAGGGTTCCCCTTGACGAATTCCATGCCTGGTTTAAAGATTTGAGTAGGCCCTCCATTCCATAGTACATTCATTGATGAAGTCGTAATACATTCCATAAATCATGAGCGGGGGGAAACGAATTACATAGAGAGTGTCTCTTATAAAATCCCACCTCAAACGATCATAAGCCTTCTCAAAATCGATTTTTATTTCCATTAGATCCTTTCCTCTTTTTTTTCTGTCTCATAGTATGAATCACCTCTTGAACAATAACTATGTTGTCTGTAATTTGTCTTCCGGGAACAAAACTTGTTAGAGTACATGCACGAGGTCAAGTGAGGCATCATAGGTTTGATCCTATTTACAATAGCCTTTGTAATATTTTATATGCAACTGTATAAAGGCTAATAGGCCTGAATTAAGTAGTGTTTAGGGTAAAAATACCCTAGACACGTGGACCAATGAGAGGAGGCCACGTGTCGAGTTTAGGATGGCCCACGTGGCCCAATATCCCCTTGACACATGGACCCCTTGGATAAATCTCTGAAATGGCGGCCTTCAAGGGCCCAAAATCCCAAGAAGCGCCGTAAAATAGCGCAGCCCACTCAAATCTAGGTCAAGTGACCTAGATAGGGGCACATTCTCCAATGACCCTATAAAGGAGATATTTCCCCACTTTGGGGACACATTCAATCATTTATTACACCTACATTCTCTCTCATCAGAGAAACACCTGAGCTTGGAATCCAAGCAGATCCCCACCTAAATTTCCGTACTCTTTATTCCCTTTCAAGTTACTAACTTGATCTTCGGAGGCGGAGCTCCAACCACTCGGAGTCTCCGTTGTTTTGCAGGTACAGCTTAGCTGGACCAATCTTTGTGACGTAACTCTCCCGAGGGACAAAAACACCCAAAACATTTGGCGCCGTCTGTGGGGAGAGTACCTCGAAGATGGTTCAAGAGTCTGTACCACCCCCTAAGCGTCTGGGCGATGACCCGGAAGTTTTCACAGACCAGGAGGATGAAGATCCTCAGGTTGAAACCTATACAGCCGATGATGGCTCTTTGATAACCAAGCGCATCCGGCCCAGAGATACTCTGAAGCGGGGTGCCACCCAGGCGGGTACAAATCGACCTCCTGGGCAGCCGGAAGGGGAAACCCTCACAGCAGCTGGATTAGCTCCTATCACCCGAGACGAACTCATGAGGTTCATGACAAGTTTCAAGGGTGAAATCAAAGATCTGATCACTAAGAGCCGAGCTGGCCCAAGTAGGGGTCAGTCGGCAAAGAAGAATACTCTGGAAAAGGGGAAGTCAGTCAGAGATCGGCAGCCAACTCCTCATCCAAAGGAGAAGGCAGCCGGGACCATTGATTGGTCCTAAATTCTTCTGCCTAAGAGGAATATCAAAAATCCTCGCCGGACTCAACAGCCGGTAGGAAGCAAAAAATCAACTCTTGATGCCCGAGAGATCATCACCCGCAAGAGGAATCAACAGTTGTCTGAGTCGGCTTCTACGTTGAATTTTCCAGACAGCTTCAACAATACTTCTGCAGGGAATGCACTTTCCTTGCATGAGAGCCAGACAGGCGGTAATATCGTCCATTCTGGCCCTCAAATGATTGGGATTGCACCGTATGTACCTTCTCAGGTCTACGGTCAGTATCCTCCTTATTTCATGCAGCCGGCCTTCTTCGGAGGTCAGGCGGCATACAACAATGTCCAGCCACTGGACTGACAGCTCCGTCTGCTTCGCCTGGGTGAACAACCTTCTGCGTTCACCCGTGAGATAACCGAGGCGGCATAGCCGGCGAAGGTTAAAAATGTGTTGGTAGCTACCTATGACGGTACCACCAACCCGGAAGATCACCTCATGGCATACACCAACCTCATGTACTTACAAGGGATAACGGCTCTGTTGGTTCCTTGAATGGGGATCAGAAGACGGCCCGGGAGTGTTATCTCTCAGCCGTCAAAGATACTATGGCCTCAGACGGCCAGGAACCAATAGAACTTGACAATGTCAAGAATGCCGACCCAGCCCCAGCCCCAGCCCCACCAGCAGCCGAAAAGAAAAGAAAGGCACCGTTGCTGGTGGAGGTGAAAAAAGAGAAAAAATAGCAATCACTGACCGGGGAGCGGTCAGCAGAGCTCCGTCCCCAACCGGTTGGAGACCATATTGATATACCTCTGGACGACAGCCGTCCAGAGCGTACGGTTAAGGTTGGACAGCTGCTTATGCTAAATTGGGTGCAGATATGCACCTCCTGTTGAAGGAAATCAAAGACATCTTTGCCTTTGAAGTGGAAGAGATGCCAGGCGTCAGCCCGGATCTTGCTGTCCACAAACTCGCCGTGGATCTTAAAAAGAAGCCCATCCGGCAAAATAAAAGAAATCACGGCGAGGAAAGAAGTCAGGCGGCAGCTGCCGAAGTAAAAAAGTTGTTGGACGTTGGGTTCATTCGGCCATGTAATTTCCTCGATTGGGTGGCAAATGTTGTTCTTGTAAAGAAGCCGAATGGTACCTGACGTATGTGTGTTGATTACACAGACCTCAATAAGGCATGTCCCAAGGACAGTTATCCGCTTCCTAAGATCGACAGTCTGGTCGATTCGACAGCCGGTCATGCCTTGATGAGTTTCATGGATGCCTACTCCGGCTTCCATCAGATACCCCTGTGGAAGAAAGATCAAGAGAAGACGGCCTTCGTCACTGATCAGGGGTTATTCTGTTACACTGTGATGCCATTTGGCTTGAAAAATGTGTCGGCTACATTCCAACTGTAGGCAATAATTTCAAGCCTTCATAATCCCACTAGCTTGAACCCCACTGTGATCATACACTAAAGTACGGTGGCGTCCAAAAGGGAAGAAGATAGAGAAAAAGAGTCGCCAACAAGTTTTAGGAACCTGTAAACCGTTCATAGGATGAAGGTTACACCCCTTAACGATCCAAGAGATCGTCAACTCCATAAGGTCTAGAACCAAATAAGGGTTCGGGGATGAAGGTACAAATCCAACCTAAAAGAGATTGAACCTGCCCTAATAATAGGCCTCTACTTTATTCTGATCGTATTCATGTGCGCTTTTTGATTAACATGCAATCAATAGGATTACCCTAAACCGGTTTATCTATGTTGGTTGAATTTAATGCACAAACAAATCTATTATTGGCGACCACTTGAATTTATAATCAAATTAACCTAATAAGATTATTAAATATCTTATTAAGCGTGATTACAAGTACCAATTCCCTTTAAAACATGCATAAAAGGTGTGATCAAGCAACAAAGAATAAATATCAAGCAACATAACAAATTAATTATAATCATTAGGATAAACATGAATAATAATAATCATAAAAATAATAATGATAATAAAATCATCATCATAAAATTATAATATTCATAATCATCATAAATCATAACAATTATAATCATAATCATGTTCATGTTAATAAAAATAGCAAGATCCTAGGCATGATACTAACAAGATTAATAACAAACCCTAGCATGTCACTAAGCAATAAAAATCAAATCTTTAGCCCTTACATGATACTAACAATCATAAATATTAGGAAGAATATAGGAAGCATCGTAACAATCATATTTAATATTAAAATTACCCTAGACATGATACTAGGAATATCATAACAACAATTTAAACATGATTTCTACATCATAACATCAATTAAAACCATTAAAGCACTTACTTTGACGCCTCGTACCTCTTTCTAATAACAAAATACACACGTTAGTAACTTCAAGGAAAATAATAATCAAACAATTAAATTAAATAATTGAAAGAGAGATTTGGGACCAAACCCTCAGAAATTAAAGCTTTCACGTCTAGGGCGAAGGCAACTTCGAATATGGCTAGGTGTATCTTGATCTTGTGAATGCGGAATTTTGTATGTGAAAGCAAGTTTAGAAAGAGAGAGAGAGAGAGAGAGAATAATCAGGAAAACTTGATGAGAATTGGTGAATGATAGATGTAGATGATGATTGATGATGATTGATGAAAACAGAGTTTTTAATACGATATTTATAGATAAAATCAGCCAAAAAAGATAATTTAACAAAACAGAGTCTGGCGCTCAGGAAACAGAGCTGGCGCCAACCCTGGCTAGATGGCGCCAGGCACCAATGGCTAGCGCCAGGCGCCAATGGCTAGCGCCTGGCGCCAAGCCTGGTTCTAGGCGCCAAGGCCTAGGGTTGGACGCCAAGCTTGATTTCGACGCGTTTTCGAAAATCTGATAAATTTACCGTACTGGAGGATAAAATAATATAATTTCTTCGAAAATGCTATTTGATTTTGATTAAAACTCTGAAAAGTCAACAAAGTCAACTTATCAATGCTAAATGAATTAGGAATGAAAAGAACCTTTTAGAAGATTCTAGAAGACTAAAACCATTCCTAATTGCATTAGGAATGATAAACCATATTAGGCCCTCCCCAAGATCATTGGGCCGTACATAAAGCTCAAATCGGGCCCAGTTTGGTAAATTAGCCATAACTTCCTCAATATTCATCGGAATTGGGCTTATAATATATCGTTGGAAAGGTCTTTGCAAGCCCCATCCAACTACACCACTATTGGACCCATATCATGGACCAACCAAACTGGATTGGCTGTTTTCTTAAAATAAAGTTTTCAAAAACAGAGAGAAGAGAAAAGAAATAAAAACTTTCCGCAACACTAGACCTTTCCACACTTTCGTTTCATTCGATTATGATTCGACGTGAAAGGTACTCATCACTGGGTTTGGTTTTGGGGAGACACAAATGGGTGTCTACACCAACGGATGATTAATACGGTCTTCATTAATCAAATTGGGAGGAATGTGGAGGCGTAAATTGATGACATGATAGTCAAATCCAAGGAGCAGGCGGATAACCTTGCTGATCTCCGAGAAACCTTCACCACACTCAGGCGGCATAGGGTTATGTTAAATCCTAAGAAATGCGTCTTTGGTGTTGAGTCTGTGAAGTTTCTCGGATTTCTGATTGATCAAAGGGGGATATAGGCTAACCCTGAGAAGATACAAGCGGTAATTGACATGAAGTCACCCCGCACTGTCAAGGAAGCTCAAAGAATAACCGGTTGCCTGGAGGCCTTGGGGAGGTTCCTCAGCTGGTCAGGTGACAAATGCCTTTACTTCTTCCAAGCAATCAGGAAGAAGACCAGATTTGAATGGGGGGATGATGCTGAGGCGGCCTTTCGACGGCTGAAAGAACACTTGCACTCTTTGCCAAGGCTTGTTAGTCCACTGCCTAAATAGGTGTTATACATGTACCTAGACGTTTCAGATCACGCCCTCAGTGCTATTCTCCTTGCTGAGAGAGACGACATTCAGCTCCCGGTCTATTTCATTAGCCATGTTCTAAAAAATGCTGAGCTCTGATATCCCATGGTGGAAAATTTTGGCCTTGCCTTGTATATGGCTTTCAAGAAATTGAAACCGTATTTTCTGGCCCATCCGGTGGTAATATACACCGACCAGCCCCTCAAGCGGCCAATGTCTACCTTGGAATCATCCGGCAGAATGTTGAAATGGGCTATTGAAATGCAAAGTCTTGAAATCACTTTTGAACCTAGAAAGGCAATGAAAGGTCAGACGTTTGCCGACTTCATTGTTGAAATGACACGACCGGTGCAACCGGATAACATTGACCAGGTTTGTAAAGTGTATGTAGACGGGAGCTCGACGAAAAACGGCTGCGGTGCAGGAATTATATATGAGTCCCCTAAGGGGGACATATTTGAATATGCACAGCAGTTTAAGTTTCAAGCCTCAAATAACGAGGCGGAGTATGAGGCCCTGCTAGCCGGAATTCGCATGTGTAAGGAAGCAGGGGCAACTAAAATTGACGCCTACTCTGATTCACAGTTGGTCGTTAGCCAGTATGAGGGAAAATATGAGGCAACTCATCCGGCTATGATCAACTACCTTCAGGCAGTCAAAGAAGAGGCTGGGGCACTTGAGGAATTCCGTCTGAATCAAGTGCCCAGGTCGGATAACAATCAGGCGGATGCATTGTCCAAATTGGCTTCATCCGCCTGCTGTGATACGCCTCGGTCGGTCTTTTGGTAAGTTCTTGAAAAGAGAAGCATATATGAAGAGCCCATTGGAATTCTGGACCGAAGCTCTACCTGGATGGATGGCATCCGGGCATATTTAGCAGACGGCATACTTCCTGATTCACCACAGGAAGCAGCCGTCATGAAGAAGCGAGCAGCAAACTTCGAGTTGAGAAACGGAGAGCTCTTCAAGGCGGGTTTCCTTAAACCTCTATTGAAGTGTGTTACCCCAGATAAGGGGAAAAAAGTTCTCGAAGAATTGCATGCTGGGTAACGTGCCTCTCATATAGGCGTCAGGTCCCTAGCCGTCAGAGCCAAGCGACATTACTTTTGGCCTACTCTTGAAGCAGACGCTAAAGAGTTGGTGAAGAGATGTGAAAAATGGCAGAGGTTTGGCAAACTTATTAACCGCCCGGCTACTGACCTGACGGCAATCCACACCCCAGTCCCGTTTGCTAAATGGGGCATGGATATCTTAGGTCCTTATATGCCTGCTCCAGGCGGAAAGCGCTACATTTTGGTGGATGTGGATTATTTTACCAAATGGGTAGAAGCTGAGCCGATTAAGAACATCAAGACAAAGGATGTCATCTCTTTCATTTGGAAGAACATCATCACCCGGTTTGGGGTACCTATGTCCATGGTGTTTGATGATGGTCCTCAGTTTGAAACCCCTCATCTTAAGACTTAGTTGGGAGACCAGGGTAACTCACATTGTTTTGCATCAGTCGGCCGACCCCAAGCAAACGGCCAAGTCGAAGCCTTCAACAAACTCATCTCAGACGGCATAAAAAAGAAAATTGAAAGAACCGGTGGCTTATGGGCAGAAGAGCTAATCCATGTCCTATGGGCCATCCGGACTACTGCCAAAGGGGCAACCGGTGAAAACCCATTTCTAATGGAATACGGTGCAGAAGCCGTCCTGCCCATTGAACATTACGAGCCGACTCTACGAGTCATGCTTTATGACGAAGAGGCAAACTGGGAGGCCATGCGGCTAGCATTGGACTCCCTCCCGGAGCGCAGGGGCAACGCTGCCCTGCGCCATGAGATATACCGTCTGAGAATGACCAGAGCCCACAACAAGAAAGTGCACAAGCGTCCTTTGAAAGTTGACGACTTTGTGTTACGAAAAATGGAGGCAACCGGTAGGGCCAATGAAGCTGGAAAGCTAACCCCTAATTGGGAAGGCCCCTACCGGATTTATGAAGAAGTCAGGGATGGCACCTACCGTCTGGAAACTCCAGACGGCCGCCGTCTGCCTAGAACTTGGAATGTAGATAATTTAAAAAAGTACTACTTCTGAGAAATGTAAATTTTTTATAAACAGTAAGTCAATTAATGAGAAATCGGACTTTGTTTGCAAAATTGTTTTGCTATTTTTATTACTTATCCTTCTGGGTTATCCTAAGATGAAACTGACGTTAGACTGCCTAAGTTTGACACTTAGCGTAAGTTCAACTATATAATTGTCTGCCCGCCTGGGTAATACTCAGACGGACTCTCTGTTTAACTAACTAAGTTTGATACTTAGTGTAATTTAATGTTATAATTGCTTGTCCACCTGGGTAATACTCAAACGGACTCTTTGTTTAATTAACTAAGTGTGATACTTAGTGTAATTTAATGTTATAATTGCTTGACCGCCAGGGTAATGCTCAGACGGACTATTTGTTTAACCAACTAAGTTCGACATTTAGTGTAAATTCAATGTTGTAATAACGCTCGACCAACGGTACGGTCCGATTAAAAAACTAAGCATAAAACCGCTTAGTGGCTATACAACCGGTCTCAAACAGGACCAAAGGCCAAAATGGCCGGATGGTTGCTTATTTTATAAAATCGTCTATCCCAACATGGACAAAGGCGTCCGGCGACGCCCCTCCAGGTGCAATCCTCGCAGAGAACAGACTATTTGTCGGTTCTACGTACCTATGCAGACGACGAAAATTGAACGACCGAATTGGTCAACTCATAGTCGTCTGACCAGAATAATCTATGAAGAACGATTAAGTTACCGAATATCGGATGCCCCGAGGCATCAGTCGATTATCGGCTGAAGTTCTCACTTAGGTTATTTATTCCAAAGTTGCACACTCTCTCCCAATTGGGGAAAAAGATTTTGTGTAATGGTTATGTGATAACCCCAGACGAAATATTACCGCCTGGGTAAGAGGCTCAAAGCACCCGCTCTAATGGCCGGCTGTGCACTTGGTTTGGGGAAATCACCATTGTGATTGATTGGCCTAAAAACACTCCATACTTCTCCTAGTATCAAGTGTTTTCAAGCCAATCAATCAATTTGCAATAAAACCAACCACACAGCCGTCCAGGGGCAAGAGCACCCGGATTACAAATTGCCGCATGCTTTTTTAAGTTAGGCAAAATATTAAAGAATTGCAAACATACGCAAAATTCAAATTGAAAAATTCAAACACAAACATATATAAACACCGACTGAGTCAGAATACTTCATTAATATTAAAAATGGCACAAAGGCCAGAATAAGTGTTAACCGGAATCACATCCGGTGAAGAGAAAGAAATAAAATGTTAACCCAACTCCATAGTTGGTAAAGATACAACGCTACACGGCATACAAGCCGGTAAAGAAACAAATTGGCATACTGCCGCAGAATGTGGGGAGGCCTACCTAGGGCTGAGGTGGATGCTGCTGCTCCGGCTGATTTTTGCCAGTTGGGCCTTCATTTTGCTCATCCGCCGCCGGCTCCTCATTATCAGAGACTTCATATCCTTGCTCGGCAGCCCAATCCTTTAAGCGAGGCGGAGGAGCCTCACCCAGCACTTGGGCATCATACACCTCACTAGCGTAATCATACCTGAGTTTATAGACGTCAAAGTCTATATCTGGGTAGAGGAGGCTCCAAGTGATCTTCAGTCGGGCTAAATTATCTCGCTCATTCTCCTCCATCAGCCGCTTTTTCTCTTGGGCGAGCTCGTCCGACTGCTTGTTTCGCAGAGTGACGATCTCAACCCCCAGGCGGGAAACGTCTACTCGGAGTTAGGCGTTTTCCTTATCATCATCCTCTAATGCCTTGTGCTCAAATTTGGCATCCTTCAGCTTTTGCTCAAGGTCATCAGCCCGGCTGGTGGCTTCATCGTTCGTAGTCGTCAAGCTCCGGATCAGCTCCTCCTGTTTCAACTCTACTGCTTTAATCTTTAAATCACACATATAATTAGCATATTCAGCAGAGTTGAGGTTTTCAAGGGCCCTCTGTTTGGCGTCATTTACCTCTTCTTGTTTCCGCCTAAAGGGGCCCCGGAGGCCATCCATTCTCAGCATTACCTGAGAAAAGAGCAGTCGGATTATGATATACTTAGTTAAAATAAAGAAAAAGTATTGGGGTTGTGGATTTTTTACCTCAGCCAGTTGGCCCATTATCCGGTCGAAGTCTACCACCTGCAGGTCAGGTATGGAGTTCTTCTCCGACCGGGTGAGGGTCCTCACCATCCGTTTTGCGAAACCTACAAGATTCGGCTCGTCGGATATCAGATCTGCACCAAAAGTAGTACTCTGTGAGTAAGAGGCAGCATAGTTGGCACTCATCCGTTGTCGGCTGCTGACTGAACCCCCAGAGGGGTTTACCTTAGTCTTGACTCTCATGAAGTCAAGTGGCCAAGGTATTTCAATCCTTCCCTTACCTTGGGTATCCGGATGGGGCGCAGGCTTCTGCTCCTCCCCGGTTGTTGCCGCACCGGCTGCAACATTAGGTGGCTCGCCACCCTTCGATGCCGTAGAGGCATCCGGCGCTTTCTGCTGTGAGCGTTCTGAGCTTTCGCTCAAAATCTTCATCGCAGCAGGAGATTTGCCTCCGATCGTTGGACGATCGGATTTGGCAGCAGAGTTTGTCTGGGGAGGAGGGTCCTTTCTGGCGGCCTTCGCAGCCGGAGCTTTCTCCAGATCCTCTCCTTGCCTTTTGAGAAGCTTTGAGAAGGATCGTGGCACTAGCTTTGCAGAGTCCTGAGAAATGAACAAGGTTAAGTATACCCAACCGGCAAATTGCGTTAGTAAAAATATAATAATAATAATGATAATAATAATAATAATAATAATAATAATAATAATAATAATAATAATAATAATAATAATAATAATAATAATAATAATAATAATAATAATAATAATAATAATAATAATAATATATACTCAGGCGGTCTTACCCCGCCTTTTTTGGACTCTTTGGCGTCAACGGCTACCTTCTTGGCAAGAGCCGCCTCCTTGCACAGCTAGCCGCTGACTTAGCCGGTGTCTTTGCCGGGTCGACCATTTTCAAGGCGTCGACTGCATGAATAGAATTCAAGGTTAGAAGAAATTGTGGCAAGTTTGTAATAAAAATAAAATAACAAAAACTCCGGATGTAAGGTGATATACCCTTGGGAAACATGGGACTTAACCCGGAGGCGGACAAGAAGCATTCGTCCTTGAAGAAGTCCGGATGGGGGATCTAGTTTTTGGGAACTATAATGTGAGTCCCATCCCCCATGGGCTCGGTTGTGGTCTCAAAAAATCCCGGATCCATTATTTGCTCCCGGGCCTTAGTAGATAGCTCCGGGAGAGGGCATTTCCTGCCTAGAAGAGCCGTTCGGTTATGTCTCAGAGTTGGGGAAGAAATCAGATAAAATTTGTCCTTCCACCCGGACCACTTGGACACTTTGTCCAAACTCATCAAATATTAAAGGAAGGTAGTAAGAGTATACCATGCCCCATGGCCGCCTAGGACCTTGCTCAAATAATGCATATGAGCGAAGGTGGAGAAACTGGGATTTATATTCTAGAGCTCGCAGGCGGCTGTAGACACCCATTTGTGTGCTCCCCGAAACCAAACCCAGTGATGAGTACCTTTTACGTCGAATCATAATCGAATGAAGTGAAAGTGTGGAAAGTTTAGTGTTGCGGAAAGTTTTAATTTCTTTTCTCTTCTCTCTGTTTTTGAAAACCTATTTTAAGAAAACAGTCAATCTAGTTTGATTGGTCCATCATATGGGTCCAATAATAGTGTAGTTGGATGGAGCTTGAAAAGAGCTTTCCAACGATATATTATAAGCCCAATTCCGATGAATATTGAGGAAGTTATTGGGTCTGGTTTGAGCCTTATATGCGGCCCAATGATCTAGAGGAGGGCCTAATATAGATTTATCATTCCTAATACAATTAGGAATGGTTTTAGTATTCTAGATTCTTCTAGAAGGTTCTTTTCATTCCTAATTGAATTAGCATTGATAAATTGACTTTTGTTGACATTTTAGAGTTTTAATCAGAATCAAAGAACGTTTTTTGAGGAAAATACGATTTTATCCTCCTGTACGACAATTTCTATCTGATTTTAAGAAAACGCGTGGATTTATGAGTCAGCACCAAACGCCAACTGTAGCGCCTAACGCTACGCTTGGCGCCTGGCACTAGCCTTAGCGTCTGGCGCTAAGGTCAGCGTTTGGCGCTAACCTGGATTTTTTTGCGTCAGAACTCTGTTTTTGATGTTTTATCTTTTTGGCTGATTTTCTCTATAAATAGTCTCATAAAAACTCCGTTTTCATCATCAGTTTTTCATCAATTCTCACCAACTCTCATCAAGATTCTCTTGATTATTTACTCTCTCTCTCTCTCTCTTTTCTAAACTAGCTTTTTCTCAAATATAAAAATTCCGCACTCATTAGATTTAGATACACCTAGCCATATTCGAAGTTGCCTTCGCCCTAGACGTGAAAGGTTTAATTTCTGAGGGTTTGGTCCCAAATCTCTCTTTCCATTATTTAATTTAATTGTTGTTTTATTATTTTCCTTGAAGTTACTAACGTGTGTATTTTGTTATTAGAAAGAGGTACAAGGCATCAAAGTAAGTACTTTAATGGTTTTTATTGATGTTACGATATAGAGTTCATGCTTAGGTTGTTATTATGATATTCCTAGTATCATGTCTAGGGTAAATTTAATACTAAGTATGATTGTTATGATGCCTTTTATTTTCTTTCTAATATTTATGATTGTTAGTATCATGTTAGGGTTAAAGCTTTGATTTTTATATGTTAGTGACATGCTAGGGTTTGTTATTAATCTTGTTAGTATCATGCCTAGGATCTTGCTATTAATATGTTTTAACGTTGATATGATTATTTTAAGTATGATTATAATTGTTATAATTTATAATAATTATTATTATGATTATGTCGATTGTTATGATTATTTTATAATGTTGCTTGCTTATTTATTGTTATTGCTTGATCACACCTTTTATGCATGTTTAAAGAGAATTTGTACTTGTAATCATGCTTAATAAGATAATTAATAGGAAAATTTGTCTAGAAGGGACTAATATATTCACCATTTTGTCAAGAAGGACCTTTTATGTCGAAATTTGTCTAAAAGGACCTTATAAGTATGTTTTGTTGTTTATAAAGACCTTGACATCGGAATTCGGCGTTTAACTTTGATTTTCTGGCGTTGACCCCCACGTGCATGTCACGTGACATTAAAAAAATTACCCTCTCCCTTTTTTTTCCCTTTTTCCCTCCAACCCTAGCGTTCAAAACACTAGCAAAGTCAAACACCGGATTCCAATGTTAAGGGGAAAAAAGTGAGGGTATTTTTTTTAATGCCATGTGACATGCACATGGGGGGATCAATGTCGGAAAATCAAAGTCAAAACGCCGAATTCTAATGTCAAGGTCCTTCCAAACAACAAAACATACTTATAAGGTCCTTTTAGACAACTTTCAGGATATAAGGTCCTTTCAGACAAAATAGTGAACATATAAGTCCCTTCTAGACAAATTTTCCTAATTGATAATCTTATTTAGGGTTAATATGATTATAATTCAAGTGATCGTCAATAATAGTTTATTTGTGCATTAATATTCAACCAACATAGATAAACAGGTTTAGGGTTAAACCTATTTATTGCATGTTAGTCAGAAAGCGCACATGAATACGATCAGAATAAAATAGAGGCCTATTATTAGGGCAGGTTCAATCTCTTTTAGGTTGGATTTGTACCTTCATCCCCGAACCCTATTTGGTTCAAGACCTTATGGAGTTGACGATCTCTTGGATCATTAAGGGGTGTAACCTTCACCTCGTGAACGGTTTACAAGTTCCTAAAAAAACTTGTTGGCGACTCTTTTGCTCTATCTTCTTTCCCTTTGGACGCCACCATACTTTAGTGTATGATCACAGTGGGGTTCAAGCTAGGGGTTAACGCTTGAAATATTCCCTACAGCGGCGATGTAACTTAGAATATTCACCCACGAGTTGGGGGTGAGCTGCCAAACTCCTAAATCGTACCCCTTCGGGATTTTCCTAATCCCGGTGTGGAGGGGGAACCGGAGGCCGACTTCGATGACCGCCTCGTAGTAGACAAAGTAATGGTATGCATTATTAATGTCATCGCTCCAGGCCATTACTGCGTCAGCCGGCGAAACGATGATGTCCCAGCCCCTTCCAAAGGGGTGCTTCTCTTTAAAAGCCCTAAAGCCGCTCTTTAGTAGGGCAATGTTACCCGGCAGCATCCTAGTCCGTTTGGGGTTGGGGTTGTTGGCGACCTTAGGCAGCTGCTGATAGTCAGCCGCAAAACTATCTTGGTCAGAGCCGGAAGATTCGGCCCTTGATCCTTCGCCGGCCTCAGCATCGCTGGTTCCGTTAGAGGAGGCGGCTTTCTCGTCGCCTACCTCTCGTACCCCCGAGCTCCCGGAAGTAGAGGGAGCCTCTTCATCAGACCTACTCTCCTCCAAATCCCTCTGTTCCCCGTCTGGGACAACCTCATCGGCTGACACTGATATAGTGCGCCGGCTCCTAGACCTTTTGGCCGTCTGTTTCGTTCTGGCCATTGTATCCTGCACAGACACAGAGAGGGAGGAATTCGGGGATGAGCACATCAGTTCTGACAGTCCAGAAAAGGCACCCCCTGTTCTAGACTCAGCCATTCCGGGGTACCGACTGAGTGTCCTAGGCAGTGCCGAGTGTGGATTGAGAACTCATTTTTATTTTCTAAAACTATGTATACAGGCGGAGAAAGAATGTATACAAGTTGGAAAAGAGAAAAGCTAAAATGGTACAGGCGGTTACCTTACTTCAACTCTGAATAATCTGAAAACCGCTACAGCCGGTAAACCGGGTGTTGAACTGCTAGCACACGAAAACTCGAAAATACTTTGACACAGACGGAGGCAGAGAATCTTTCTCTAAAAACTCTCTCTTTCTCTCTCTAAAAAGTCAAATGAGAATAAAGTGAGGGAAAAAGGGGGAGGTAAACTTCTATTTATAGAAGGTGAAAACGGGGGAAATTCCTGTTTGAAATTTAAAATTTTACTATCCGTTACTGTTCACCTCTGATAGGTGGACACGTGTCACAGGCCCCACGTGATACGCACGTGAGCCCTGTGAGGGGCAAATGTTTAGGGTAAAAATACCCTAAACACGTGGACCAATGAGAGGAGGCCGCGTGTCGAGTTCAGGATGGCCCACGCGGCCCAATATCCCCTTGACACATGGCCCCCTTGGATAAATCTCTGAAATGGCGGCCTTCAAGGGCCCAAATCCCAAGAAGCGTCGTAAAACGGCGCAGCCCACTAAAATCTAAATCAACAGACCTAGATAGGGGCACATTCTCAATTGACCCTATAAATAGGGAGATATTTCTCCACTTTGGGGACACATTCAATCATTTATTACACCTACATTCTCTCTCATCAGAGAAACACCTGAACTTGGAATCCAAGCAGATCCCCACCTAAATTTCCGTACTCTTTATTCCCTTTCAAGTTACTAACTTGATCTTCGGAGGCGGAGCTCTAACCACCCGGAGTCTCCGTTGTTTTGCAGGTACAGCTTAGCCGGACCAATCTTTGTGACGTAACTCTCCCGAGGGACAAAAAAAACCCAAAACAAGTAGCGAGCTCCGGAGTTTCAACTTTGGGGATAAGAACAATAAAGGTATCATTTAAATTCTCTGGAAGACCTTTACCATTCAGAGTATCAAGGGCTACTTTGTATACATTGTCATCGACCAAATCCTAGTGTTTCTAGAAGAATAAATTAAAGCTTGAAAGTTGTCTGGTCCCGGTGCTTTCATTGCACCCATCTTGAACACAACTTTCTCTATTTCGCACTTGGAAAACGACTTTGATAAAAGATTCCAATCCCTCTCCGTAAATTCTGGGAAAATATCAGTGGGCATTGAACCAAGAATCAGGTCTTCATCTGCTGCAAATAATTCCTGGAAATAAGAGACAATATTTTGTTCAATTTTTTCCTTCTCGCACAGCCACTCACCATTAGCATTTTTCTTTATGGATGTCATGTTATTCCTCCATCTTCTGGCTATGGTACTTAGATGAAAGAAAGAAGTGTTGCGGTCACCATCTCGTATCCATTCGACTCTTGATTTTTGATACCAAAGCAACTCTTCCTGTTCAAGTACCTCATCTAACTCTTTGCGTAGCTTACCTCATCTAACTCTCAATTTTTCACTACTACAAAATTTGGAAAAAGGACCCCAAATAATAGACCCATCATCTCAATAATAGCTCTGTTCGATGTAAGAGATCTAATATTAGGGATAACGGGTCTCTTTAGTTGGGAAAAAAATAGTGCAAGAAAGAAGAGACCCGTTATCAAATTTGACGGGTCTATAAAATTTAGTAGGACCCACTATTTTATGGTTGAAAAAAACAAAAAGGTAGATAGCAGACCCATCGTTAGATTGAACAGGTCTTTACCTTTACCTTATTTTACAACTTTACCAATTCAAGGAGCCTTCATATATATACTCCACTAATGTACAGACCACTAACTCCATCACTCCATTAACTCTTTTTTTTTCTTAGTTTATAACGCCTCCTTTCTCTTCCTCCAAATCTTCTTGTTCTTCATTACTAATTTCACTAAAAAAAAGTTTCAATCGTCTTCATCATCGTTGCCGACTTCATCCTATAGGTGGTTTAGATCTCATCCTAGCATGTAACCACCGATTCAAACGGCGGCTAACCACACAATAACAACTACTGACTATTAAATTAACTTGTATTACAGGTTTAATGATGACTTTGGATTTATTGAGGTTTAAGGAATGAGGATTACAAATCGGCATATGAAACTCCACCAACAAGTTTATTAGTGCATGTTTTACTTGATAATTCTGATTTAACATAGTTTAACCTTTTAAATGTCAATTTCACTTACTCTACACTTGTAATTTCCAATTAATTTGTTTAGTTTAAAAAAAAATCAATTGTATTGTAATTGAAATTTTAATTAGTTGATGATTCATGGTATAGATTATTTATTTTCTTATGAAAATTCACATTGGTTGATTTAATTTATTTACATTTCCGCCAATTCTAATCAAGCCTAAAATTTCAATTTTCTAATTTTTAAGTTGAAAAACAAAGCGCTCCAAACCAATTTTTGATATAAAAAATGTAAGAGACCCCATATCTTTAATATGGGGTCTGTTATATTTTATAAGCAGACCACACTTATCCAATAACGAGTCTCTTTCATTTAACAAATAGACCCCATTTCTCTAGTAAAGGGTCTCTTTTATTATTTAATTTTAAGACACTTTGTCAACATAATAGACCCCTCTCTTAAATAACAGGTCTTTTCTTTTTTTCAAACAGACCACCTCACTTAGACGGGTCTCTTTATCAAACAGACCCCTGAGCTAGAGACCCGTTCAATAGTGGTCTCTAAGGTAGATTTGGACGAGTCTCTTTGCTCATTTTTGTAGTACTGTTTGTTCGGCTAAACATTTTTGTACACCACCAATTCTTGCGAGCAAAGTCCTTTTCTTTTAAAAAATATTATGGAATACATCTTTATTCCATTCTTGCAAATCACTCCCTACTTTCTTTAATAAAGGTACTAGTGAGCTTGTTTTGTCCCATTTATTTTCAATAAATTCACGGAATTGCTCGTAAGTCAGCCATGCATGCTGCTTGGAATTTGAAAGGTTTATTTAATTGCATCAATTAATCCGTTCGGCGAGATTAAAATCGGACAATGATTCAATTGTACAACGGGAAGATTTTTGACAGCTGCATTGGCAAAACGGAGACTCCATTCACCATTGTATAGAGCCCTATCAAGTCTTGCGCTAGTTCGAGTTTCAATTGTGTTGCCTCGAGCTCGAGTATGATTTGGTCCACTAAATTCAAGTTCCAGTAAGTCCATGTCCTCTACCCACTCATTAAACCTCGTAATCTCCTGCTAGCATCCAAGGTTTGTTATGAGTTGTTGCAAATTCCTGTAATTCACGCCATAAATCACCTCTCTTAGCAGAGTCGAAGCTAGCATATGTAGCAGTACAATACCACGGTTCTTTCCCTACCTTTCGAATATTCATAGTAATATATATACTGATGATGTTGGTAGATTGGTTCAACGGTGACCACATCGGATTTCCAATAGATCCATATTTCACCACTAAAACCTTGTGCATCTACCCTTGTATGACCCGTATAACTAATAATATTTGAGATATGTTCCACCTGTTGACCTACCCCCCCCCCCCCCATGTGAGTTCCAACAAGAGCTAATACATTAGGCCGATGGTTTCTAACTACATCGAGTAAAGTACTAATAAAAGCACGACTGCCCGCCCCTTAAACATTCCATACCATACATGAAATAGACAGGGAAGTTGGAGCTAAATTCGATATAGTGTCTTGCATTAAAGTAGGAATCGAGGTTAAGGTACTTACACAAGCATTAGAAATAAATCGCATTAATAAATTTACCTCATTGGGTACTCACCAATTTCATCGGTTCCATCCATGACTCGATCCTCACTTCCATGACATTCATCAGGGGGTCGGCTATGCCCCAAGTATGGTATCTCCATTGGCTGTCCCACGCAAAGGATTTTCTCCGTCGGGATCATTAGTTGGACAACATCCGATGGTGGGGGAAACATGTGTCAGGTCCTTCGATGAAACATCTGGTGACACTACTTCAATTGCCTCTTGAATAACCTCGTTTATCTTTTGTAATATGGCTTCCAAACTAGCAGTGGTAGAATTTTCTTTTCCAGTCTTATTTTAGGTAACAAAAAATTGTACAGCCTCTTTTGGTGTATACAAATAACAAAAATCCGTGAGAGTACATAAATGAAAACAAACCTAAAATAATCAAAAGTTCAAGTTCATTTCTCACTCCACTTTCTCTCTCCCTACCTTTTTCTCTCTTTAACTTCCTAACCCACCATTTTAGCATCATCAAATCCTTCATTCTTCTTAACAAAAACCACACAAAAAAAATTTGATTATTGTTTTAAACACTCAAACAAGCACAAAATTTCTCAATCCAAGTTGAAAATCAATTTCATTCACTACATAAAAAATGAATGATATTCATGAATAATATTAAGATACGACAATCGCGAACAAGAATGAGCAAAACAAAGTAAGTAGATTTAATTTGTTTTTGTTTTTACTTAAAGTAATTGGAATTGTACTGCTAATTTGAACTAAATATGTTCATTTGATTTGATTTAATTGAATCTTTGTTATTTTTGAATTTGCTAAAACGTTGTGTTATTTTATGAAAACTTTATGTTATTTTACTAATTAACAATACTATGTAATTTTGATAAAACATTTTGTTATTTTACGCAAACCTTGTGCTATTTTGCTAAAATAACCTTATGTTATTTTGCTAAAACATTGTGTTACTTTACGTAAACCATGTGTTGTTTTGATAAATTATTCTAGTGTTATTTTGTCTAAACCTCATCCCGTATTATTTTATCATAAACTTGTGTTATTTCACGCAAAGCTTGAGTTATTTTATTGAAATCATTTGTTATTTTGCTAAAAGATTATTGTGTTATCTTACTTGAACTTTGTGTTATTTTGCTTCAACCTATTGTTATTTTTTTTTTCAAATGTATGTTATTTTTACACAACGATATGTTAATATCCCTTTCCGTAAAAAGAGCTCAATTAATTATCAGTAAATTAATTTTTACATCAAATTTCGTGTCATTCAACTTAATTGATGTTCAAAATTAATAAGATTCTCACAAATATAAAACACTCAATTTGATTTTTAGGGTTTAACATTTTTTATTTTGGTAATTTGAACAATTAGCTCTTCAATTCAACAAAATTTCTTAATAATAGACTGATTGAAGAAGACAGATCTTGAATGATGCAGAAAATTTGAAATTATTTGAAGATTTTTCAAGTAAGAAGGAGGAAAGAGTAGGGGCCTGTTAATATTTACTGAATTGAGCTGAACTGAACTGAACTGATGGGAGCTTAACTGAACTGAAAAATTAAAATGCATAAAACTGAACTGAACTGAACTGAACTGAACTGAACTGATTAGAGCTGAACTGAACTGATTGGAGCTGAACTGAACTGAACTGAGTTATATACTTTAATCTGTTGCAAATAGTTATTCGGTGAGGCTAGTTGCGTAAAAACGTGTTGTACTTTTTTATTTATTTTATTTTTAATTTTTATGATAAGAGAGTGAAAATTGTTTAGAGGGTAGTGCCTAAAAAAATGCATATAATTGAAGGGTTGGGGATTTAGGGCATGTTCTCTTACGTTGAAATTCATTTCAGTTCAGTTCAGTTCAGCTCAATTCAGTTTAGCTCAGTTCAGTTCAGCTCCTAATTTCCTTCTCTTATAAAATATTCATTTCAGTTCAGTTCAGTTCAGTTCAGTTTAGCTCAGTTCAGTTCAGCCGAGTTCAGTCAATGAGACCAGGCCCTTAGAGTACTATAGTGAATTGTTGATAAAGGAATTGTATACTCGTGCTAATGCATGACATATATTATACTATGTACCAAAAAATACTCGTAAAACAAAGTGAAATGTTAGTACATATTGTTTTTAAAAAAGTGAAATGTTGGGGATTTTGAGTGTTATAGTGAATTGTTGATAAAGGAAATGTATACTCGTGCTAATGCATGACATATATTATACTATGTACAAAAAAATACTCGTAAAACAAAGTGAAATGTTAGTACATATTGTTTTAAAAAAAGTGAAATGTTGGGGATTTTGAGTGTTATAGCGAATTGTTGATAAAGGAACTGTATACTCGTGCTAATGCATGTCATATATTATACTACGTACCCAAAAAAAAAAAAAAAACACAAAGTTAAATGTTAGTAGTAGTTACTTGAAAAAAAAAAACAAAAAAGAAATATTGTATGGGTAGTTATTGTTTTTTTTTTTAAAAAAAAAATGATAAAAAATAAATAAAAATAAAGTTGTTGGATAGGTAGTTTTTTTTTTAAATGCATGAGAGTTGAGCATTTGGGTTTTGGAGGATTTTGGTGAAAAGTGTCTCTACAATTATAATATAGACTAGATTGTATCCGTGCTAATGCACGGTGTATAAGATGGGGGAGTTATTTGAAAAAAAAAATGAAGTGGAAGTTATTTAATTGGAGGTTATAACAACAACACATTAAAAAATAAATAAAAAAATAAAAAATAAAAATAAAAAATAAAAAATAAAAACCTCAAATGCATGAGATTTGAGAATTTGGCTTTTGAAAAGTTGTAGTTAAATCACTCTACAATTATATAAAAGATTAGAAGTTACAACTAAAAAATGCAAATATCAAACCAAAAGACATACTTATATTATTTCTCTACTAATTCAGGAGTAATATTTATCAATCAATAAACTATAACTTAATTAAAAAGAAAAGAAAAAAAAATAAAAAAAACCATCTATAACTATAGATCACCGTGCTAAAATACTTTAATTTACCTAGTAGTAAATATAATTTTAGTTTAATAAAAATCAATAGTTACAAAAATATATATATTTAAAAAAAACAGATACAAAAAAATATAACAGAAACTAGTAAAAAATAATTTTAGCTCAAAAAAATTAATTTTAGTTCATAAAAAAATAAGAAGTAAACACGCCGTTATGGGTTATTCATTACTGAGTACGATATATTTTTCTTCTGCGTTGTGCAACTGCAGCAAAACTGCAGCTGAAGCTAATAATGTCTCATTATTAGCGGATAATTACTATCATTATTTCTGGTAACTGTCTCATTTTCCCCATTTAACTCTTAATCCTAAATACCCAAATTTTATTGATTTTTCAAAATAATCATTTACTTTACTAATTGCAGCATAATCGTGTTAAATTATTGCGAAACAATGGCAAAAACTCCATCTTTGGTGAACCTCTGCTATGGTGCCCTTCAAAGTCACATCCTTTATGGTATAATAATATTCTTAATTTTCTTTTTGCCTAATTTTAGTTAAAATATTCATTAATTTGTACATCAAACTTTTCATCTTTTTTCTTGGGATTTTTTTTTTTTTTAAATATAAATTTTTGCAGGGGAAGATGATGAGATTGTGCAGGGAATATATGAGCTACCCACTGAGCTGTTTGATGGTTTATTGAAGAAGCTGCCTGCATTAGCCCTCCAAAAATTGCAATTACAAATGTATGTACTCTTTGATTTCCACTTCAATTCACAAAATTAAAAAAAACCCAACTTCTGATTAGGTTATATTATTGTTTGTTTTCGCTTCAATTCTCTTTATTTGATGATTTTGCTTGGTTTTTTTTAATTTGATCTATCAAGTTATGGGGAGGCGGGGCGGGCGGGGCGGGGATTGTATTGCTTATGTGTAGATAATCTTGTATGTTGTTCATTGTATTGCTAATGTGCCAGTTTTAAGGAGTTAATAATGCTTGGCTCTTTGAATTTGGTTTGGTATTGACAAGTTAGAGTACTGTGAGGACTATTGGAATAGGGCTAATTATGTGTTCAGTCTTTGAGTTAAAATGGGCGGTAATTCATAACAGTTTATTGGATAGTAAGAGGGGTGTGGACTGCGGACCGATTAAGCCTAACCTTCTATTGCGGATGTCAAGCTTGCTGAATATAATCATAGTTTTGCACTTGTGCTTGAACCAAGCTCGAGTGGAATGCTGAGCTGCATTGCTTTTCATGTTTATTAAGCAAACAAGATTAGCTTTTTAATGACTAGCCTTACTTATCTATTTAAGCGTCTTTGTTACATCAATTTTGACATATTTATGACTAGTGATGTTGATTATATACCCGTCATCCATCAATGTCATCCCTTGTGAAAATGAACATCTTCTAGGTGCGAAGGAGGGGATACCTATTTTTGTCTATGGAGTGTTGGAAATATTTCCCCAAGTTCTAGATATTTATTTTTGTGTTATTCTATATATCCTGGCAGGCCTTTGGAGAGACAGACTGAGTTTGACCTTGAGTATGATTGCTCTGGAAATGGAAGGAAGCGTGTGAGGTAAGATTCTCATTCAATGGCATTCTTTCTCCTTTCCGGCAAAGTTGGATTGTAATATTCAGTACCCTTTCTCAGATATGGCAAGTTCGAAATTGCATGGAAGGCATTATTTTCCTTGCGTTGGCCTGAACTTGTCAAGCATTCCCAAGAGAACCTTTCGTCACAAAAAAGTATGTTGGAATGTGAAGCAACATTTGACTGGCAACATAAGTATTGGGAGCTGCATCTTCAGAAGTATGTGAAACGACAAAATAAGCTAGCTCATTTTTTCAATCAAAATTTCATTTGATCATTACTTATTTTCAGGCTTCTCACCCAAATGTTAGTTGCTTTGATGCAGCTGCAGAGAGAGCTATGTTACCGTCTTTTAATGGATGTGTTGGGGATGTTCAAATTCCAGGTACCTCGATGCTTTCTTCAAGGTTTAATTGGATGTGAAGTTTTGATGTGTTAGATTGGCTTTATATTATTTTGAAACATTATTATAGTGGGCTACCAATATTTTTTATTTAGCCAATTCATCTGCCATACAGTTATTGAATATGGGGCATGGGATAAAAACTTTATTTGGTGGAAGCTCTGGTAATTAGTTGAACTGATGTTATGATCCAGCAGTCCAGCCAGATTGCCCATTTGACTTTGGTTTGCTATTGTGTTCATCTATATGCTTCTGCAGTTTCTTGTGTTTATTCTTTTTGCTTTTTGTTTCTTTAGGAATTTATGAAAATATAAATAATTTTGTCCCGAAACTTCCTGACAAAAGTAATTTTCCTGTCAATTCCAATATGTATTCAGCTCTCATATGTCTTTCATCTTGCCGTGTAACTTGGTTGTTGGATCTCTAGTTGAATATTTTTCTTTTGCATATTCATGTGCTAACCTATTGTTATGATTTACTTCTAGATGGACTAATCAAAATCATGGGTTATGAGGAACCAACTAAAGGTTCAATGCATCATTACTCCAGATTGCGTGGTCACTGCAAAGACTTTGGATGCTATGTGAGGTAGAATACATTAGCTGTTCGTATCCATGTTGTCCTGGTTAATTGATACTTTTATGGGATAGATCTTTTGATCATCTTTTTCATCACTTTATGTGTTCTTTGAGGTTTTACTTGCATATAGTGGTGACCCTTTTATTGTTCATCTATGTTGTTGGAAAGATCTGTTTGCATGGTTAATATCATGTTGTAATTTGAAGTTCAATTATCTTGGGACAGTTGAAGGTGCTTAAATGGTATTCTTGTGCTTGCAGATCTTTGAGGCTTCAGAACATATTTTGCAATAAGGAAACTTGTGTAAGTGGCTGTCTTATCTCCTGTTCTGAAAGGCAAAAGATGTATAAACTGCAACTTGCTTTACATTGTCAAGATTCAATAATGTTTTCAAAAATAGTGTTACTGTTTTCTGTAAAAAGAAGTGTGTTTCTTGATATCAGAGATAATTTCCTATCTCTTTTGGAAGGTTAAGTTGAAAATTAACTTTTTGGATCCTGATGATTCACACTTAGTAGATAACCTTGACTTCTAGTTGAAGTAATATTTGATCTACTTTCTGATTTTTGGGGTTGCAGCAGAGATAAGTATTGTACGGTAAAGCTTAAACTAGTGATTGAATGTATTCTTTACAAAATAATTCTTTTTATATCACTTGCAAGTAAAATATGTGCTCTCATATTGATGATATAATAATAGGAAAATTAACATTCTTTTGTAAGCTGGACAAATTTTGTTATTCCTGCTGGTGTCTGAGTAGAGTGAGTACTCAGAGTAAAAAATGTGACAAGAAAGCTACCATTTACTTTTTTCTGGTCAAGTTTGAGCATTTCACTGATCTAGGATTTGATTCATACGTTCTACTGTTTTATTTTTCATGGCATTAGATGTTAACACTGACTCAATTTTAGAGGGAGTTCAAATGCTCTGTCTCGCTCTTGTGTATCATTATTTGTTACATCTCATCATCAATTAGCTATTTTCAGTAAATTGTATTTTAACCAGTCTTCCATCCTTTTGCCTTCTCCCTTCTTGTCATCCCAGAATCCCAGCCGTTGTCAGCTGCAGAAAACCACAGATAGTCACTTTTTCTCCTCCCCCCTTTCGATTGCCATTAATTATTATTCTTTGTGTTAACGACCAAATCGGCTATATATGGTCAGTCAAATTGATGTTTCTCTTTAGATTGACTCTGGTTTGGGTTCAAATGTAATCTGCAGTGGACAATGAACATAGGTAATAAGGGTCGTTGTGCTGGATTGATCCGGAAAAAGCTTGTGCTAGAGATAGAGCTATTTGCATCAAGTAATTAGTGCTGGAATAAAAAATTCAAATGTGGGAGGTGTATTCAATGTTATCTTCTTTCTTCTCCTTTGCTTCTTGATATTGACAAATATGATACCTGAGAAGTAATTTGGTGGTTGGAGACGGATTCTTTTTATTTATTTTTTAGGGGGGGGGGGGGGGGGGTAAGGAGAGGGTGGGTCCATTTTATGAATGGCTCACTTGCGGAAGGGTAGGAGGTCTATGTGCTATATTTGTAGTCAGTGGCGGAGCCAGGATTTTTGGTAATGCACCATACTATCTAAAACCATTTTATCAAAAAAAAAAATAAAAAAAAAAAAAAATCCAGACACATTTGTGAAAGAATGTTCAAAATATCAAGATTCAAAATTACTTGGAAATTGTATTTGTCAAACCTTTATTATTCAAAAAAATACATCAAATGTTACTCCTATTCAAGACTTTAAACAATAACCTCGTGTTTTTTTAGATCGTTTATAATAGGTTTGGAATCACTAGATAGATTTTTCGTATCAAATAGGATGATCCAAAATACTAATTATAAGGATTTATAAGTAACAATTCAAGTATACTCATACATGTAAAAATAAATATTAAAATAAAACTTCTAGTTTTCAAGTTTTGAAAGCATATCATTATATCATCAATAATCTTGCCCAATGTGATCAAACTATTATGTTGGTAAGTTTTTGTGTTATTTGGGAAATTGGATGAATAGAACATTAAGAGAAAAGAAAAGAAAAGAAAAAAAGAGGGAAAAAAAATAAAGAATGTTGGGCAAGAGGTTAGAACCCATGACCTTTGATTGAAAAGGTAATGCTCTAACCATTAGGCTACTAGTAAGCTCAAACATAATATAATATTGCACTTTGTATTCTATTTAAACAAAAATTTGACCTTTTATTTTTTTTATTTTTATATCTAAACCTGGTAGGGCACGTGCCCTGCCAGGACACAATGTGGCTCCGCCACTGTTTGTAGTTTGTCATAAAGAATATTCCAACTTTCCATATTATGTACATAAGTTCAAGAATGTATTTCTTTTCAGTATGTTGAGCTTATTAGGTGTGGAAATAGCATCTATCTGGCCAAGTCCTTTTTAAATAAATAAGGGGAGGGATGGTAGTTTGTCCATCTTGAGGTTTTGTTCTTGGCTGGTTTTAAATGGTAGCCTATCACCACTTAATAATTCGAGTTTTTATCCATGTGGTGGGTGAGGAGTTCAATGCCCTGTAGTTGTATAAAGGCTATACAAGTAAAAAGGAGTTTATATTTCCTCTCACTCTCATCCGAATTTTCTTTAAAGCATAATCTATTTGGCACAGGTTCCTTTTGGTGTGGCTGATAGGCTTTGCCGCTTTGGAATTGCGGATTATTTTGGTTAAAGATATCAAAGATGATAGAGTTCATTATTATCAGTTTGTAGCCCTGGGGTAAAAATGGTGTAGGTTGTTGATATTCGATGACATTTTGGTGGAACATTGAGAAAGCATTAATAATCAGCTTTGGTATGTAGACTTGAGGAATATGATCTTGTGGATTCTGGAAAAGTGGTGATACCTTCTTGCCAGAATATGGATTGGGCAGTTCCCATTTGAGTTAAACTCATTGTTATTAAAATCCCGATTTAAATCTTAAAATCTTACGATTTTACGATTTATGTATATCATACGATTCGATTTACGATTCTACCCGATTTCACATATTTTTCTGAAGTAGCGAAATCCTTACAAGTAACAAACATGTTTATATAGGTTTTTATAAATATATATTGTCAAATATTGATAGCTTAATGGGTAAATAACTATTATCTATCAATAATTAGGTTTCAAACTCATAATTTCAATATATTTAATTAAATTTATATTTGATGTCTTGATTATGCATGTCGGTGGAATCTTACGATTCGATTCTGATAGCCCCTTCCGATTCAAAGTAGAATCCCGATTTTAATAACTTTTACTTAAACTGTTTTTGCACATACTGGTCTGCAGTATGTAGAACCAGTTATGTGCAAATTTCTCTCTTAAAAACTAGTCACAAGTAAATTAGATATCTGTAAAGCTGAAAAGTATTGCACTTGCACTCTTGCACTCTTGCAATGATGTGCAACATGGCCTTATTTAAAAAAATGTCGGCATCTATCTTAATACCAGGACACTACAGCATAAGGTGAGTTGGTGGTTTACCAAGTTTCTAAATTTGATAATTTCCTGGTGACTTATGCTGGTTTGGGCCTTGGACGGGCTGGGAGAACTGGCAGCCTGCTTTCATGGTTGCTGTATGCCCATGTGTGTTGTAAAGGAGTGATATAATAATCCTTGATTGAGCTACTACTTCTAGTCTTGTTCATCTCTTTGGGATCAAGCTGTTTTCCTGGTCGTTGTATGTCAAGGCCTTCCCAGGGCTTATTAAACTTTTCTTAATTAATTTTTTTATTTTGTGTACAAGTTTAACGGCATGATGATTGTCACATTATGCTGTACAGATTAATTGTTAACTGTCGGAGTTGCTAGTTGTCAACTGCTCGTATTTTCTCCTCAACAATCCCCTTTGATGTCATCCCTTTGAAATCTATCATGTTTGGACCAAATTTTGGTATGATGTGTCTGTTTTTTATGATAAAATCTTTTTTACATTTTCCATATTTTTTCTTTTCTCTATATCTTGATCATCGAACTTATATTCGTACTCAGAAACTGACATATAAAGGGTCCAGTGCGCTGATGGGTGAAGAAGAAGCTATTTTGGATCATAGATATTAATGATGGGAGATTGTCTCCAACGGTGTTATAGAACACCTTGTAATTTCTACCTCTCATTAATAGTCACTGGTCACGTAGATTATATCTCATTAGGATAATAGAGATCAAAATTGGACTTATATGAAAATTTTGAAGCCTGGCAGGGGTTTGAATAAAAACTAACCTAACCAAGATAAAGTAAAAAATATATATCATATTAACTTGTAAGGGCATCATCCTTAACATAAATTCCTTAACCATTAAGTCCATACGTTGTATATTAATATATTATATATGCTACATGGACGACATGATTATTTATTTGCATTACTCTACAACGTTTTGTTGAAGGTCTGACTGACTCTCTCTTAGTGAATTGTAAACCTAATTCAATGTCAAATTTGTTATCAAATGTACTCTAGCGCAAACAAGACGTTAAACTATGCTAATCCTTTGAAATTAACCCAAGTTTACAGGCTCTTGACTTCTTCCCTTTCTCTTTAATTTTGTTTTGGGATTGATTTTTGCTTCTCTCTCTCCCTTTATCTCTTTCTTTTTATTATTATTATTTTTTTTTTATTTTTTTTTTTGGGTGTGCTTTGATTTCTTGGTTTTTACATAGCATCTTATATTGTTCTCTGATAATTATGCTCTATTGCAGCAATTACTAGCAAACAGCAAGCTGCAAGGTTTGTTGCTAAGGAGACTTTCCTCTGACATGCACGTGAGTCCCGGTATCTTAAAATTTTATGATTCTTCATAAGTCTGAGCTATATTCAGCTCCCTTCTTCTAGTAGCTTCATGTTGGCGCGTCAAACATTATTGCAGTTACTAATTTTTATATGTACCTTGCGTTTGTGAAATTGTAAAAGCATTTACGGCTGCTTATTGTATGTTTGCTTTTAATTTCAAAGTACTAGAAAACTAACTGAATTATAGTATCACTCTTTACTAACTTTCCTTATTCAAAACACCTGTGAGTGTATAGTTGGATTGAGAAGATGATGGGGAATTTTCTGTGGTCTGGGTCTATTGATGTTAGAAAGATCACCTCGTGGGTTTGGAATTCGTGTGTCGTGTCATCTGGGAAGGTGGTGGCTAAAAAGACTGTGCTTGTGTATAGATGGTTGTGGCCCGCCCCTCGTGATTCAGTGTCCCCTTGGCATTGAGTCATAAGAGAAAATTCTGGTTAGCACCAAAATGGTTGGGATCCACAGAGGAAATTGTTGCCAGAGTTACACGTGGTTGTCTATGAATATTTATTTCAGGGGTGTTCACTTATTCTTCCCTCTACGGCTCTACTGAGGTTCAAGATTGGGGCTGTTTCTCGGTCTCTCGCATTTGTTCTTGAATAGATGTTCAAAGAGGAGGGCAAACTTTTTATGTTTAATAACCTGATTATACCACTAATGTTCTTATCTACATAATGCCCCTGTGTCTGGAGGATCTCAACCTTCAATTGACTGCAGTATAGGATTTAAATATATGGATGGGGAACTCTAAAGGGAGGTTTTTAAGTAAGTCTTTACTCTGTTGTTTGACCTGATAGTAAATTTGATTGGAAAAGTTCCTTTAAAGGTGAGAGCTTTTGTTTAGAGATCGGCAATTATTTGGCATTTTGATAGAATTATACTGACATGCTTCAATGGTGTACGTTGATGCTATAGTTCTTTCACCTGATATTTTTTTGTTGTGCCGAAGCGCTAGTGTGTCCTGCTCACATGTTTTCCTTTATTGTGAAATGGCAAGTTACTTTTGGAAGTGATTGTTTGCCTAGGATCTTGAATGTTGGTTAATTGGTTTACCCTTTGACAGTGGTGGATTGGCCGATTGGCTAATAATTTAATTTTCGAGGTTTGTTAAGGACAATGGAAAGAAGGTGTTGTGGCACAATAGAGGGGACAATGCTCTTATGCCAATTTTGTGGTGCTTTTGGTTGGAGCAAAATTTTCCGTGTCTTTTCTGGAGTTTTATTATGTTCTGAATTAGCACAGGACAAAGTAACTTATCTAGCATCTTTACGGGTTAAGGCGCTGGGCCAGGGCGTGTAAGAACTATTTAATTGGTGTAGTTTAAGCGGATATATGGCAATGATTCCAAGTAGTAATTTATAGATATAAAGATAATGAGCATTAAATTACATATTGAACTAAATAAAATTGATGAAATGGAATACCTTTTACCTTGATTTGGATGTTGTCTTTTGAAGTTTTGAAACCCCAAAAACCATTAAAGTTTGTCAATGCACTATTAACAATACTTAACTATCTAATAACTCCTAGATTGTTTTTACTAGACTGTGTTTGTCCCATTTTATGGAGAGTATGGACCCTTTTCCTAAAACATGAAGGGAAAAAAAAAAATTTGAGTAAGTTTCCTTCAAGCAATAATTGTAGGCTCTTTCGAGTACTTTGGCTCTAATTTCAGTGCTTGCGAAAGAGTGAATGCTCATTTGTCTCGAAGTTTCAACCTATTCAATGATTAATTGCGTTCATATTTGTAGATGCAAGTAGTTAATGTGCTGTCACCAATGTGTTTTTGAAAGTAGTCAATCCTTTTGAAATAGGTAACTTCTGATTCAGTATGCTTTACCCAGGGAACTCAAAATAAAACATTAAAACCTAATTCTAATCTTAAATTTTGATGGCTGTGCTGCGCTATCTAGACAAATATCTAATTCTTTCTTTATACCACTGAATATTATGCATTGAAATGGTACAAGGTTGATTGTGGGATATAGATCCTTTTCACATAGGAGAAACAGCAAAGAAAATGTGTGTTAAAGTGCCATTATCTGACTGAAAGAGGCATTTGTATGTACATCTGGTGTTTTCTAAGAGTATATGTCATATGTTGTTGCAGCATGATGGATTATGCATGATACTGAACCAGAACAGAGAAACAATAACATCTCTGGAATTTGTCAACTGCAAGTTTTCATTGGCAGTTTTGGAGGTAATCTGTAATACATTGGAAATGGAAGGTACACAAGCACATGGAGTGAAACATTTTTCTGTGAAAGCATCAAAATTTTTAGAAGAAAATCCTGCGTCTTTTCCGCCAAAGCTTGTCTCCTTTCTATCATCAAGGTGCATTCCTTGTAATTATTTCCCTATTTTGTTCTTAGAATTTGTTATTTGAAGTTGGAGTATTTTCATTGTCTTGACAGAGACCCATGTTGGGGAACATTTTTAGTGAAATTCAAATCAGCAAGCTCATGGATCATTAATATGACGCTTTACTTCTCAATCATCTTTCCTCTTGTATCAGATTTGCTTTTTGTTGAATTTCCTTGTCACTGCAGATCACTGGAGTCATTAAGCCTTTGTGATGACCATATTGGGAGAAATTATGCTAAATTGACTCTCACGGCACTTCTTGATGCTTCATCTGCTCTCTCCACCCTAGAACTATCAGATAACAATGTAAGCAAACTTTATCATCTGCCTATTTAAAGCCCTGTGTGCTTTCTTTCTTAATCAGAATCATCTTAAAATTTGGAACAACTCACATCAAATGTTTGTCCTCTTTGTTGTGAAGTTCATATTATCAATATAAGTTTTCACTTTACTGCAGATTTCAGGCTGGCTTTCTGATTTTCGGTGCAGCTCTTCCAATCAAGCCTTGTCTTGCAAAAGGAGCAAGTCTTTGCAGTCTTTACGTGTGCTTAATTTAAGGTATAGACTGTATTACCTTCACCAACCAAATTAATCAAATGTTAGGTGCAGACTGAAGTGATGCAACTGATAATGCATTTTTCGATGACTATGAAGAAAAGTAGTCCACTTTGAAACTAACTTCTCAGGCTTTGTTCTAGCTGATATAGTGAATTCTTAATAAATTTGCAACTTCCCAATAAGGGAAGTGTAGCAGATTCTCTTGTTAATGTAGGGGTTCTTCTCGAAGAAAGGGTCGTTTATTTCGATACTCCTCCAATCGAAATAAAGGACCGACTTTGGGAGGACATAGTGAGGGTGCCTGAACTTCGGTTTGTAGCTTACTGTTTGCTTGTTTTCTCTTTGGGCTTGGCCCACTAATGCATCAAAAAAAAAAAAAATTTAAAAATTAAAATAAACAAACAATTCACTAAACGTTTCTAGCATAAGCAATGTGTGACAAGCATAATACTAACAAATCTTCATCATCTACAACAACTTTGACACAAACACAATGTTCTTTGTCATGCATTCCACGTTTACATGTCCACGTTACTACTCTTAGAAATATGTATGTAGCGAACCAACCAGCCTAACGTTCAGCTTACTCTACTAGACCAAGCCCTAAGAGCTCTTTTGTAAAACAACACAAGAACAACCTATTATCGGTGTAATCAATGAAAAGCCTTGAAGATAAATGTTCTGCGAATATATCTTAGAATTCTCATCAACTTATTGATTAACTCACAGTTAGATACATTTGGCTTTTTCATCTTTCATTTTTGTTAGATTTGGAATGGTTATTGCTGTCAAGGGTCTTCGAATTATGAAAACAAGGTTTGCAAAAAGCATCGAATGATACACATGTTACTTATGAATCTATCTTGAAATTGATATACTTTTATGCGTGCTTTCCCTAGCCAATTCAACCAGGTTACAAAATTTAGAACTTCAATTGAATCCCCTCTGATGGTTGGCACACAACATCGAACCGCAACAAGAGTCTTGTGAGGGACTCAACCCTCGCCTACACTAATATGCACGAAAACAGAGATCAACAATAATGAAAACAGAGCAAATGAGGCAGCTAGCAATGGTGTTTGATTAATGAAAGGAAAAGATAAAATGGTAGCTTCAGTCTACCACTCTCCAAAATAGTATCTTTAGGATACAAAGCTCAATTCAAATCAGTCTAATCACATAACCTCCTTCTTACCCTAACCTCGTAATTTATACACAAGGGTTACAACTTAGGGGCCGTTTGGTTGGGGGTATTCATCAAAGGGAATGGGAATCAACTGAGCCGATTCCCTTTGTTGTTGTTTGTTAGACACTTTCTTTCATTCCCTTTACCCCCTCCATTAACCCAAATCCTTCTAACTTCATTCCCCATCCCCCCCTAGACTTTCCCATTCCCTTTCCTTAGCCACCCATCCACCACCACACCCACACTAGCCACCACCCTTTTACCTTACCCTCACCACCCAACTGCCACCAGTCACACCTCCACCACCATCGCTGCCCTTTCCCCGACCACCTCCACCCCTTCCCCGACCACCGCCGCCCACCGATAAGACCCAGATCTGACACCCTCACAATTTCACAAACCCAAACCCACCAGCTCACCATCGCCGACACCCCAGATCGACTCACCATCCCCGAGACCCCCACAACCCAAACCCACCACTGCTAACACCCTCGCCGAGAACAGCAGCGAGCAGTGAGCAGCGGGGCGAGCAGCGGCGACAAGCAGCAGGGGAGCGTTTGGTGGGGGGCGAAGGGCGGTGAGTGGTGGTTGGGGATGTGCGGCGAGTTGGTGGGGGGCTGGGTGGTGGCTGGGAAATGTGGGAATTGAAGAAATAAGGTGGCTGTGTGGTGGTTGTGTGGTGGTGAAGTTGGTGATAGTGTTTCCCTTTGTTTTTAAAACAAACAACTTACATAATTTTGGGTAATTTCATTCCATTCTCTTTCTTTCCCTTTGTTCATTCCATTCCGTTTACCCCGTGTAAACCAAACGGCCCCTTAGTACTAGCTAGCTGTCCTTAATTCTTGTCTTCATTCACTGTCATTGTTTTGCCAAGGTTCCACTACCCAAAGTTGCTACTGCCCTCTGCTTCTTTTAATTGACATTGTCCTCTTGCGCCACCTCCTCATATGTTGCTGCTGTAGTGATTGGTGGAAATCCAGTTTGGACGACCTTACCCCTCCTCTGATATTGCTTGAGTATAGGTGGCTTAACAGCAGGCCCAATTACTCGGTCCATTACAAGTTGACAACTTAGATCGATGTGCAACTGTGCAAGGAGAGTTTTTCTCCCTTTTATCTCTTCTCACGTGTTTTATGGTGGAAAAAATAGTTCAATTCATCCGTTTGTATCTGATCATATAACTAATTATTCGTTATTTGTATCTAATCCTATGAACTATCATTGCCTAGGACATACTTCCAACAAAGGGAGTGGTTTAGAAACTCTCTTTGATTCCATACTTTCCACACTCTATTATCAATGTTCGAATTTGATTTTATTAAGATTTTGGGCTTATCCCTGACCAGATTTGATCAAAAGTGCTTGGATAATAAATGAGACGAACAGTGGAACATGTGAACATTTTACTCTTATCTCAGATGAATCCTTTCACAGAAACCCCCTTCCTCCCAATTCAGTGCTTCTCAATTGATCTCATTTTGCTCATTTGGCTGCTTTTTCTAACTTCATTTTCTTTGATTCCCAATTTGTCATTTCTGCACCAAAATAACCTTGATCTGATTCAAATCTGGTTCTTTGTTCTGAATTAGAGTTTCTTACAGTTCCGTCAGCTACCTCCTGTAATTACATGAAATCGATTAATATCCCAAAATCCAGTTGAAGTCATACTTTATACTGTCAAAGAAAGGAAAAAGATAATTCAAAACATTTGTGAAATTCATATTCTCAACTCAGTGACAGTCTGGCAGGTTTTTTTGCACCCATGGAAGTAATGGAACAATTTAATCCACCTATTGCCTCTGGATGTTTTACAAGTATTCATGTGTTGTAAGGGAGTATATCATATACCCAGTTGGCTAAGAATCTGTTTGGCAGAATTCCATTGAATGAAAGCTCTATGAGAAACTTTATTTGCTGGACTGGTGTATTAAATGCCAACCAAAATTTTGAACAGGGAACCTAGTTTACGACATGCTTTTACTGGCTTAAAAGATTTTCTGAGCTTTGTTTTTGCTGATTTCCTCGTGCAAAAGTAGCGTACCGAGAAAAAAGATATCGTGCCACATTTATCTATATACACCATTATTTTAATGAAGACTTCATACAGGACTTAACTATGCGAATTTGTTTACGATTAACTGCCTCTCTGGTGTTGAATGCTGTTGGGCATGGAAGAGAACAATCTGTTGGGGACCTATGTGAAACTTCCCTGATGAAGCTGCACTCTGAGCTAAATAAAGTGTCCACTTTCAGTCTTTACTACTTCCATGAATTTCGTGTCTGCAATAACTGACTAATAGTAAATCTTGTTTTCAATTTTTGTAGGTTCTTGTTATGGCAGCTTTAGCTTTGTACTACTTTATTTTGGTTACTAGGATATTGATGTCATAAAACTTTGTCTTTTTTTTGCTCTTTAATAAGTTCCCTCCTCTCCATCCGTGTATGTGGAAGTTGTTTGATTAAGATCTATCTCTTACTATAGGGGCAACAATTTGCGGAAGAATGACCTTGAAGACCTTGCATCTGCACTCATTCATATGCCAGTTTTGGAAACTCTGGATTTAGATGACAATCCCTTTGAGGATGATGGGATCAAGTGAGTTTGTTGTCTTGGCCTTTTTTTTTTTTTTGACAACTTCCTGCCAATTTCAACAGTGAGCTATAGTTTTATGAAACTTTTCTTGACATCGCAGGTGTTTAATCCCCTACTTTGTCAAGACTTTTGAACACTTTCCCCTTGCCAATCTTAATTTGAAGAACTGTAAGCTCTCCTGTAATGGAGCAACTGAACTTCTGGAAGTTCTTTTGGCATTAAAATACCCTCTGACTTCTCTTTCTCTGGCAGATAATGATCTTGGAAGGTTAGTTTTTTTTCCTTCAAAATCTCTATTTATTTTGGTGAATGTTGTTTTACTTGTAAATGATGATATCTTGTCATATTTCTGAAGCCAAATAGCACCATTACTCGGAGATTTTATGCACACATCTATAAGGTCGCTTGATATAAGGGACATTGGCCTAGGTTCATCTGGATTTTTAGAACTGAGGATTAATATGCCAGATGTGGTGAAGCTAATCAGCATTAACATAAGGTACTTCTTGGATCCCTTTTTGCGACTTTTCCAATAATTTTTAATCAATTTGAATGTTGAATTGCTATGTTTTCACAGTGAGAATCGTGGGGGTATCCAAGCTGCGGAATTTCTTGAAGATCTTATCTCTAGAGCTTCAGAACTTGTTGATGTGCATGTAGGATACAATTTAATGCCCTCGGAATCCTTGAAAATTATATGTTCAGCCCTCACAACAGCTAAAGGTATGCAACAGTGAAAATAAAAAATTATAGCAGAATTCAAATGGTAACCACTGCCAAGTAATTTTCTTTTACTTTTTGATTCATGAGCAACTGCTTTGTTTGGAAATATACCAGAAGTCACCCTGTTATCAGTAGGAAACTGCATCTTACTGCTTAAGCATTCCAAATTTGTTAATTGACTCTATATTGCTTGATAAACATCAACATAGTTTGCAGTCCTCTTGTGTTTTTTTAAATAAAATTCTTTTTTGGTTGCCTATGTCATTAATAGAACTGGAAGGACCATCTGGCCTCTTACAATAGAGAAAATCTATTTAAAAAAATAAATCATTCCATTGTCCAGATTAGCAGGGAATAAGAGCTCCCTGGAATAAGCAATTTAAACATATGTTCTAAGCACCCTGCCGGGATGAGATTGTGATTTGTAAGGAAAACTGTTTTTCTAATCCACCCAAATTCTAATTTTTGTAGTCAATGAGGCTCCCAAAGCTCTTGAACTCAGCCTGGGGACATAAAATTAACGCTCCTCGTAGGTCCAAAAGGAATAATGATGCTGAAAATAGTGTTCAGCTTGAGCCCCGGCCCTCTCTAGAAACACAAACCTAACATTGATTGCCTTGTGTTGCCCTTTGCCATATATTTTATCTGTTGTATTCTGTTTGGGATTGCAGTCTGAGTGAAGCTCTAAACTTCAACTTGGTCCTTTCAAATCAACCTTCAAAGAGAAAAATCAACAGGGTCAGGATGGCTCTAAGATGGTGCAAAACAGACCTACTTTTGTAAAGCCATATATCGTGATTTCAGTCAACAAATTCCTAGTATCTTGTAGTGATTTTTAATATGTTTATATTAAAATTATTAACTTGTGTTTCCGAGTTCCGACGTATACTTTCGTATAGCTCTCATGCTTTGACCTTCCATGTTAGCCTATATTCTCAACATTCTTGTTAAGTGACTATTTTGGAGTAGCTGCTCTAGGCTAGAGTTGATCATGGGCCAGGTTGTTGCCAAAAGGATATAGAAATTCAGAAATTGATCAAATCTTCATTTGGCAGCCTATGTTCTGTTTATGCTCTTTAACCTGGTAAGTCGGGAACTATTAATCAGGGTTGGGTTGTTAAAATCGAAATACAGTTCTTAGTAGAAAGAACCCTTGCTTCAGAGAAGTGTACAACAACCTGTACCTTGTAAACTATTAGAAATGTACAAATGCCCTACTGGAGTAGCTACTTTCAGATAGCGGCAGCATTTACCAATGCTGATTGCTGAATGTTCTTCTACACTGATTTAATTGATCATATTCATTTCAGGTTATATAACTGGTTCTGAAATGAACTTAAATTGTTTTGAATCAGGGAATCTTCAACGTATTGATCTTACAGGAAACCACAAAATTTGCCAGGCTGATCACATATCGGCACTTTCTGAATTTCAATACAATGGAGAACCAATTGTGATGATCTCAACCTCGCCTTCTCAAGACACGCTGTATGATGATGATCCATAGAGCAGTGACATACTGGCATGAATTAGACGTATGTTCCCTACTTAAAACAACATCCATGAGAAAAATTGCTCTCTTTTTTTTTTTTTTTTTTCCTTTTTTTTTTTGCAATCCATGAATGTCATCTATAGGGTTTCTCATTGTGATGTAAATTCATCACTTAATAGGCAGTGCAAGTAGCATGTAGAACTTTTTGCTACATTTTTTGGTACAAGGTTTTTTTTTTTATTTATTTATTTTTTTTTTTTTTTTTGGTGAATATTTTTCGTATACAATGCGGCAGGAGCATTGAAGCAAAAAGTCAGAAATTAAAATGAACAATGTAATATACCTCCTTTTTTTATCCATAAGATGTAACAGGTTTAATATTCGCTGTACTTCGCAGTTATTTTGGGTTCACAGTCTGAAACTCTGAGTAACAAATGCCAAAATGGCAGTAGTATTTGTTCATGTGATATAATTAATCACACTTAGAACAGTTGAGGGGATATAGCTTCATTTAATGAAAACCCCACTGTCATGAACTTGTTCACTGGTATTACCACATCTTGTACCAATTATCAATTATTCGAGTTGACAGGGGAAAGGGGCAACGTGTAGCATATTGGCTCTCTTGTCGGTTGCGCTACGTTCCTGGAATGCATTTCAGAAAGGCCGTCATGAGATGGTTTGGGCACACTGGGTATACGTTCACGACTCGAGTGATTTTTACTTTATACCGAGTATATGTGTTTCTGATACCGTCTCTACTAAACATGTTCCCCTTTGATAGGACCAAGCACTAGTGTCATGTACGATAAACCACACCATCATCATGCCTTGTTGGATCACTAGCTCCTCTTCACAATAACTAGGTTATCCCTTTAACATCCGACTTTGTTCTCTTCATTTTTACATCACATACGCCCAACCTAAGCACACACCGAGAGAGGATCATACTGCAAATTCATAGTAGATGCATGCAATGAGTATGTATGCCATTCTAAGTACATGTGTATTGTAAGTACTATATACTTCACCAATCACCATAGTACCTTACGGTCCATATCTTACAAAGACTTGATCTCATAACCTCGAGAGTTATACTGAAGGTGAAGATTTGGCTACATTTGTATGCCAAGACCCAAGAGCATGGATGGATGTCGTCTATACACGAAACACGACACGAAAGGATGACTGCTTGGCTGCTTGCTTTGGCTATAGTACATTAAACTACTGCATGTCCTTATTCGTTGATAACAAAGTTTACATGCACATATTATGTCAATATATGCACTATGCAGTAGCCCCATACTATGCTGTTTATTCTGCTCAGTCGTAGAAGTGCGTACTATAGATATTGACAACTCTATTTTTGGCTATAGTAGTAAATTATTATTATTATTTAGCTAGGATGTTGAGTTTATTCTATACTAGAAAATGTTGGCCTCAAATTATATATTTATAAATTAAGATAAAGTCAACATAATGTAATATGATTTGTATTAAACCGACAACATTTGGCTTCTTGTTAGTTTGTTGTCACTTAAGCACTGAAATTTCAGCTTCATTAATTGAATATTTAGTACAACGTACTTTGTATTCCTTGTGTTTAATCATGAATTTAAAAGGTACCTAAATTAATATCCGAATCATGCTTTAACAATGTACTCCGAAAATTGACTAAACTCGAACACATAAAATTGGAAAATATCTACTCGTATTACTATATGATGTTAGTAGAAATAGTATTGAAGCTTGTAATCGATATTTTTTTGTAAACGATGGTCTAACAGGTTCTATTATTTAGATACAGTATTAATTAGTTACTTCATACAAATTAAAGAAAAGAGCTACTATGTACGAAGTATTTTTTTTTTTATAGTATTTTATTAAAAATAAAATATAAACAAGCCTTTGAATATCCACAAAACAGCACAAAAAAATTATGGAAGCAAGGTAAAAAGTTAAATGGTCCAACCGAATAAAATTCTTCAAACCATCTGACTTGAAATCAACTCCAAGTAGCATTGTTGATGACTAGATATGGACCATATGGTTGCCCATGGTTAGCCTAATTCATACTCCTTCCTTCATATTTTTTTTGTTTTCTTTTATTTAATTTTTCCAGTAAAGTAAATCTATAATTGTATAATGGCCTTTGATTTCTAACCAATAACTAAGTCTAACTTTTCTAGCTTTGATATGATTATTAGGATTGGAATATGTATAAAACTTTAAGTAAAATCTTTTTTCTAGCCTAGACGATGTCTCGAGTCGTTAGAATATAACAATATAATTATCGTTAAGTATTTGATTTTAAAAGGATTTTAAATAGGTTAGAAATATATTTGATATAATAACAACATGCAATTGCATAAACCAGACTCTAAAGTAATACCTTGTATGTGGTTAGTTAAATAATAAAAGTACAAATAAAGTATTAGTGCATATAAGTTAGCGAGGTATTTATTATTAGGGTGATTAGATAACTTACTACCTAATGGTTGTATTTAGCGAGAAACTTGCTTGCAATTTTAAACAACCCATCTAATGTTAAGTAATTATGTAAGTTTTAAATAAAAGGTTTTATGGACTCTAGGGCCTATTCTCATTGACTGAACTCAGCTGAACTGAACTGAACTAAGCTGAATTGAACTAATTAAAATGGATATTTTATAAGAGAAGGAAATTAGGAGCTGAGCTGAACTGAACTGAACTGAGTTGAGTTGAGCTGAACTGAACTGAACTGAATTGAATTTCAACGTATGAGAACAGACCCTCACCATGTCAAAATGCATATGGTACCAAGTCAAGAAAACTTGACACGTGACAAATAGCATGCATGTTGTCATCACTTTGAATTTTAATCTTATTGATCATAAAGTGAATAATTTATAAATCGTGTATTACATAGACACTATACTAAGGGCATGTTCTCATTGACTGAACTCAGCTGAACTGAACTGAACTGAATTGAGCTGAACTGAACTGAACTGGATATTTTATAAGAGAAGGAAATTAGGAGCTGAGCTGAACTGAACTGAACTGAGCTGAGCTGAGCTGAGCTGAGCTGAACTGAACAAAACTGAATTTCAACGTAAGAGAACAGGCCCTTAGTTTGATATAACATAACTAACATTTAAAAAAAAAAAATGATTTAACTTTTTTGTTGAAATTCCATCCTCTTGTCTCCTTTAATTTATGTCATTATATGCACCCAAATCCATAGATGATGCTATGAATTGAAAAATCTAATGCATAAGTTATATATGTTGTTCTATGCACCTCGTGAATAAGTGTGTCACTATGGTCAATTTTTCCTTGAACAGGTACATAAAATTTTATTGTTATTATTATTATTATTATTTTATTTTTATTTTGCAAATTATTAACAAATTAATAAAATAAAGTATAGTAAACACCTTCACAAGAGTAAAAACGAGATTATATATATGCACACAACAACACTATGATTGGAATTGCCTTTGATAATGGTCACCATATCGTTCCGGCCTAGACCATCTTCCATCCATCTTGTAATCATTCCGGGAACTAGTAACCCCTTCCCAGCTAGCTTGCTTTCCGGTACGACGTCCCGTGTTATCCACCGGAACAGGAGATGGAATATCCGACGATGATTGCCCTCGGGACGGGGAAGAAGGTGGAGAAGGCTTACTACTACTCCCAATGCACCACGACCAAAGGCGTGAACAAAAACACTTAGATCGTTTTTCCTTTGATCTGTTAGTTGTTGGAGAAGGGGATGTGCAACAGCAACAACATAGCGAGCAGTCTGTATGTGTATTTGTATTTGTAGATACTCCTCTATTTGTTCTTCTTGCATTACCATTAGAGGATGGAAACAAGCAACAACATAGAATCACATTGTTTTGATCACCCTGCACATGCAATATAACACGACTAATGTATACGATATATATGTATGGGAATCCCCACCTTCAATTATGTACTATGAAACAATAACTATTCTATAACAAGGTCCCGTTGGTATTTTTAAATGGCAAAAGTTAACGAACGTTTCGGGGGCGTTGGATAAGCTAGCTAAAAGTGAAAACATTAAATTAAAATGAACATTAATTACACCGATCGACGCGTGATTTTGTTATGCTTTTCCAAATTTATACCACTTTTGGTAGTATTTTAAATGCTTATGTCGGTAGTAGTTAGTAGTATAATAACTATGCCAATTTAAGGTCTCAATATACCAACAAATTAAAATGATTGGTATATTTTTACTTTATGTTAGTATATAATTATTGGAAAAAGATATACGCATTCCTTAGGACTGCATATAAGAAGCTAAAAGTGAAAAGATTTAACAATAAATAAATATTTATTACACCGATTTAATCGTGTATCTTTGATAAATTCTCAACTTTTTATACTAAACGATATGGCGCCATAAATGTACCAAGAGACACTTATTATTAGAGTAATTATTTACATGAACTTGCTCATAGACTATGTACATTTTTATGCTTCAAGACAAAGTGTAGTACGAGAAAGTCAATAGTTGACTTATCATGAGATTAAGTCACCCCTTATATTTTGAAGAGTTTAGGGATTAAGAGCAAGGCCATGATTATATATGAATATCTCTTTGATTCATTTTTTATCAACAATATGTTTAGCTATTTAATTTTATCCTATTGATGATAATACAAGTAATTATATTTTATTCAAATCATCTGAAAACATAAACTAGGTTAATTATCCTATTTTTCGAAATCAGCTAAACATAAAATTTTCTTCCCAAATCATTCTTTAGCCTCTCCTCAAACAACCCACTTTCATTCCAACATAATCACTACATAATCGAAAGAATTAACAAAAGATTCAAACAAACACGAACAATAAAAATCAAATAAAACAGGGCAAAATTGAGCAATAAAATCAGTTTAGTGAGTTCGTACCGAACAGCAGTCCTCTATACAACAGCAACAATCGCAATTACAATCGCAATCGCAGCCGTCGCAGTTGCAATCGCCGCAATCTAAATCTCCCATTTATAATCTTAGCTTCAATCCTTTCAAAACCAAAATTACTTGTTAATTTGGGATGGAAATTCAATTGCTAGTATAATAATATATGAAGAAAAGTATTTGACTGTTGAAAAGTTCGTTACTTACCTAGCTAACTAAGCTTGTGATTCTTTCTTCTTTCAAAAAAAAAAAAAAAAAAAAAAAAAAAAGGTTGTGATTCTTTATTTTTCTAAATTTACATTTCACAAGTTTTTTCAATGTTATTCCCTTTGATAACATGGATAATATTCGAAAAGTTATGTTCAAGCATTGGTTTATTTATTTATTTTAATTTCGTTTCTATTCATAAATTCTTATATGGGTCTATTCAAATAGTGTGACCCCTTTAAATAAAAGGTATTAATTGAGTTCTTTCAAAAAAAAAAAAAAAAAAGTGTATTATTTGAATAATACAAGTAAGAGTTAACGTGATGAGCTAATAGGATTACCTCGACCGATGTAGGGTTGCTCCTATGAAAAATAGGGTTTAATTTCATAAGTAGGGTTACTTAAATTTCTAAACACCAACAAATATATGTAGTATATAAAAAGTACCCTTGTAAATTTATATGGTCACATCATATGATTAACCACACACAAGAATTATTGTTTTTCTTTTTATACCTAAATATACAATTTTGGAATTAAGTATCAAAGAATATTGTTCCCTGGCCTCTACACGTTTTTCTTACCAATTAGTTATCTTCACAGACTTCATTTACGCAGTACTTCCCCTTTTTTTTTTTCTTTTTTTTTTCTTTTTTTTTTCTTGAATGAATTCTGAATTTTTGAAGACATTAAGGATAACAATATTTCGTTAAGTAAGATATTAGATTCCAGCTGGTTGCACCTAATGGATAGATTAGGTGAAGCTAAGTCTTATTAAACACTAAAAACATAAACTAACATAAATTTTCTTATCCAATGTCATATATGTGGAGGCGTGGAGCCAAGGAGTTCAAAACTAATTAATAATAATAATGGGAAGCTTGACCTTATTGGAATAATTTTGTGGTATGAAAATGATGAGCATCTAATTAGTTCATGTCTTCATAATTTGCATCTCTTTTACCCACATATTTTAGTTTTTTCAGAATTAATTGTTATATTATTATGTTTGCGTATTCAACTACTTATAATTAATAATAAGACATACTTTTACAAATACTCTTCAATACGGAATAGTTGTAATACTCGTACTATTTAAATAGTCGTGTGGTGTATTTGTAAATATAAGCATATTTCCAAAGCTAATACGGAGTACTACTGCTTGAAAAATCACGACTATAGTAAATTAGCATATGCGACTATTAATTCCAGACAAAGAGACAATGTAATGAAATACTTACTGTTTTACACGAGTACGTGTCATACCCCTTGTGCTTGATGATGCCTAGGCCATACCAACATCCTTTGTCATCCAGCCTGTAAAAGCTTATGATAATACAATACATTAATCCAGATTGTAATGACCACTTAATCAGAAATAATTGAATAATAGTAGTATAAGATAGTTGTATTAATTAACATGACAAAACCTAACAGGAAACATGATTGAACAAAAGTTAAAGTGGACGATCTTTTCTTTTTTTCTTAAGCATTATTGTCCAAAAGAAAGGGTGGTTGGCTTGGCTTTTCCATCAAGTTAATTAAGCCTTGTATATTCTTGTTTGGTTGTGTGTTTTTCACGCCCTCTACAACAATCTTTTGTTTTTATTTAGGGTCTTATCTTTTATAATATGGTTAGTTAACTTTTATATTTATGAATGTCTCTTTGATAGCTAGACTCGTTGACAAAACATTGGTGGTTTAGAATTTTGGTAAAATGTATGATCAATCCTAACTTGAATCATTACCTAGGTTGATCTCGACTTCACAAAAATAAAGTTGTTTAATTTAACGCTTAATATATCATTAATTGTCTAATAGGAAAATTATAAAAGAAATTGATGATTTGAAATTATGCGTACTACCGTTAAGATTACAAAGAACGATGATCAAAGTGAAGTACGTACTTGAATAATGTCAAACACCATTATGGTACAATTAATAATAAGCAAGGTATAAGTAGTTTTTAGAATGTTTGAAAGCCTAGATAGTAGTATAGTAGAGGATGATAACTTGATAAGTTGTATTATTAATTGAAGGTTTGCGTAGGTAGCAAATTGCACAAAAGATGAATGAAAACTTGAAGTATAAAATAACATGACTTGGCCAGTTGCCAACAACCAACATTTATTTGATTAATAGTAGTAATTAGCCGTTAACTAAAGCTTAATTTTCCTTTGCTTTAAGCTCGTTCCAATTGTTAGGAAGATATATTTGTCATTGACTCATTGTACAAGGCCACAAGGGTCAAGGGCTTACCTAGCTAGTAATTAATATAATGTATATTTGACGTAGTTCCACAAAGTAAAAACTAATCACAAAGTTACATTTACATATATAGTATATTAGGCCTAATTTGGTGTTGTAGAAGGACCTACAAGGCTACAATCCTACATAGTTATTGAGACGGCTGGTTTCATGCTTGTCAATGCACATTTTATGCCATTAATATCTCTAATAACTTTTAAGTTAAAGCTATATATAATTTATAACATGATGAGTAATTGAATATAACAAGATCTCACATGCACGGATCTAATAGCTTTTTTTTTTTTTTTAGTTTGTATCACTTGATTGATAAATTGAAGTTTTAATCAATTAATTGCATTTCTAAGTAGTAATATTCAATTATGAGTTGAATCAATAATATTCCAATTGTTCTTTTTGAATCTTTTTATTTTCCACTCAGGTATATATGTTCTCACAAATCTTTGACATTTTCTTTATTCAATATTTCTATTAGTAAGATTCTCTTTTTTAAAAACTAATGCTTATGTCATTACCAAAATTCACCTTTCTACAAATTAAAAAAAAAAAACAAAAAAACCATTTTTAGCTCACTTAATTTTTCTTGTTGAACTTTAAATTTTTACAAAATAAAAACTCCCTTTTACATATTAAAACATATTTTCACTAAATATAAGTTAATTACTGTGGAATATTATTTGTTATTGAGCTTAATGTAATTGTTCATTAATGTTGTATTTGTTGGTCGAGTTTTTCAATTTTTACCACTAAAATCTTATTTTACCTAAATACAATCGACTTTTACTGATTGAAAAACATATGTTGTTTGAACGTGTAAGAAATTAATATCTCCTTTATTTCAATCAGTAAAAACAATTTAAAGAAAATAATACTTAGGATCGGTTTGTTTCATCTTATTTTGACCTATTATCTTATTTCCGAAAAAACAAGTTCATATAAAATTTTAAATATTAACCTATTATCTTATTTCAGAAAAAACAAGTTCATATAAAATTTTAAATAAATAAAGTTCATATTTATGAGATTTAAATATAAGTTCATATTTAATATGATTATGTAAAATAATTTCGGACAAGAAGTTTAGAAAAATAAAAGAAAATATATATTTTAAAAAAATATATAAAATTAGTTCAGATAAAATAATACACAATATTTCATATGTGGCAGGGCATACAGTGTGGTTGAAGTTACTTGGTCGGTCAGGTTTTACCGGATCAATATTTTGGCGCGTGTCTTTTGCTGCATGGGGTGGCTGGCCACACCAAAAAAGTGCTAAAAATAAAATAAGTAAATTTGTTCATATAGAATTAAACAAGTTCATACAATATAAATTCAATCAAAAATAGAAGGGAGCCCACTTAATCTTCGTGATAAACAAAAATCGTTATTATAGTGGCTTGTTTGTAAATAAATCAACAAAATATCCTAATTAACATGACATTTTCGTAAATAAATCAAAACTCGTATTTAATAAAAGTTATTAAGTTATTTACAGAAATGTCACTGATATGCATGGTCTCAAAAATAAATGAACCAAATTCAAATGAAAAATGGGTAATTAATTCAACAAAGAGAAAAATAAACTCTTTTTTTTTTTTTGAAACCAAGAGAAAAATAAACTTTTAAGTGAGTTTTTTTTTTTTTTTTTTTTTTTTTTTTTTTTTTTTTTGTGGTTTGGAGGAAAGTTAATTAATTATTTTTTTTTTTGAAAGAAAAAAAAACTCAAATTAATTCAAGTTAATTTATTAAGGAAAATGTTATACATAACCCTTAGGGCTACATATAAGCATTAAATTTACACTTGAAAATCGTAAAAAGTTAAGAAATCATCAAAATATAAACACTAATAATACTGATTTACGCGTGTTTTTGTCATAAATTCCTAATTTTATACAATTTCCAAGAGTACATTTAATGCTTATATATAGCCCTTAGGGCTACATATAACATTACCCATTTATTAATTCAAGTAGAAAACTGAAATTAAAAATAAGTAACCTTGAGAAAAAAAACAATGGTTGAAAATAATCTCGTAATCCACAAACAGTAGTCGTATTAGAAAATAGATTCGCCTCGTCTATGCCCGTCGATCTAGCCACCCTCATTTTTCACTCACCACCACCAACACACTCCCACATCCCACTCACTCTTTACTCCACTTTCTCTCTCCTCCCTCACCTTTACCCCCTTTCTCACTTTCTCTCTCCTCAACAACATTCACTCTCTTCCCCAGATCTGCTCCATTTTCTCTCTCCTCTCATCTCCTCCAAACCCTAACAATGGAGGAGGCTCTCGAACTCGCTCGAGCTAAGGACACCAAACAACGCATGGCTGCCGTCGAACGTCTCCACCATCTTCTCGAATCTTCCAGAAAACCATTGTCTTCTTCCGAAGTTACTTCTCTTGTTGATACTTGCTTAGATCTTCTTAAGGATAACAATTTCAGAGTTTCTCAAGGCTCTCTCCTTGCTCTTGCTTCTGCTGCTGTTATTTCTGGTGACCATTTTAAAATTCACTTTAATTCCCTTGTTCCTGCTACTGTTGAGCGTCTTGGTGATGCTAAACAGCCTGTTCGCGATGCCGCTCGCCGTCTCTTGCTTACTCTTATGGAGGTTATTTACATTCCTTTTTTTCGATGTTGATTTATTGATTTCTTTTATTTATGTAAGATTAGAGATTGTGAATAATTATATGGTATTGAGAAGAATAATGGATTTAATTTTGTTTTGGAATGAGTAAAAGTCTATTAAATATTTGGGGGAAATTCTTAATTCTTAATTATTTGATTGGTTTGATTTTAGTTTATGATGATTTTTATTTGTTTTTGCTTTAATTATACAATTTGTTTGATTTATTGTAAAAAAAAATATAATTTGTTTGGTTTTAGTTTATGATGATTTTTATTTGTTTCTGATTCATGCAATTATCTGGCTGCATTTGTAGTCATGTTTAATGTAGTTTATGTGCAATCCATTTCACTAGAAATAAAGCAAAGATGAGTTAAATGACCATGTCTTTGGTTTTTCGCCGCGATAAATCTAAGTTGAGGCTGATTTAGTTCAATTTATTTTTATGCAATCCTTTTCAATAGAAATTGGCTTAAATAATGAAGCTTGTGTGTAGCTGATAATTTTTTTTAGTAATTATGTGAAGGAAATCTTGTTATTTGATACATTAGTGAGACAAAAATGTAAATTTTTAATTTTTTGATAGTGCGGAGTAATTTTGTTTTGTGGAAGTAGGGGTGTTCCATAGAAAGCTGGACTGTGTGTAGTTGTAATTTCTCGATTTGAAGCAGTATAGTGGTCAGGAAAGTATACATGGTTGTTGTGAACATCTTTGTATTTGGTGCATTTAGTCCTCTTTCACTGAATTGACCAAATTCGTTTCAGTGATTTTATGATGTTTTATGGCGTCTTTTGATCACTGTCTGATTGAGTGCATATCACGCTGGTGCATTTTGCAGGTTTCGTCACCTACAATTATTGTGGAAAGAGCTGGTTCCTATGCTTGGGAGCATAAAAGCTGGAGAGTCCGGGAAGAATTTGCTCGCACAGTGACATCAGCAATGAATTTGTTTGCATCTACGGAGCTCCCTCTCCAAAGGGCCATTCTTCCTCCAGTAAGCTTGTTGATTACCTTGCTATGCATTGCCTTTATAGTTGAATAAGTTGTCTTAATTCCTATCACTAATTATAACTGATTTAAAATTTTGGCACCTTCTCAGATATTGCATATGTTGAATGATCCCAATCACAGTGTTAGGGAAGCTGCAATATCCTGCATCGAGGTTGGTGAATTTTTATGATCAGCATAATTTATTCCCTATTATTTTACAGTTGCCAAACTTGCAATAGTTACTTGTTCAATTTGTTTATTTTGAGTTTGAGTTCTTTTCCAAGAAATTACAATATGACTCGTATATTGTGATTTTTTTGGTGTTCCAAAAGCTTTTGTAGTCTCTTGGGTCTCTATGCTTTGCATCACTGTCTTTTAAACCTAAATTCAATGTACTGAACTAAGGAAAGCAATTAAATCATTGTGTTGACTGGCACTATTCAGGTCTGACCCACTGTTTTCGAGTAATTTTATTTCTGTATATTTCAGGTCATGGGTCATATAATTGTGTTCTAGAGCTTAGATCCATTTTCTTCAGGTCAGTTTCGTCTGAATTTTCAGTCAAATCAACTTTTGCCAACTATGGGCATGGTGTGGGATGTGGTCTTGTTTGGGAAATTAACCTTTTTGCTCACCAAGCTGACTGAGGTCATCTACATTAGGCCTTATTCCATAAGTCGTTTGGAGTAATGAATATGACCTCTTTTATATAAGAACTAGTTATTATACCTTGGTTATAGCATGCCTCCTTAATGACATAAGGCCAACCGTTAATGGTGGAGATGTAGATGGAATACTCATCACATAGCTATGCACTTTCATCCAAAGGAGAATCGCATACTTATCACAACATTATTGGAAGGATTTAGTTACCATAGTAATAGAGAGTTGTAAAGATGGAAGAGGTGTAGATGGTGCCGATTTGTGAGAGAGGAGGGAGTTCATTTTTGGGGTAGCATATGATGAGATAATTGGTTAGGTTCAACTGTAGTTTAGTGGTTGTGTTAGACAATCTTTGAGAGGCCTTAGGTGCAATTATCGTGGGCCTTTGTTTATTTTTTTCTTTACAAGAAGACAACTAATATTATGTTATGCCAAGTCATATGTTACTCATTAAGTAACATGTGATTGTTAGAGGTATAATGTAGATGCCAAAAAATAGTGGAACTTTTCTTGATAGTTGGTAGAGAGAGGAGAAATATTTTTGATAGTTTACTAAAGATGGTTTTCAATTGGAAGAATTTGGCGGGGTTTAAGAAGGGAAGGATATATCATGCATTTCATTTTACCATTACTTCATGTGTCGGTTTCGACTATTTAAAAGCTTTGAGGTTGAATATAGAGGTTTTAAAATTTTAAGGTTTGCTTGATTAAGTGCCTTGTCCCTAATCATGTGTTTTAACTCATAACTGGGTTTTTTTTTTTTTTTTAAAAAGCAAGTCCCATTTTCATTTCAACTTAGAGAACAACCAAGTTTTAGTTCTATGTGGACCCGCTTCCATTAGGAGGCCTAAGACCAAAATAATGTACCCACAAGCTGTCGAACGTATTAATGAAAACTATTGTGAGGGATATGGTTCCTACACTTGTAAAATCTGATGTATTGGGAAATTAGCTTTCATAGCTGTCTGGTAATTGTAGCTTGTTTGAGTGTTGGCGTAATTCAACTATCATATTTGCAAGCTGCTAGTTTTTCATACAAAGATTTAAGTCAGTTCAAAATGAAATCATCTGTTAAAATCTGAATTTGGAATTAGTCAAATTCTTAGGTATCTTTGATTTAGCAAGTACCATAATTTCATAATCTTTGTTCATCCAAGAAGGGTGGAAAACTGTTTTCTTCATCAGGGAATCCTAATAAAAGGAAAGGCAAGAATTTGAAGTTTAGTATAGTACGCTTGTGGTTGCTCTCATGGTTTTTATGTGTTTTTACCGAGTCCGATCTATTCAATTCTTTTCGACACAAATGTTTCCTATGTCTAAAGTGAATACATTTTTCTCTCGTTATCTGCAGGAGATGTATATGCAGATTGGGCCTCAATTCCAAGAAGAACTTCAAAGGCATCAGCTTCCATCATATATGGTAATGTCATTGACACTAATTTCTTTTTAATTTTTATCTGAGATATTTTTTTCGGAATGGCTTGTTAAATTTGTAAAATTGCTAAGATTTCATTCTCTCCTTGATTATGATGTAAAGTCTGAGGTCTTCACCATTGAACTTTGTTTTTCAGTTTTGTATCTTCTTATCATTTTTTTTTGGTATCCGGGTTGCAGGTAAAAGATATTAATGCGAGGTTGGAGAGGATTGAACCAAAGCCCCGTTCTTCTGATGGCGCTGTTAGTAGTAGTATTGTTAATGAGCATAAGGTTACTAATCATAATCCCAAGCGAAACAGTCCCAAAGCGAAAAATTCTTCTCGTGAAACGTCTTTGTTCGGAGGTTAGCTTGTTCAACTATCTCAGTTTTGGACTCTATTCCTGTAAATTTATATATGTAGATGTGGAAAGCTTTTACAGTATTTTGTGTGAGTTGACATTTTGTTTTTATTTATCTTTAAGTTCGAAATAACCAAGAATAGCTTATTTTGAACCTTTTTTGACAAGCGTTTGTATGTTGCTTGTGTATGTAGCTCTTTTAATTGTCATTTCTTCAGCATCATTCCCGATAGTTAAAGGAATTCCTAGCATCCTTTTGGCAAAACCTTGATTCGTTTTTCTGGTTTGCAGCTGATGGAGATGTTACTGAAAAGCCAGTAGACCCTGTAAAAGTTTACTCAGAGAAGGAGCTAATCAGGGAATTTGAGAAAATTGCTTCGACACTTGTACCAGAAAAGGATTGGTCTCACCGTATTGCAGCCATGCAGAGATTTGAAGGCCTTGTAATTGGAGGTTTCCTCTCTATTTTCTGTTATCATGTGTACCAAAAACTGTTTTACTTCTCGTGAATTGTGATCTCCTATTTTGGTCTGGTCTTTAATTCTGCTACTGGCATGTCTGACTAAGGCCATGTTCTCTTAAATTTAAAAATTTATGTTTAGTAATAATAAGTTATGTTTGATAAATATAGAATTAGTTAAGTTACAGTGAAGATAAATATAATGGTGAATCTTAAGTTTTAATTAGTAAAAATAATTTAATTTCAGGAAAAAAATTTTAGATTGAGAGATACTCATTAAAAATAATCAAAGTCGGTTGAAAAAAATTTATATTTTGTAAATATCAGGTGAGGAGAACAAGGCTTAGATTGAGGAATTATAGCATGGTGCAGTGGGTTTTGACGATTAGACTTAGTACCTTAACTAATACTTTTTAACTACATATGCCCTTTATCTGCCTCTTGCTGCCTACCCACACTAGGAAGTTTTTACACTGATGTGACTGATCTCCCAACCAGTTTATGTTCTTAGTCTGTCCTAAGGCATGGGCTTATCCTTTTTTTAATACTTCCTTTCGTCCCATTATTAAGTGCCCATTTCTAATATTTCATGGGAATAAAGAAGAATGGAGGGAGTATGTAGTATTCTTGATAGTAGGGGAATATTATATGGAAAAGGTAAAAAGTGAGTAATGACATTTTGGATATATGTGTATTTTGTATGGGATATGTTAAAAAGCATTTAATATCACGGAAATTTATGGATATGTAGGAGAATTTAATATGGGAAAGGTAAAAAAGTTTCTGGATTGAGAGTTTTAGAAACATGCACTAACTTTTGGGATACCTAACATGCACTTGATTATGGGACAGAGGGAGTATTACTTATGTGATGTAGATGCTATAATCTGTCTGCTGGTCTAGTGATGACTGTACAAAGTCTACGAACAGCTATCTTGCATTTTTGTTTGTTGAAACAATGGAATTGAGTAGAATTAGTCTTATGGCCTGTTTGGGGACATAGAATTCATTTCAAATTCTGGATTGGGTCAAGTGACTTGTTTGGATTCTCTAAGAATTTGGATTGGGTCCAATTCCATGTCGTTTTAAAAACCAGCCAAATCATTAGAAATGAAATACAACATGATTCTTAGAATTTTGAAATCCAATTTAGACTTCAACTTCTCTCTCTCCTCTATTCTATTCATGACACCTTTTAGTCCCAATCCTCTTGCTCTCTCAGTAGTCCTATCCTTTCTTTCTCCTCAGCTTCCATCATAGCAAGATTGATTTCCTTTAAATTTTTCACTTTATGTTCAAATTTCTTGGTTTGTTTCATAATACTGCTCGATTTTCATGGTATTTATTCATGAATATGATTGTTAATAGCGTCGTCATTACTATCTCAACTCCATTATACCCCATCATCCTTCTTCCTTCGACAATTCTTTCCCTTCTCCGCCAATTACTTTCGCCTTCTCATAATTTCTTCTATTATAAATTTATAATCGTTTCAGTCACTCTCCCGCACTCCAGTAAATTATTCCTTCCAATCGCCTCTCCCACTTTTGCTTCTACTCCAACACTAGTAGCAATTTAGGCATAACATCTGATAGTGGCATTGGTGAAGTCTAATGATAGTTATGATTCATCTTAGCACGCCAACAACAATGGAATTTTTAAAATTGTTAGACATGAAATTCTACATATTTCTCAAACAATAGGGTGAAATTGAAATTATTAGAATTTTCTATACAATTGTTTTGAAATTCAATTTCACCATTTCGAATTCTGGAATTGAATCCAAAGATATCAAATCCCAAATCTAAATTACCAAACACTACGTTGTAATATTTGCTTCAACCATGTCATTGTGTTTGTGAGATAGTTATAATTGTAGATATGTCTAGAGCTAAGTTTTTCTGTAATATATCTTGTTCAGGTGCTGCTGATTACCCATGTTTCCGGGGATTGCTAAAGCAACTTATTGGTCCTTTGAGCACACAGCTTTCCGATCGTAGGTCAAGCATAGTTAAGCAAGTATGTTGTCTCCCTATAAATTATTGATCTTGTGAATACTTTGTTTCTGCTTTATCTTCTTTCTAAACTCTGGTGTAGTTTGCTCTATTTTCCATTTGAATTCAAACTTTTTTGAGTTGCTTCTTTCGGACCATATTAGCTAGTATGTTCATGCAAGCAGTTTATGGTCTTACAGTAGAATATTGCCTCTCCTATTTTTTAAAGGTGTGAGGCTTCCTGGTGGACCGTTTTCCATGCCTTAAAAAGAATTTCCCTTAGTTATTCAGCTATATATTAAAACTACATTCAACCTCATAATTGTCTTGGTACTAGTTTTATATTTCTGCAGCCTGTTTTCTTTTTCCTTACTTAAATGTCCCAGCTGAATGCCAATCATGTGTGCACTATGCAGCTACCTATTATTATAAGATGGTTTTGCTTCTCATCTTTGTAATTGTGATAGGCATTGGGTTGGAATGTTGGCTTCCCTGTAATGGTGAATAGTAGTAAACTTTGGTCTCAACTCTTAAGTGAATAGTATTGAACTTTGGTCTTTCTGGATTGGCTAATGTTACCTGAGATGAACTTTCTTTAAATGGGCAAGTCTGAAGATGTTTTGAAATGATGAGGTGGTTGATGAGTATGATACTCAGATTCAGGGATAAGGAATGAGTAAGTATGTTCCCAGTGGCCAATCTTGTCAAATTTCAAGGACTGAGTTGAGATGATACGAGGACACTCTACATAAGTAAAATCGATGCATCCTGAAATTTATTATGATGGAGCCCAGCAATAGCATGTCAAATACGTGGAAAGAATTGAAGGGTGGGTGGTATGGTTATTTCTCTGCTCCTTCCTTGCCTTTATTATTGCCAGTTGTCCAGAGAATGCTGTGCAAACACTCCACTGGCAATTGACTAACTGTGCCTGTGAAAGTGATTCTGCTCCTGGATGGATGACTGTTGCAGCCTTGCAGGGTAATTTGAAGTTGCGGGATTCTTATGGGGCTAACACCAGGGTTTCACAGCTGATGATTTTATGCTTTTTAATAATAGTGAATCTAAGAAACCAGTTGTCTGGATTGTTTGTCCAGTTGTCAACTAAATTTTCAGTTAATTATTTGTCTTTTCCATTTCTTCCTTTTTCTGTATAGCTGCAGAGATTATTATTTCTAATGTCTGGTTTTCTCTTATTAATCTGTTTCACTATCTGCAGGCTTGTCATTTATTGAATTTTTTGTCAAAGGAGTTGCTGGGAGACTTCGAGGCTTGTGCGGAGCATTTTATTCCTGTAATTTCTTTTCAATTTAGTAACTTTTTTTATTATTTCTTTTAAATAAAGTTTTCTTTATGTTCATGATTGTGGTTGCACTACACTTGGCTGTCTCTGACATTTCAATTATGTTTGTAGGTTCTTTTCAAGCTTGTTGTGATAACAGTGCTCGTAATTGCAGAGTCTGCTGATAATTGCATTAAGACGGTACCTTTTCTAATTCCTTAATTAGTGTTTCTAAACTCTCTTTATTTTTTTCTTTTGTTGTATAAAATTTTGATACAAGTTGCAATCTTTGCAATCCAAGATGTTGCGTAACTGCAAAGTTGCTCGTGTACTTCCTCGAATAGCAGATTGTGCTAAGAATGACCGAAATGCAGCGCTGCGTGCCAGGTTTGCATTCTTCAATCAAAGTGTGAAATTTGAAAAACTTTCAGATTCTGAATTGATGTTAATCCTTTTGTCCTCTGATGTAGGTGTTGTGATTATGCACTGTTAGTCCTAGAACATTGGCCTGATGAACCTGAAATACAGCGAGCAGCTGATCTATATGAAGATATGATTAGACGTTGTGTTGGTGATGCTGTGAGCGAGGTATATCTTTGATTACTCTCTGAAAGAAAATGATAAATACTCCCTCCGTGTTTTTTTTAAGTGTTACAGTTTGACCGGCACATAGTTATAGGCAATTTAATTGACTTAAATAACATGTAAGTGGGTAGTTGGAGTATTAAAAAAATTGTAAAATAAAGATAGTGGGGTTAATAGTTTATTGAAAAGTAATGAATGTGAGAGGAAAGATATATTAAAAAAAGTAATAGTGGGTTTGGGTGGGGACCATGAGAGGAGAGAGATATAATATTTTAATGTAGCTTTTTGCCAAAAAAGGAAGTGTAACACTTATTAAAACACGGCCAGATTTGGTAAGTGTAACACTTATTAAAACACGGAGGGGGTAAAGCACATTTGAATATTCTCGGCAACTTTAATCTCATTAACACTTCATAAATTTTTGGCTGTAACCTTTTTTAGATGTATATATCTATTTTTTACATGGTTAAACTGGTTTTTCTATGATGATACCATCTGCAGGATGGTCAAATATTCAGAGGTGACAATCCTGGCATTAATGTATGGAATATTTTGACCATCCCGCAGTACCAAGGACAAATTAAACAGAAATAAGTTATAAAATTAGGACTGTCTTTAACTGTTAGATCATGACATTTGTGGGAAAGGGAATTTCCTTATCAAATGTTGTTTCAAGTATGTTTATTCTCATAACTAATATGTTTTTGTTTTAGGTACGAACAACTGCAAGGGCTTGCTATAGAATGTTTGCGAAAACCTGGCCTGATCGTTCTAGAAGGCTATTTCAATCATTTGATCCTGTTATACAGAGGGTAGGGTCTATTTCTCCTACGTTTGGGAACTCTTCTGTCTTTGTTATTGGTTGGATATTGAAGACAATGGTTATTCCTGCTTTTCCCTTTGTTTCTTAGCAAATTGAAGTTGGTTTTTGTTTTAGATAATTAATGAAGAAGATGGGGGTTTACATAGAAGGCATGCATCTCCTTCTGTTCGCGAAAGAAATGTGCCAAATACACCTCAGTCATCTGCTTCTTTAAATATGCCTGGTTATGGTACTTCTGCTATTGTTGCAATGGACAAGACTGCAACTCTATCCTCTAGAGCATCAGTTTCTTCTGGGATGCTTTTGTCTCAATCAAAGTCTCTTGATAAATGGTCTGACCGTAGCCTGGAAAGTGTACTGAATTCCAGCAAAGAGAAAGTTTCGGCAATTGAAAGTTTGCTTAGAGGTCTAGATTTGTCTTCAAAACATAATTCGTCAACTATTAGATCTTCTAGCCTTGATCTAGGTATGGATAACTTCTTTTCTATTTACTCTGTGTGATTTTTTTACTACTTTTATTTGGAAAATATGTTGTTAGAACTACAGTAAAACCTGTATTTTTTTAAAAATGTTTTTGGAACTACATCGAGAAAGGGTAAATTTTTCTTTTATTGCCCCTAGTGCAGGAGTTGACCCTCCTTCGTCTCGTGATCCTCCATATCCCCTTGCCGTTCCTGCTTCAAATCAAGTCACAAGCTTATCATTGGATTCAAAGTTGTCATCAGTCACTGGAAATAAAAACCGCAATGGTGGCATGGCTCATTCTGACATGTATTCTCATTTGCATGCTTCGAAAGATGCTGGTAAATTATCATATCGTAGTGGTCTCATGAATGAGCCATCATCAACATTGATGTCATACTCAGCAAAGAGAGCTTCAGAAAGAGCACACGAGAGAAACTTTACTGAAGAGCAAACTGACATCAGAGATTCTAGAAGATACATGAACTCACACATGGATAGGCAATATGCTGATACACCTTATAGAGAATCAACTTTTAGAGATTCAAGTTATGTTCCGAATTTTCAGAGACCACTATCAAGAAAAAATGTCACAGGTAGGAGTACATCTTCAAGCAGGAGGAGAAGTTTTGATGACAGCCATCTTCCTCTTGGGGAAACACCAAGTTTTGTGGAAGGCCCAGCTTCTCTTCATGAGGCTCTAGGTGAGGGACTAAGTCCAAGCTCTGACTGGTGTGCCAGAGTTGCTGCTTTCAACTATATACGATCTCTGCTGCAGCAAGGCCCAAGCGGTATTCAGGACATTGTTCAAAATTTTGAAAAGGTGATGAAGCTCTTTTTTAAGCATCTGGATGATCCTCATCATAAGGTTGCCCAGGCTGCTCTTTTAACTCTCGCAGAGATAATTCCCGCTTGTAGAAGACCTTTTGAAAGTTACATGGAAAGGATTTTGCCACATGTGTTCTCCCGGTTGATTGATCCAAAAGAGGTAGTTCGTCAGCCTTGCTCGACAACATTGGATATTGTTGGCAAAACCTATGGGGTGGATTCTTTGTTGCCTGCATTGCTTCGTTCACTGGATGAACAGCGATCACCTAAAGCAAAATTGGCTGTTATTGAATTTGCAATTGGCTCTTTTAATAAGAATTCTGTTACATCTGAAGGTGCTGGTAACATTGGCATATTGAAGTTGTGGCTTGCAAAATTGACACCTCTAGTTCATGATAAAAATACTAAACTTAAGGAGGCTGCTATTTCGTGTTTTATATCAGTCTATACCCACTATGATCCCACAAATGTATTGAATTTTATCCTAAGCTTATCTGTTGAAGAGCAAAATTCATTGAGGCGAGCTCTGAAGCAGTATACACCTCGTATAGAAGTGGATTTGATGAACTTTTTGCAAAGCAAGAAAGAGAGACAGCGTTCGAAGGCTGCTTATGATCCATCTGATGTTGTGGGGACGTCTTCTGAAGAGGGCTATATGGGAGTATCTAAGAAAACGAGCTATTTTGGAAGATATTCTGCTAATTCCCCTGACAGTGATGGAGGCAGGAAATGGAATCCAATGCTGGATTCAACATACTCAAGTGGTCGTACCAATCACGCTACTACTGATGAATCGCATGCTAACCTGTACGAGAGTCATGACAGTGGATCTGGTCACGAGATTCTAGATTCAAGAATTAAAGATAAGTATATGGGTAATAACAGTGGTGAAAGTGTAGGATATTGGGCCAGTCGATTGGAAAATGTGGACAGTAGTGACAATCCAGGCGTTTTGTCCACTCCACGTATGGACACTAATGGACTTAAAAAGAGTTCGGACAGTATTGGGGCCAGCGCAGAATTGCAACATGAAAATGGTTTCTCAAATGATTTGGCTACAGACCATACTAAAACTGGAGTGTTGAAGATTGCCTCCAGTTCAGAATCTGGTCTGAGCATTCCTCAAGTTCTTCACTCAGTGAGTTCAATGTCCTTTGTTTATAATATTGCTTTGCTTCTCTTTTGTAATTTTCCTTGTCTAGAAATCTAAATCATGAATTGTGCTTGCATAATCCAAACTGGGATAAAAGGGTAGAGAAAACACAGAACATTAATAATATGGTCCTCTCGAAAAAGATTTGTTAGCCTTTTACTCATTCACCTGGAGCTGCAATGGGGTATCTTTCTTCATGGGCTTTATTTTATTTTATTCTTATTTGCATTCTATTGTCTCCTCCTTAGCCTAGAACCCTAGATGATCCTCTTGTGCAAGAGATGAACGGAACAAGTTTCATGATTGATTATTTGGTCATTTTTTCTTACAGATTTGTAACGGGAATGAAGGAAGCTCCGCCGACAGCAGGCAAAGTGCAATTCATCAATTGATCGAAGCATCTGTATCAAATGATTCCTCCATGTGGAGCAAGGTATACTTACTTGGACTAACTTATCACCTTCTCCGCAATTTCCAACCCTGATGATATAACTCTTTGGTAACATTGAAGATGGGTTCTACATTCATGTGTTACTATTGTTGACTTGTTGAGTACTCTGTATAATCGCATTTAGGTATATCATGATGTTTCCCATCCAGATGGTAAGGATTTTATGTTCCTAATAATAGAACCCTTGACATATATTGTGTCTGTTGCGTGATTATATTCTTGAGTTGGTTTTATATGCTCTTTCCAATATTTTGGTAAGCTGGGAATTTGTGATTTTTCTGGATCTAAATTCGCATGGCCCTTTTCATTGTCACTATGTGCAGTGCAGCCAATGTTCCAATGTGAATTCATGTAAATTTGAGTAAGATAACCAGATAAGGATCATGGGCCTGTTGTATGCTTGTACTGGACTCCATTTTAGAGTTTGTGCTGTCAAAAGTTAGAAGAGTTCTCCTTTAAGCTCCATAGCATGAAACTATTTTTAAAAAAAGGGGTCCTATTTTGAAATTACCACCCATTAAAACTTTTATTTTAAATAACCACCCATTAAATTAAAAAACATTTCAAATTACCACATTTTTTGAAATTCCGGTGGAAAATCCGGTTGAGGGCCCCACCTTATTAACTTCCTTTTTTTTTTTTTCATTTCCCTCGACCTAACCTTCTGATTGAAACATTAAACTCAAAAGAAATCTTCTCATCAATTAATTCATCCAAAAGCATCAATCTTTCCCCTTTTTCTTCCTTTAATTCTCTGTCAACTTTGCAACTACCCCTTAAGGGTTGAATCATAACTCAAAACTTTTTTTTTTCTTCAAATTGGGACCCTATTTGTACTTGCATTTGTTGTTGAAGTCGCCATCTTGATGTGTTTTCTGAGGACCAAAAGCGCGTAGGTGAAGCTCTTGTCAAATGGTGATGTCAATGGCGACGCCTGAGGTAAGCAATTGGGACCCTTTACAATTTCAGACATGTAGCCTAATTGCATTTTAAAGCCCCAGGAACCCTAATTCCAAAATTGCAGAAAATCCTCAATTTTATTGCCCCATGAGCCCTAATTCCAAAATTTCAGACATGTACCAGCTGCAATTTGAGGAAATTTTGATGAAATTTGGGGCAAAAGTTGTGAATTGATGTTGGATAATTTATAAAGAAAAAAAATCGAGGAGTGAAACATTCAGAAGAGTCAAATTCGCCGTTTTTAGCCGTTATGTGGGGCCCTCAAACGGATTTACCACCGGAATTACAAAAAAGGTGGTAATCTGAAAACTTTTTTAATTTAACGGGTGGTTATTTAAAATAAAAGTTTTAATGGGTGGTAATTTCAAAACAGGACTCCTTTATGGGTGGTAATTTGCAAATTTTCCTTAAAAAAATTTAGAAATTAAAAATTCTTGCTGAAAAAATAACCTGGAAATGAAAATTTTGTTTAGCTGGATAAAAGTATTTGATTTGAAGATGAATACATCAGGTCTAAGGAAAACAAATTCCTAGACAAGTGGGGGATTCTTTAATGTGGCATTGGCTTCACTTTTTTTTCTTTAGTGTTGTTCACTTGATTTTGCATGCTCTGCTCATAATGCAGTGAGATTTCCCTTTCATCTCTTCTCTTCCTTTCTCTTGACGTCTTCCTGTCTCTATTCTCATTTACTCCTCGCTCCCCCCCTTTTTATTCATATTTACAATTAATTCTCCAATTTCTTAGCTATATGTTTTTCCTTCTCTTGAGATTTTCCTTCCTCTTCCCTTTGATGCTTCCTCCCCTTTTTCTCTTATTGTTCGTCATTTTGCTTCTGCTAATATGGATGAACTTTTACCATCTCTGTTCCACTTAGATTTCCCCCTTATCTCTATTCTGGGAAATTTTGTAAGTTTGAGGTTCAATGTAAAAAAAAAAATTCTATTTCTTTTTCATTGTTTGAATCTCAATTGACATGTATAGCATCTTAATTATGTATGGGCATCTTCTATTGACATGTATAGTGGCTCTGAAAGGTAATCTTTTGTATTTGCCTTTAGTTAAAATAAATAGAGAATTTGTTTTGGTTGATATTGAAAGTATGAAGGGTATGCTAAGTACTGTTGCTTCCTGTTTTGCAGTACTTCAATCAGATCTTAACTGCTGTGCTTGAGGTATTAGATGATCCTGAATCTTCTGTTAAAGAACTTGTACTATTGCTGATTGCTGAAATGCTAAGAAATCAGGTGAGCTGTTCACTTTGTCAATATACTATTTGTTCCCAATGGACTATGGTTACTTCCCATGACATATCTTACTTTTAACATGTTGATTGCCACTTGACTCCAAAATCCAGAAAGAAGCCATGGAAGAATCTGTTGAAATTGTAATGGAAAAGCTGCTTCATGTTTCAAAGGATACTGCTCCCAAGGTAAATTAATGTTTTTTTTACAAAAAATTTATTTCATGTACGCATTTGTTAGACATAATGAGCTGCCCTGCATGGGCTGTAATTGCCTGTCTCACTGCACTTGCCAGTCCTAGCAACCCTTGGGCTTGTGGAATCACAAACCTGCCCCCAGAGAGGACTAGCTGGTCACCACATTCTGTGGGAAATCATTAAAATTGTATTTTTTTTATGAAAATTAATATTTTGTTGTCCCAGCAATCGATGTAGGATGGCTGGGATCTTATCTGGCCAAGCCTTCCCTAGTGGGCCTGGCTTAAGCCTTGTGGACAGAAATTGCCTATCTTGCCTGGCTCTGTGGACTGGCTCAATTTAGCCTGGAATTGTCCATTGATCATGTCTAGTTATAATTATTTTTCAAGTCTAACAATATACCTTCATATTCAGGTTGCTAATGAAGCAGAGAACTGCTTGACTACGTTGTTGGCCCAGTACGACCCATTTAGATGTTTGAGTGTAAGTAGCAAGATTTGTATCCCACTGAAGTTTCAAATATTTCTTTTTTTTTTTTGACAACAAAGTTTCAAATATTTCTTGCATGCTTTGTGATGCTCTTTTTTGTCAACTGTGCAGGTGATTGTTCCTCTGTTGGTTGCAGAGGATGAGAAGACTCTTGTTGCTTCCATAAATTGTTTGACCAAGGTATTTGTTGCTGTCTATCTTCTATTTTATGCACAAAATTCACTTACTTAAAAAGTTAAAAGTATGGTTGGATATTGAATTTTGGGTTTTGTGCAATCTTGCCATTACTTGTTTTTCTGACTGTATGACCTATATTATGATGTCCTCTCTTCAGCCTGCTCTTTTGAAGGACAATAGAAACTTGGAAAGAATGTTAGGTAACTGCAATCACCACTACACCAGTACCCTCACACTTAGGATATTGCCCTTAGGGACTAAATCTGGGTTCAAGATTGAATAAGGCTCAGTTATTTAAATTCAATTCTCACTATAAATCAAAATTCATTCCAAAAAAAAGTTTATTAATCATTGTAGTCTCTTTTTAACTGAGATTGTCTTCTCCTGTGGGTTCTTGCTTGAAAAATGATGTGAGAAAATAAGTACATTGGAGAAGGGTTCCACTATGAACTAAATTTTTTTGTGTGATTATTATTCGATTGCTTTCATATTAGATACTGTATAAATCAAGTATAGCTGAACATGATGGATTAGCTCAGTTCTAGGTTAATGTTGGTCAAAATTTAGAATTCATGAGAGATTTGACTCGGGAAAGAGGTATTTCTCTTTTACATAACCACATTAATCTGTCTGGATTTGTTTGCTATCTTGCTTCTACTCAAGGTTGGCTGGCTACTTTTCAAATAGGAATGTTACACGTGGGCTTTTGGCTTTCACGTTTTTCAAATAAATGATGTCAGTATATTTCCTTCCTTCAGCTTGTGGGCAGGTTGTCTCAAGAGGAATTGATGAATCAGTTGCCGTCTTTCTTGCCAGCTCTGTTTGATGCATTTGGGAATCAGAGTGCTGATGTGCGCAAGGTAACTGTTGTACTATATGTTAGAACTAGGATTGTGGGGTTACATCCAAGTTTGAACTTTGTTGATCTTATAAACTTGAAGTTTAGTTGCCTGTAAAGAAGAATTGAGTTCAAGAATGAAAACCAAAGAAATACTTTTTTATATAATTTCTCACAAGTTTATAAAGCTTAAACATGATTTGGACGTCAAAATTAATGTCGAAACTACTACTGCTAAAAAATATAAGCCAGCTTAGCCTTTTGAATCAAATTAAAGTTCTGAAATGAACTTAGCAGCTTGCGAGCTGAACTAGGCTATTTTAAAAAACACTTTGGTACCTTGGCGGAAAAGAAACAAAGCTATTTAAAAAGCTATTTTTCTACTGATTTTTTTTTTTTTTTTTTTTTTTGTTTTTTTCTTTCTTGCAGACAGTTGTATTTTGTCTGGTTGACATTTATATCATGCTTGGGAAAGCATTCCTGCCATATCTGGAGGGACTTAACAGTACTCAATTGCGTTTGGTGACGATTTATGCTAACCGCATCTCACAAGCTAGAGCGGGGACTCCAATAGATGCTGGCCAATGATCTTTATAGAGGGTCTTGGTAGTTCCAAATTCATTGTTGTGTATTCTGTAAATGGTGTGAAAAATGCATCGTGGTGTTCGTGTGTGGGGATTCATTTGTGGCATTTATTAGCTTTAGAAATGTAGTTTTTGGTGTTCGCCCTCGTCCATTACAAGCAGGGTGAGGGGTATGGTGTGTGGAAAGAGATTTTATGAATTTTTTTTCTTCTGGTGTTAATATTAAATTATTCTTTCCGAATCATACTCTGGTTTGATTATTGTACTGGTTTTGAAATGATTGAGGTTTTTGGAATGTATATAACTGTTGATTACATGATTTATAACTATATACATGGTTTTGGTTCGCCTTTATTCATACTTGGTACGGAGTATTTAATTTGTTTTGTTTTGGATATTGTAAGGTTTAAGACGTTACTTTGCTCTTATTTCGATATATGTAGATTTTTTTTTTCCTTCCTTCCTGGTGTTAGTATTAAATTATTCTTTCCGAATCACTACTCTGGTTTGATATTATACTGGTTTTGAAATGATTGAGGTTTTTGGAATGTATATAACTGTTGATTACATGATTTATAACTATTTAGTATATACTACGTACATGGTTTTGGTTCGCCTTTACAAATATTTAATTAGTTCTGTTTTGGATATTGCAAGGTTTAAGACGTTGCTTTGCTCTTATTTCGATATGTAGATTAGTGACACATCGTGCATCTTGGGTTCTTATTTTTAGTTCATATTGCATATATATTACTCCCTCCGTTTTTAAATACTTTCCATTTCTCCATGCGCGGAGTTTTAGAAGAAATTGGAGAAAATAATAACACAAAATTTTAAAAAAATCGGGTGTACAATAATTATTGTACATCCATTAAAAGTTACCCCTGAAATGAATAAAAGTTACCTCAATATGCGTAAAAGTAACCCAATTCAAATAAAAATTATGTACGCTTTATTAGTAAAGAATCATATTTTAATTGACTAAAAATCAATTATTAGTGATTGAATGTAATTAAATTACCTCTATAAAACTAAAACTTTTCTTGTTATCTATTTATATAAAAATTGTATTATGTTTAAAGTCACCCAAAGAAAAGCAAAAAGTTACCCTAAAATTAGCTAAAAGTTACCCTTATACTGCTCGATGTACACTAATATTAGTGTAAACCGGATGTATACATAAGTTTTTGAAATAATAATATATAGAGGTAGTGGGGTAAGTGGAAGAATAAAAAATTGTAAAATGCAAAAGTAGTGGAGAGAATTGGAGGAGAGAAAATATGTGGTGGGTCCACTAGGTGAGTAAAATTAGTTAAATATTGTTAAAACTTTTCAAATAAAGAAATGGATCAAGTATTTAAAAACGGCCGAAAAAGAAAATTGGAACAAGTAAAAACGGAGGGAGTAAAAACAATAGGATAAATCTCAATGGTACAATTCTACTATTGATTTGTCTTAACGTTAAACAAAAAGGATAATTCCCATTTCCACAACAAACCAAAGTACCAATCATTTACCATTTTATTTCTCCTACTAAATGTTTATATGAAGTGATTTTTGTTGTCCTACTCCATGTTTATATGAAGTGATTTTTGTTGTTTACAGTTAAGCAATTACTGATTAATCATTTTTTTTTTTTTGACAAGATTAATCATTATTTAGTTGAAGTAAATTAATCTAAAAAATGAACCATAGAATCTAATATTATATTAAGCTTCACTATTTTAGATTATAGTATAAAAGTAGAATGATACTCCCTTTGTTTATAATTTTACAAGTATGTTGTCAAGAAACTATTATTTATGGCTAATGTTTTAATGTAAGATTATTGTTAATCTATACTAATATATTAAAAGGCGTTCACGTGTCACTTAAACTCTCTTCATTACGCCACGTCACTCATGCAACTATTCATAGCGCTATGTGACTCTCCCTTCCATTTGCTTTCATTACATGTCATGCGTGCACTTATAATAATATAAATAAAAAATAGTTCATCACTAAAACTAATTGTCTTACCACCAACCTATGCGATTTTTTATGTGATCTTTTGAATACAAAATATTAATATATAACATATGACATTACGAACAACAAATTTAATTAGAAGAAAATTAAATCATAAATTACAACATATATTATAGATCAGTTTCATGTAATAATTTGGGGCATTGCTTGGCCAAAAGACTCGTTCAATTTGAAAAATTGTTAGCTCTAAACACGTGAAGAGTATTCTCCACATGAATACTCTCCTAATTTGCCACTTAGCGCCCTAGAAATGTGACACATCACCCGCTGTACATGCCACATCATCCTTTATATTATAAACATTTATTACTCCATATAAGGTATGAACACAATATAAAAAAGAAATGAATTAATAATCTTACCATCTTTACTGTCTTTTAACTATGTTTTTATTCAATTATAATATACTAAATTCTTTGTATAAAACATCAATTTAAGAATGGATATATAGTCACATTAGTTATTATGGTTCACTTTCTTATTTGATTATTAAGTTCATTTTTACAACTTTACTCCATCCGTCCAAAACAATCCCTAGTTCTGATACGCTATTTTATTTACTATACGTATTTGGACTCTGAATCCACAAGAATGATGATTTGAATCCGCCATGCTAAAGTTTGTACAAAGTATTAGTAGAAGTTATAGTAGTAAAACCATTAATTAAGGGTTCGTTTGGCATTGCTGCGGTTTTCTGTTTTTTGGTTGTTTGATTTTTAAAAGTATGTGATATATGTCCCATAATGAATCAAAAATTATTTAAACTTATTAAAAACATGATAATTTTGAAAATTGACAACAGAAAAGTGGAAACACCTTTTTTTTTTATTTCCTGTTTTTGGTTTTCAAAAAAACAGAAAACTGAAAACCAAAAATGATGCCAAACAAGCCCTTAGGGTTAGTGCTTGTTTCGCATCGCTGTGGTTTTCTGTTTTTTGGTTTTTTATTTTTTAAAGTCATATGATATATGTCATATAAGATATAATGAAACAAAAATTAAGCAAACTTATTAAAATCATGATAATTATTAAAACTGATAACAGAAAAGTGGAAACACCTTTTTCTTATTTCTTGTTTTTGGTTTTTTGTTTTCCAAAAAGCAGAAAACAAAAATCAAAAAACAAATTCAAACAAACCCTAAAACACTAAATTTAGATGCATTGAATTACACGAAGAAAAGACTTGGATTAGTGTTGATTGGTTGCCTTTAGAAAATCGATACATTAAAAACATAACTTCAATTATAGCCTGTTCTGATATGATTATTTTCAGTTCAGCTCTTATAAGTTCAGTTCAGTCAATCAGAACAGACCCTTAACCTAAAGAATGTTCTGTTTTTCTTGGCAACCCAAAAGTAATTGTCTCCTGTCAGATAATATGAACTCTTTTTTTTACAGTGATTTCCATTGATCAATACTTATAGGGTTACAATGAGAAACCTAATCATATTAGGTAACTATAAGATATGTACAGATATCAAAGATAATCTTATACAAAATATATCCTAAACCAATATTCTAGGATGAGAATATTTTATGGATATTCTCTATCACACCCCCGCAGTCAGAGCGGGAGAAAATCGGATGCTCAGACTGGATCTGAATCACGCATCGAACGGTAAAGATAGTATAGTAACCCATGATTAAAAGAGAAGTAGTAGACGTGTGCTGGTGATGACGATGAGAAGCAACAACCACGACCTACGTATAGTAGAGAAATGCGCTTTTAGGCCGAAGGAGAAGAGTCACGCATATACTTGGGCCAAGTTGCAGATCCAGAGAAGAATAAGTTAAGGGATCAAACCATCATCGGGGAGAAGACACTACACTACTACGTGAAATCACAATTGAAGAAAAACAAATAAAATTGCACAAGAAAAGATTAAATCCTACCGCTTGAAATTAATCAATTCTCAAAAGAGAAACCAGGTAGCAAGAAGTAATACTCCACAAAGATTCCAAGTGCTTTAACAATAAAAGGAGCTAACTTGATAGAAAAAGAGATGTGCAAAATTTGACCTTATTGTGATATACCACCACCAAAACAAAATCTATGTGATTATGTGTTAAAAAAAAACCAATGAGGCAATGTAAGAATCATTGTTGGTCATGGGGAGGTGGAAATAGACTGCGGCACATGGAGTAGGTTGACAGATGTGGTTACTGCCAGTAGTGGGAGGCGGTAGTGTATGTGATTGCCAACAATGATGGAGGAGGCTTTCGCGATTGCTACTGTTGGTGGGAGGCGCAAGGTTACATAAAGATTCTAAAAAAAACTTGAGAAAAGAAAAAAAAAATCCATATGTGTGTTTGCGGAAGCATAAAAAACTTTGTATATCCCGCCGGTGGGTTTAATTTTCTAACCCATCGGCAGGGTGAGAATTTTTGTATATAATCCCAAGATCTAACCTAAGCTGTGATACCATGTCTGATAATATAAACTCTTTGATTACAGTGATTTCCATTGATCAATATTTATAGAGTTACAATGAGAAACCTAATCATATTAGGTAACTATAAGATATGTACAGATATCAAAGATAATCTTATACAAAATATATCCTAAACCTAGGATGAGAATATTTTATGGATTTATATATTATCTTGTTAATATTCTGTAAATGATATATCTCGTGTAATTAGGGCTCTCATTATTAGGTTGTACATACCTATATATATTGATTAATGAGAATACTCCAACTAAGGAGAATTACACAATTCTACATGGTATCAGATTCCTTTTAGGGTTTTCTATCTTTTCTCTTCTCAAACCCTAATCGATCCTAGCCGTCCACCACCAACATCACCGTCCCTCACCTCCTTCAACCGTTTCAATGCCTGGTGATGACACCCCTCCTCCCCCTCCTCCACCACAACCGTACCCCCTGTTTTCCATCCGGCCTTTGCCGTACCTAACATCAAAAACCATATTTCTATTAGCCTTGATCATGATGATGCTCAATACGCTACATGGGTTGAAATCTTTCAAATTACTGCTTGTGCTTTCAATGTTACAGACCACATTGATTCAACAGTCGCACGTCCGAAGGAGATAGATGATGTTACTTGGAAACGTTTGGATGCTATAGTGAAGAATTGGATCTATGGGACTATTTCCCGTGACCTAGTTACCACAATCATGAAACCGGGTGCAACGACTCTCGAATTATGGACCCGGCTTGAAGAGATTTTTCATGACAATAAGCATACTAGGGCTGTGTATTTGGAGGAACAATTTGCAAAAACGAAGCTTGAGAATTTTGCAAATATGTCTGATTATTCATTGCTTTTGTTACTTTTGGCTTTGTTGAATTTGTTATGTCATTATTGCTTCAAGCTACGGTCTTCGAAATTGATAAACTTATTCTCCCTTTTTTTTTTTTTTTTTTTTTAAATGCATCACTTTGACAATTGCACCATTTACATATTATTGAATTAATTTTTCACTTATAAAAAATAAATAAATGTTACTTCCTCCTTCCCTGAAAGAACGACTCTTTTAGCCTACTTTTAGTCCAAAAAAGAATGACCCATTTGTTTTTCCCAACATCTATTCATTTCCCTTCCTTTTAAAATTGCTAGCTTGGCAATCTTGTGTATTTTAATTATACTAGGGCAGCCAGCGCGCGGAGTGGCTTGCCATTTCTTGATGTTTATATTGGGTTATTTTAAACTCTTCACCACATTGGATTTTAGAGAAAATAGTTTGATAAATTAATGGAATGTGTATATTGGGTTGTGCTTAAACTTTTCATTTTTCCTACGCGACTTTTTTTTTTTTTTTTTCAGGGACCATCTATGCAATTATTCAAAAATGCAATAATGCAATATAGGTGAACTTTAAATTTACCTATAATATTTAATTACTTACAATATAAATAAATAATTTAAAAGTGCATAAATGTAAGGAGAGAGAAAGCTCAATACTCATTATTACATCTGTACACATGGAAGGACATAAATGTAAGAAATTGTGTATGGGGGTAAGAACGTAAACAAACATTTTGAAGGGCATACAGGTTCGTGCACTATTTATAAGCGCAATCTCCTACTTTTTATAAGGTAGGGATTGGTTGTTGTAAAACAATATTTTAATCTTATTGGCTAATAAAGCATCACATGTAAAAATGAACACGGGCCGTGCCGGCATGGTGGCGGCAAGGCACGACACGGTGGCCCACTTGTGGGCCGTGCCGTGAACAAAAAAAGAAAATCCGGCACGGGCACGCCGGGCGGCACGGTCATCGATGTAATACCTCGTATTTAATTAAAATGAGTATTTTGAGAAGTATTTAATTAAGTTGAATGGTTTTATTTAAAGTATATTAATTATTTATTTTAAATAAGTATGGAAATTTTTATAAAAGGAAAGTTTATTTAATTAAGTATTTTATTTAAGTTGGGATTTAATTTAAGGAAAGTTTTATTTTAGTAAAGTTTAATTAGGGAAGGGAATAGGAAAATTAAAAGAGGAAAGTTTAGGGAGAAGGGTTTCTAGAGAAGGGGTATAAATATTCAACACTTGAGGCAAATCAAACTTTGCCCGGAGTGGAGAAAACCCAAGGTAAACTTCTCTCCCTTTTCTCTTTATTTTTCTTTCTCTTTTCCCCATCCCCTTCCTTTTTGGTACGACCGGCCACCACCATCACACCACCGGCCACCACCGCAGGCCACCGGCGCACGGCCAGCAGCCACGACGGCTTAGGCGGGGCTAGGGGTGGCAATATCATCCAAACCCGATGGATAACCATCCACCCAATCCAAATATATGGATGAAAACCCGAACTTAAGCGGATGACGGATGGATGATGGATGGATCGGGTCGGATACGGATGATGATACATCCAACCCATCACCTGACCCATCCATCTACCCGTTAAATTTATATATATATATAAAATAAAAATAAATATCTTTTTTAATAATTTAATGTCTATTGTAGTGTTAGGAATTGATATTTGTTTTAATTTAGTAAAAAGGAACAAGTATTAGAAAGATGTATCAAAGTTTTAATAAAATTGATCACTTTTTTTTTTTTCAAATCTTGATTTAATTATGAAAACGAAAAGTTATATTTATATTATTTATTTCACCCGAATTATCACCCGATCCACCCGATTCATCCATGGATGACGGATGGATCGGATGTGGATGAAAAAAAATTAGGTGATGGATGGATCGTTGGTGGATGGAGGCGGATGAAGCATCACCCAACCCACCTTCGATCCATTGCCATCTCTAGGCGTGGCAGCAGCCCAGCCATGCCGTGGTGGCTGGTGCTGCCCGATTTTCCCGAAAAAAAAATAAAACTTTGTTTTAAAAATCAATTTAATCCTAGATCTAATTATTAATTATGAGTTTTGTGATTTGATTTTTGATGTTTGATTATGAGTATTATATTAATTAATTTTCAGATTATATTTTAAATTGAAAAGCCCCAATTTTTGAAACCCTAGGTTCTTGAATTATAAATTATTGAAGGATTATGATGTAAAATGGTTTAAACCTTGATTAAAGTATTTTATGGCTTAATTACAACAAGTTTTCATTAAAATATAGTACTGGAATTTTTGGTAGTGCATTGAAAATCAAGTTTCTTTAAGTAATTTTAATTACCCATTAATTGGGATTAAAGTATGATATTTTAAATATAATTCCAGCTTATTTTAATTAAATTATGAGGGGTTTTATAATAGTATATGTTGCTGCTGGAAATTTGTGTAGAGAGGATTTTAATACTCTTCTATGATTTTAAATTGTAGGAGACTTTGCAGTGAACGATTTCTATTAGTCGCGGCGATTTTAAGATCGTATACAAGGTACGTTCGCGTACTTAGCATAATTTTATTGATGTAGTAGCATGCTAAATGTGTTTAATTGATTACAAGTAGTATCATGCTAGATTTGGAATGGAATTTATGAATTGGTTGTTGTTGGTGATTGAATAATGAGGCATGATTTATTTGTGATGGATTATTTGTTGAAAAATTATAGTTTATTTGGAGTATTGTTTAACCATATATTTATTTGTGGCATGTTAGAGAGCATGTTTAATTAAACTAAATGCTTAATTTGGTTTGGAATATTGAAAAGGAATTTTATTATGGTTCATATAATTTTTATTGATGATATAAGCATAAGAAAGAAACTATATAAGTGTCTATGTACACGAGGAATAAATTTTATGTTAGTGTCTTAGTGCACTTATGGTGTTTTTAACACTGAGGGATAGGACTTGTGGCGCTTTATGCGTTTAATGTGTCATTGGCACCGAGGTAGAATTAAATAGGGTTCAACATTAAATATTATGTGGTCACTAATTATTCAAGAATTAAATTGGTATGTTTGATTGTTTGAATAATTATTGTTGATTGAATGATTATGGTTTGAGAGTCATCACCAAGTTTAATAATATCAGTGGCGATTCCAGTATGGGTTCAGTGGGTTCAGCTGAACCCATACTGGATTCTGGAAAATTCTGACCAGTTTAATTAAAAAACTAATATTGTTTATATATATTACGATGCGCATATTTACATTGCTTTCTCCTGCAGCCTAGTGGTAGTTGGTAAGAATATCTTTACATTGGTCGTGGGTTCGAAACCCCTAGCACCCATTATTGTGTTTTTTTTTTTTTTTTTTTTTTTTTTTTTTTTTTTTAAATTTGCTTTTGGCCTTTTACTTATTTGATGGTTGATCAGAAGATTATTCCCATACCCAAAATTATTTTCTTCCTTTGAATGCTAAAAATATGTAGACTCGATGAGCTCAAATGTAATTAAATTGTATTTTTATGTTTGTGCACACCCAAATTAATTATTAATTTTATTTGTATTTAAAATTATGGTACTTGATTTCATTATATGTACTTAGACTTCGAACCCATAACGCAAAATTCCTGGAATCGCCACTGAATAATATGTAAATAAAGTAAAGTGAAAGAGATTACGCACCAAAACTCTTGGAACGTATATACCTTGAATATGAACATATGGGGGGAGTTATGGGGTTTTATATTTAACCATAACTTCTATTGGAGTTTAGGACATTGTACATTCCTTTTATTATTATTATTATGCGCAGGAATTCCGCCACTTACGAGTGGTTGTTAATGCTGGCACGGTTAGCTCCCGTGTCAGTAATCTCAATTTAATGGGGGAGGTTAGTGGGGAAACCCGTTCGATGCGTAGTTGTAGGGAATAAATTTCAAGCGTTAAACCCCTAGCTTGAACCCCACTGTGATCATACACTAAAGTACGGTGGCGTCCAAAAGGGAAGAAGATAGAGCAAAAGAGTCGCCAACAAGTTTTAGGAACTTGTTAACCGTTCATAGGATGAAGGTTACACCCCTTAACGATCCAAGAGATCGTCAACTCCATAAGGTCTAGAACCAAATAAGGGTTCGGGGATGAAGGTACAAATCCAACCTAAAAGAGATTGAACTTGCCCTAATAATAGGCCTCTACTTTATTCAGATCGTATTCATGTGCGCTTTCTAATTAACATGCAATCAATAGGATTAACCTAAACCTGTTTATCTATGTTGGTTGAATTTAATGCACAAATAAATCTATTATTGGCGATCACTTGAATTTATAATCACAATTAACCCTAAACAAGATTATTAATTATCTTATTAAGCGTGATTACGAGTACAAATTCCCTTTAAACATGCATAAAAGTGTGATCAAGCAATAACAATAAAATCAAGCAACATAATAAATAATCAATCATTAGAATAAACATGAATAATAATAATCATCATCAAAATAATAATAATAATAATAATAATATTCATAATCATCATAAATTATAACAATTATAATCATAATCATGTTCATGTTAATATTAAAGCATAATAATAGCAAGATCTTAGGCATGATACTAACAAGATTAATAACAAACCCTAGCTTGTCACTAAGCAATAAAAATCAAATCTTTAACCCTAACATGATACTAACAATCATAAGTATTAGGAAGAACATAGGAAGCATCATAACAATCATATTTGATATTAAAATTACCCTAGACATGATACTAGGAATATCATAATAACAATTTAAACATGATTTCTACATCATAATATCAATTAAAACCATTAAAGTACTTACTTTGATGCCTCGTACCTCTTTCTTTCACGTCTAGGGCGAAGACAACTTCGAATATGGCTAGGTGTATCTAAGTCTTGCGAATGCGGAATTTTGTATTTGAGAAAAGGCTAGTTTAGAAAAAGAGAGAGAGAGAGAATAATTAAGGAAATCTTGATGAGAGTTGGTGAATGATTAAGAGAGAATTAGAAAATTAATGATTGCGAATGAAAACTGATTGTCGGTGAATGAAAACGGAGTTTTTACGACGTTATTTATAGAGAAAATCAGCCAAAAAGATAAAATATCAAAATAGAGCACTTGGCGCACGCAAAACGAGGTTGGCGCACGCAAAACAAAGCTGGCGCCAGCACCAGGCTATTGGCGCCAGGCGCCAATGGCTAGCACCAGGCGCCAGGCACCAGGCCTGGTTCCAGGCGCTGATTTCAGAAATTCACGCGTTTTTGTTTTATCATATCTTTTGATCCGAAAGTCCAAATAAGGCATATAATATGTCGTTGGAAAGCTCTTAAAGTATACTTTCCAACCCAATTATAATCAGATTAAAATATTTTGTAGATAAAAAGATATGTCCAAAATAGTGGAAGGGTGTCAGTTTTAGATAGAGTTTCATGTCTCATTCATATCTTTTCTGTTATAAGTCGGATTTAATATTATAATATATCATTGGAAAGATAATTTCAAGATCTATCCAACCATATAAAATTTGGATAAATATTATGAGGTACGAAAATAAAATCTGAATATATTCCACTTCGTACAAAACAAGGATTCTTAAAAGGAGTAGTTTTATTCAATTTCAAACTCTTTAAAACATAATTATCAATCCTAACTCCATTAGGATTTAAAAGAACCTTCTAGAGTATTCTAAAAGACTATAATCAATCCTAATAGCTTTAGGAATGATAATTAATAATAGGCCCTCCTCTAGAACATTGGGCCACATATAAGGCTCAAACCGGGCCCAGTTTGGTAAATTGGTCATAACTTCCTCAATATTCATCGGAATTGGGATTATAATATATCGTTGGAAAGGTCTTTGCAAGCCCCATCTAAATACACTACAATTGGACCCATATCATGGACCAACCAAACTGGATTGGCTGTTTTCTTAAAATAAGTTTTCAAAAACAAAGAGAAAAGAAAAGAAATTAAAACTATCCGCAACGCTAGACTTTCCACACTTTCATTTCATTCGATTATGATTCGACGCGAAAGGTACTCATCACTGGGTTTGGTTTTGGGGAGACACAAATGGGTGTCTACAGAAGCCCCCACTTTGACTGAGTTTGGAGAAACGCAAGTTTCGAAAACGAAAGTCAAAGTAGCGATAGGGACGAAGAATGATTCAGAACGTTCTGCGATCCTAAATCACTCTTGTAACGCCGATACCTGCAAAAATAGCGTTAGTTAAACAGATAAAAGAGTTAAGAAACGCGTATATTGCAACGTCGAGCACACGTCTCTGAAAGTAACCGATTTGCTGTCGCTTTACTATTGTTTTGATGACCTTCTGCAAGGTAGAGAATGCTATCCCGCTTGAAAACCGCTACGCCCGTAACTGCTTCCAAATTAGAAGATTGCTTCGCCTGAAACGATCCTCTTCCGCTTTGATAATATTCCACATTCAAGGGAATACTACCGAAGATTGCTTCTCTTGAAACAATCCCTATCCGCATTGATAATACTCCACATCTAAGGGAATACTATCGAAGATTGCTTCTCTTGAAACAATCCTCAGTTGTTTGTGACAACTCTCCACAATCTAGGGAACGCCATCTTACTGCTTGTTTTGACGATCTTCTGCAATCTAGGGAACGCCGTCAATCAACGTTGCTACATCTCGAGCCTTTTCTTGAATCATAGTGACAACCTTTTCAATCATAGAAAAAGTCGTCGAAGACTGCCCATCTCGTGCTATCTTCTCAAATCTTGGTGACAACCTCCACAATCTTAGCGAACGCCGTCGAAGACCGCCCATCTCCTGCTATCTTCTCAAATTTTGGGTGATAACCTCCACAATCCTAGCGAATGCCGTCGAAGACCGCCCATCTCGTGCTATCTCCTCAAATCTTGGGTGACAACTTCCACAATCTTAGCGAACGTTGTCGAAGACCGCCCATCTCGTGATATCTTCTCAAATCTTTAGTGACAACTTCCACAATCTTAGCGAACGCTGTCGAAGACCGCCCATCTCGTGCTATCTTCTCAAATCTTTAGTGACAACCTCCACAATCTTAGCGAACGTTGTCGAAAATAACTTTACTTGAAGTCATCTTCAGTTGTTTCGATAATATTCCGAAGAAATTTACTGAAGACCAACACTTAACGATCTTTAAAGCTCGCTTGAACTTTGCTTCCACTAAAACCAGTATGTCGGTGTCTCCGTGATGAGCCAATTCTTAGGCGCTTTAAGCTAAGTGAGACGATCTTTCGTCAGGTCGATCACTTATTTGCGGTTGTAATCAAATCGACTACTCAATCATGTCAAATTGCTTATAGGGGCTAACTGGCTTACCAAGGAACCCGAAATCGTTGTATGAAGTCGAAATCACCTTTTGGAGTGGCTTCGAGCTCTGTCGCTGCTGAAATATCTTTGGTGCCAAGAATTGACTCTGTCGCCGAACGCTGTGACAGGGTCTTCCCTGTTCTGCTACACCTGTATTTATTTTGACTACAAAACTTTGCCAATCCCTTTAATCATCTTAGGGTTGACCTAAGGCTTAAAATTATCTTAGAGTTGACCTAAGGTTTAATGTTGCTTGACTCATCGACTTGACACGACTCAAGGTATAAACTTGACTCGCTGATTGACTGACTCGAGGTTGACTCGACTCGATGTGACTTGTGTGTGCGTAGTGTTGACTCAATGTGACTCGAAAATGCTAAAAAAGCAAAAATATTCCGTCATTTTTGTGGAGGGTACCGACTTTCTCCCGAAAAAGAAAGACGCGAAAAAGAATCGAAAGTTTGAAGATGCATGTTGAATGAGCTTAGTCAAATGTTGTTTGATACTGTCTCTCAAGGTGCAAGGATTAATCCATCCTAGGCTATCTCAACTGTTGACTCAATGATGAAAGCATTTAGGTAACTTAGGCACGGAGGCTAAGCACTTCGTACTTTGTGATGCAATGACAATTATGAGTGATTTTGACAAAGCATGCTTCAACGTTATTATTTCATGACAAAGGGTTCCTAATGGAAAATATATTTGGTCATGTATCTGTGCAGTGTGTGAAAGTGACACTAAAGCTAGGCCGCAAAGCTAAGTGTGTGGAAAAATATATTGAAAAGAGTCAAATGGTGGTGACTCTTAGGCTAGGTAAGCTAATATGTAGGGATCAAGCCCCCAAGTCTAGCTCTAAATGAATAGGGATGAGCATTGGAGATCCCTTGATATGATCATGGTGTAAGTGTGTGAATGTGAATATGAATGCATGTTTATTACGGCCGCACCTCGATGTGAGGTTGCCTACGTATCCGTTAGGAATCAGGCCGAACGTAGCTCTAGCCGAACCTCGCACAAGTGTGTATACCTCAAAAAGGTCTTTTTAAGGGTTGTAACGTAGTTAGGCTAAAGGCTGAAGAAGAAGGGGATAAAGGCTCAAGACCCTAGATTAGCCCCCAAGGTGTGCAACCTCGCTTTTGAATCTTTATAATTTTATGCTTGAGTTTCTACTCTTTTTTTAGCTCTCTCTTTTGCTTTAGAATTTATTTCATTTTTATAAGTGTGAGCAATCTCGATCATGCGGTATATCACTTATTTGGCATTCATGTTTCTCAGGCACGGTACCGAGCACTCGATAAGAGACGCAATCTGAGACGTGTTCTTATCAAAGATATTTTCATATCAAAGACATTGGAACACTTACCCTTTTGTACACTTTTTTTTTTTTTTTTTTTTTTGCTATTTTAATATTTGAATTTGCTCAAGCTTTCTTTAGAATTGCAAAAGTTGCAAACCATCCCATCCCAAGGTTAGATAGATGTAGGTTGAAAAAAGAAAGGTCTATCGTTAGACGAGGCTCAAAGTGGTTTATGAAGAAAGGATTGCATATTTGAAAGGTGAAATGTAATATGATCTGATGTGGCTACAAGGGGTGCCTTAAATCATTGGTATACCTTGTGCTTAATTCGACATGGATTTTTTTTTTTTTTTTTTTTTTTTTTTTTTTTTTTTTTGTGCAATATAATGAAATGATCATATGTAAGGAAATAAATTCTCATTTTTATTAAAAGAAAATATATAATGATCCTACAAAATAAATCTAAAGAGAATAAAAAAGGTGCCTATGCTAGACTTATTGGGGAAGGGGTAAATAAAAAAAGAAATAGAAAAAAGAGGTCACGAAATCTTGTCGTTGAAGCTCGCCTCTTGTCTTGTGTCATTCGCTTCATCATCACCCCGTTTTCTCGCTAGCTAGAGGCAATGAGACCTTGTTTGCTTCTATGAGGTCTTAAATGAGATTTTAAAACCTGTAGCATTCGTCGGTGGTATGACCGCGTCCTCGATGGTACTTGCAATAGGAGTTTGGATTCCATCTCGAAGATATATTTTCTGGTGTTGGATCCTCGGTAGGGCCAATAGGTTTGATTAATCCTCGATCATAGAGACGATCGAAAGCAGCATCTTAGGTCGTTCCAATGGGTGTGAACTCTCGCCTGGGTTTCCTTTTAGAGCCTTGATTGTCCATGGCTAAGACACCATTATGGTCAAAGGTACTAACATTATTACTAGAGTGGGCGTTTTCGGAAGAAGAAGGATTGTCGTTCTTCTTTCCTTTCCAGCCACCGTGGTTACTATTGTTAGTAGCTTTTTGCTTTGCGAGGTCATCTTCGATCTCGATACCTATGTCATAGAGGGCTCTGAAAGTATTCAAGTTGTGTTGATATTTTAAGTGCTTTGAATACTTTTCTTGAAGATTCTTGATAAACATCCTCACAGACTCCTTTTCGGTGGGGACCTCAATCATCTTGGCGGAAGTTTCCCTCCACTTATTAAAGAAAGAAGTAAAACCTTCATTCTCTTTTTGTCTTAGCATCTCAAGTTGTCTATGGTCGGTTTCAACTTGAATATTGCACTTGTACCTATCAATGAAAGCGTTTACTATCGATTCCCAGGTAGAGGTTTTCTCTTTGTCAAGGGAGAAGTACCATTGTTGGCAAACGGTTTCAAGAGATAGTGAGAATAGAGAGGGGAAAACCTTCTTATCGATACCCTTAATGTTCATTATGGTTTCGAAAGCTCTTAGATGGAAGTAAGGGTTATCTGTTGCCTTGAGTTTAGGGATGTCAGTGGCGTTGAACTTATGTGGAAGAAGTTCCTTGTCCAGCGAGACCCCTTGTGAACTCATGCCCTGAAATTTATAATCGCTAGATAGCTTGCTTAGACTTTCTTGCATGAGGTTCATTTGTTGTTGCTTCACGGGATCATCGATCTTGAGTGTGAGTAGCTTCAGTGTCTGTAGGGAATAATTTCAAGCCTTTAAAATCCCACTAGCTTGAACCCCACTGTGATCATACACTAAAGTACGGTGGCGTCCAAAAGGGAAGAAGATAGAGCAAAAGAGTCGCCAACAAGTTTTTAAGGAACTTGTAAACCGTTCATAGGATGAAGGTTACACCCCTTAACGATCCAAGAGATCGTCAAATCCATAAGGTCATGAACCAAATAAGGGTTCGGGGATGATGGTACAAATCCAACCTAAAAGAGATTGAACCTGCCCTAATAATAGGCCTCTACTTTATTCTGATCGTATTCATGTGCGTTTTCTGACTAACATGCAATCAATAGGATTAACCCTAAACCTGTTTAATCTATGTTGGTTGAATATTAATGCACAAACAAATATATTATTGGCGATCACTTGAAATTATAATCAAAGTTAACCTAACAAGATTATTAAATATCTTATTAAGCGTGATTACAAGTACCAATTCCCTTTAACATGCATAAAAAGGTGATCAAGCAATAACAATAAAAAATATACCAAGCAACATAATAAATAATCATGAATAAAATAATAATAATCATAATATCAATCATAATCATGTTAAAGCATAGCAAGATCCTAGGCATGATACTAACAAGATTAATAACAAACCCTAGCATGTCACTAAACAATAAAAATCAAAGCTTTAATCCTAACATGAACAAATATTAGGAAGAGAATAAGAGGCATCGTACTTTTAATCATACTTAATATTAAAATTACCCTAGACATGATACTAGGAATCAAAATAACAATCTAAGCATGATATCTACATCATAATATCAATTAAACCAATTAAAGCACTTACTTGGATGCCTCGTACCTCTTTCTAATAACAAAATACACGCATTAGTAACTTCAAGGAAAATAATAATCAAACAATTAAATTAAATAATTGAAATAGAGATTTGGGACCAAACCCTCAGAAATTAAAACCTTTCACGTCTAGGGCGAAGGTAACTTCGAATATGGCTAGGTGTATCAAGATCTTGCGAATGCGGAATTTTGTATGAAAAAGCAAAGTTTAGAAAAGAAAAGAAAAGAATGGAATGCTAAAGAATGAAAACTTGATGAATGAAAAGAATCGATGAATGCTAATTAAAACTAATTGTTGATGAGAACTCGTGAAGAAAGAAAGTTGATTAAAACGGAATTTATTAAAACTTAAGAATAAAGAGAATTGGTGAATCTTGGTCCTTGAAAACGGAGTTTTTGATACGATATTTATAGAGAAAATCATCCAAAAAAGATAATTTATCAAAACAGAGTCTGAAGACCACAAAAACACCTTGGCGCCAGCCCTGGCTAATTGGCGCCAGAACCAGTGGCTAGCGCCAGGCGCCAATGCTGGCGTCTGGCGCCAATCCCGATTCCAGGCGCCAAGGCCTGGGGTTGGACGCCAAACCGGATTTTAACGCGTTTTCGAAAATCTGATAATTTTACCGTACTGGAAGATAAAATAATATAATTTCAATCGAAAATGCTATTTGATCTAATTAAAACTCTGAAGAGTCCTAATTGAATTAGGAATGAAAAGAACCTTCTAGAATGTTATAGAAGACTAAAACCATTCCTAATTGCATTAGGAATGATAAATTATATTAGGCCCTCCCCTAGATCATTGGGCCGTACTTAAAGCTCAAACCGGGCCCAGTTTAGTAAATTGGCCATAAATTCCTCAATATTCATCGGAATTGGGCTTATAATATATCGTTGGAAAGGTCTTTGCAAGCCCCATCCAACTATACCATTATTGGACCCATATCATGGACCAACCAAACTGGATTGGCTATTTTATTAAATAAAGTTTTCAAAAACAGAGAGAAGAGAAAAGAAATAAAACTTTCCGCAACACTAGACCTTTCCACACTTTCGTTTCATTCGATTATGATTCGACGTGAAAGGCACTCATCACCGGGTTTGGTTTTGGGGAGACACAAATGGGTGTCTACAGTGTCTCAGTCACGTTAGTCAATTGACTCCTAAGTTCATTAACTTCCTCTTGAGTTGCCATTATCTTCTTATCCTTCCTCTTTTGACGAATCGGTTTATCAAAAAGTGAGACTTGAACAAAGAGGTTGTCCTTGATTAATCGCCCTTCTCTCCTCGACCAAGTACTGTGGAAAAGGAAATTGGGGATATTTATTGTTAATTATTTGACTCAAACTTTATTCAACATGAAATGGATGGAGGAAGTGAAGAAAAATTGGAATAGAATGTGAAAGAAGATTTAGATGGAGGGATATGAAGAATTAGGAATAGAATGTACCCCCCAACTCAAATGACGGAAAAGACCGACTCATGCATGAACCTAGGACATGGTCACGGTGACATATAAAAAGTGTGTGATATGACTAGTGAGTGTATGTGACATGTTAAGACTTGTGTCAGGACCATGTGGCTAGACTATGTGACTAGACTCAAGCAAAGACTAAGTTAAGATTTCACGTATATGCATTAAACTTGACAGACTCTGGTATTTTAGTCATAACTTTTTATCTGTGTCTCTGATTTGGATGAAACCAATGCCAAATTAAAGATAAAACTCGGGGCTACAGATCCATATGTTGTACGACTCGTAGTTCTTCCTAGAACTCCGGATATGACCAAAACAAGTTGACGTTTGTGCAGTATACGGGAATAAAAAAATCCGGGTTGACTTAAAGGAACTATGACTCGATTTTATATTTATTTATTAGCTCAAATTAATTAATTAATTAATTAAACAAAGTCCTTAGTCATTAATCAGTTTATTTAGTTTTGAAACAAGTCAAACAAACGGTTAGGAAAACATAGAATATATTGCAGAAGGCTAGCACAACCCCAACAGGTGAGCGCCTCTTGGGGCGGCCACCATGTGGACCTGTCTACTGCACGCGTCCGGAGTCGGATCATCTCGGTACGACTTTTAGTGTTTGCCTTTCTCTTCTGCGATGTTTTGGACATGTTCTTATGTGATTGGTGCTTTATATAGGGACCTGAGGTAGTATACCGACCATGGGGTGGTTGGACAGTCCCTGGATTAGCCGCACGGTACTCTGCTGAGCGCCGCTACTTCATGGGGACCTACGGAGCAGTTGTATACTTAGGAGAGAGAGTTGCTAGACAGCACTCTTCCGATATTTTTGTTGTTCCTGCTCCTCAACCACGTCACATGTTCGACGAGAGAGAGTTGTCGAGCATGGCTGAGGAGTCTGGTTCCCTCTGGCGGTCCCATGTGATCCTTGGGCGGAGTTATGCTGAGGAGCTACTTCCTTTGTTGGCTCCCGCCCCTGTACCGGCCGAGGATGTGAGGGTAAGATCCTTATTTTTTTTTATTTTTATTATATTTTTTTTTTCGCTGAGTAGCCCCCAAGTAATACCTTGCTGATTTCTTTCTGTTTTATCAGGATGGTCCCACTGAGTTTGTGCCACCCCGTATGTCCATCCACTACCAGGGGATGTACGGGCCGATCGAGAAGATGATTTCTCCGGCTCCTGAGGGCGAGCGCTTCGTGGAGCGGTCGATTCCTCGTCACCAAACTAGGGTAAGTCTAGTTTTAATTCAGAATCTTGTATTCAGTTATCATGCATTTTTACTGACTTAACTTTCCTTGACAGTTCTCACGCGAGGTGGTTTCGGCTATGGCACGATGCATAGATGCCTTCCGGAGCCAACTCGTTCGGATGAGGAATGCGGCTACCTGTCGTCGAGACGACGCTGTCCGAGAGGTAACTTTTCTTCACTTATTATTTCTGCATTATGCTTCAGTTTTATCTTGTTTCTCATTTAATTCTTTTTGCAGGGTCAGCCGATTGCTTCTCACACCCGTACGAGGCCTGAGGGGCGGAGAGAGCCGGCAAGGTCTAGCTCGAGACGTCGTCGCACTTCGTCCGGAGGTAGAGGTGGTCGTTCTGAGGCTGCTCGAGCCGATGTTGCTGAGGGCTCAGGGTCTTCTTCTGAGGGTGCTCCTGCTGCACCGGTAGGAGAGGTTACCTCGGCTTTCAGAGGTGGTGGGATGTACGAGGTTGGCTCGTCATTGCAGCAGCCTCCGCGGTCTCAGCCTCAGGTTGATCTTGGCTGGAGCGGTCCTGTTTTGAGTTTCCCTCCTCCTACGGAGACTGGAGCTGGTGCTGAGGCCGGAGCTGGCGGAGAGGTGACTCCTCGGACGACGCAGTTTTATGGCATGGGCCTACGTCCTCCAGCGCCGTAGTTTGCTTCTGTATATGTTTTTTATTTTGACTTTTTATAGAACTTTGCCTTTGACTTATTACTTAGACACTTTGTACTTTATGTTATGTTGTTGTAAATTCATTATTATCTATTATGTTAGTGTATGTTAGTGTGTGCAAGTGTGATAACAATTTTGCGCAAGAATTCCGTCATTTTTATTATTGATGGAGGGTATTATCCGACTCTCTTCCCCAAAAAAGAATAAAAAGGAAAAATAAAACGGAGAAAAAAGCTGATTTTAATTGCTATATTTAATTAATTAATAATAATAATAAAAAGATAGAAAAATATATAGAAAAATAAAAACGGAGCCATAAAATCATTAAACCGACTCCAGTTTAATATCAAAACGCAACTGAGCACGCGCGGCTTTTCTGCTAATGTGGCGCCAGCTGGCGCCAGCCTGTGGCGCGTGGCGCCAGGCGCTACACTTAGCGTGTGGCGCCAATGGCTGATGGGTGACGCCAATTTCGGGTGTGTGACGCCAATTGACGCTGACTTCGTATTCCAGTCAGGTTGAAATTCCTCGTAATTTGTGCATAAATAGCCCCCTTGCTCAGCCGATTATTCACAAAATTCCAGCGAAAAAATTATTCTTCTTTTTAGAAAAAATAATAATCATGGCTTTAGCCACTAAAACCTTCACCTAATATTCTCATGAATGGTGTCGATCTCTTAATGCTAGAGAAAGAAAAGAATTTGATTTATTTCACTTGGGGGGAATTTATGGCATTAAAGGGGTAGATCTAGACATAGACTTCATACATACCGCTTTGGAATATTGGAACATTGATACACATTGTTTTAGAATAGGGTATGATGAAATTAGCCCTTTGCCAGAGGAATTTGGTGCTATTTTAGGCTTCCCTGCAATAGACCTGGTAGTATTCCCTAGAGTAGATGCATATTACTATAAGGATTTTGAGCGCTTCTTTAACTTGAAGGAAAGGGATTTATCAAAGATAGTAGATGACAATGTAGTGAACTTGAAAGAATTCGCACGCTATTATTTTGATAAATCGCTTTCTGAATCTTTTCACATATATAGAAGAAGGGCGTTCTTATTCTGCATGCTTAATCAATATTGTCTTAGTAGTGGTAAAATTAACGAGGGTCAATCAATTATAACCACTGTGCTAGCACAAATTGAATCAGGGAGAAATCCAATGCCATTAATAGTTGGAGAGACTATGATTAGTCTAGATGAATTGAAAAGGGACCCAAAAGCACCTCTTCGCGGTTCTCCAATTTTATTACAGGTAGAAAAAAAATAATATTTTTAATTACCGGAATCAAAAAATATATTTTTGTATTGTAATATTAATTTATTTGCATTGCAATTTTTTTTTCACAGATGTGGTTAATGGAGAGGCTAGGATTAATTAGCCCTCCGGACGACATTGAAAATTATACGCCCACTTGCTTTGTGAGAAGAAAGAAGCGCATCCCTAAAATTGGGCGCTATGGGTGGAAGAAAGTTTTTGAATCACGTGATTTTGCTATCAAGTGGGTCATCCCATGGTGGAAAATAAAAAGGATGGTTGGTGTTAACAAGCAACCTTTCTGCCGTCTTCCAAGCTTGTCTCGCGTGACATATTATTATCCTTGCAGAGTAAAGAGACAATATGGCTTGCTTCAAAATATTCCTTCCGGGGATCTTCGTCCTCCCTATGAGTATCCCATATCTCAAGAAGTAGATAAATTTGACACGTACTGGAGCGCTAGACCTTTATGGGAAGTGATTACCCAAAAGGTTCCCCCTTCTTTACCTAATGATGTAAAGAAGTGGTTGTTGAAGAAGTCTTCAATTGATCAGGGTAGGACCGATGTGAAGAATCGTCTAGGTGACAGGGTGACACCGGCCAAAGAATGCTTAGGTGCAAGAATTGAGTTCAAAACACCTACAATGCCTAAGAAGAAGAATACTACTAAAGACAAGGGGAAAAGGAAAGCTATAGATAAAAAGGTTTGGGTGGAAAAGAAGCATGGGGTGTTAGCTGAAGGGGAAACAATCTATTCTAAAATTGAATATAGGTCCTCTAAAGGATGCCTACTAGCTAAAGTAATGGATGAAGAGGAGGAAACAGAAAAGAATTGGAAAAGAGCAAAGAAGGAGAAGAAAGACTAGAACATTGCTTAGCTTTAGATTTATTAGATTGTTAATTTTAAAGTTAATTTATTTCAGCCTTATTTAAATCCCATTAACAATGTAATTTTGTTTTATTAATGAAATTTCAACTTTCAATTAAATTGTCACTTTAAATTTATTTTATTAAAGCAATGAAAAACCGAAAAAAATTAATTTTCCAGAAATTCTTCGAGTACGGGAGTCGAAAATTTTCCGAAAACACCAAAATTCGCCCAGATTTTATTTCCGATCTGGCACCGGAAGTTGCAGATTGGCGCCAACTAATGAGGTCTAGCGCCAGGCGCCAATACCATCGTCTGGCGCTAACGACCTATTGTTGGCGCCATGCTCTGTTCTGCGACGCCAGTAGCTTTTCCGACTTTTGTTGACTTCTAGTTGATTCTGGAATGCGGAGATGTCGAATAATAAAGTGGCCGCACCCGTAGTGGGTTGCCTACGTATCCCTTTCTAAGGAATCAGGCCGAACGTAGCTCTCTTGAGTGTCCTACTCAAGTAATTATGGGTAGTATTTTTTAAGTTGGTCAAGATTGGTCATGTTTGAGAATTCATTGCCATCCATATCAGTTAATTTTGCTGCACCACCTGACAGGATTGTTTTGACAATGTAGGGGCCAGACCAATTAGGTCTAAACTTTCCCCTTGGATCTAAAACATTTTTCCTTAACGCTTTTAATACCAAATCTCCTACTTTGATATTTCTTGTCTTGACCTTCTTATTAAAATGTCTAGCCATACGAGTTTGATAGCACTGGGTGTGATGTAGAGCTTCGAATCGTTTTTCGTCGAGTAGGATCAATTCTTCATATCGTGCCCTAGTCCATTCGACTTCATCGAGTCTACTCTCTAGCGCAATACGTAGAGATGGTATTTCTAGTTCGACAGGTTGTACGACATCCATTCCATATACCAAAGAAAATGGTGTATTTCCTGTTGACGTACGGATTGACGTGCGATAACCCCACAATGCAAAGTGAAGTTTGTCGGGCCAATCCTTATAATTTTATGTCATTTTCTCGATGATAGTCTTTAAATTCTTATTAGCTGCCTCGACTGCTCCGTTTGCTTGAGGTCTATAAGGGGACGAATGATGATGTTGGATACCATATTTATGTAGCAATTCTTCACATTCGGCTTGAAAGTGAGTTCCATTGTCACTTATCATTTCATGTGGGACTCCATATCGACAAATGATATTTCTCTCGATAAAGAGCGTGTTGAGTCACTTAAGGTTTTGAGTGATGACAAACAACTGACTAGCTGGTTCTTGTTGGTTTTATATCATATCAACTGACATTTTGAACAGGAACAGCTATCCCAAGTACTTGAGGCAATATGAAGTCCTTTTGAATCAAAGCATTCAAGAAATATGTATCAGAATGTTCTATCAAGGAAGGCCGTCAAGACTTGAAGATTATGAAGTCTCTCAGATTAGGATAGTTGATCTTTGTAGTCTTTATAATGTTAAGTGTGCATGGATGTTTGTACGTAAGCTATCTGTATCCCTTACTTAGAATATTTAGTGTTGTAGAGATCAGGAAAAGTTGACCTGATCTCTAGGACACTAACAGGTTAGGAAACAGCTGCTTCGTAGCTTGTTTCGTGAACCTGGACATTAGTTCAGTAAATATTTTCTGGAATATATATTTCCTATCCTTAGAGAATATTTACTAAACTAATTGATTCAGTTTATGCAGAGTTGGAGATGAATTATTTCGCATATAACTTAGAATATATTATTCTACCCATTTATGGAAAGTAGAATAATATCTTAGAATATCTCTTATTTACAAAATAAAAGATATTCTATTTTCCTAAGTTATGATCTGAAAAGATCACGAAAGAATTCATCTCCCAACCTTATAAAAGCATAAACTCGATCAGAATTTCGAGTGAGCTTTTCTGAAAAACTTCTCTATCTTTGAAAGCTCGAAATACACTCTAAGGGAAATAGTTAGTTCATCTCTTACAAACTATTTATGCACACAGTAAGAATTGTTTTGTAATTATCTCTTGTAAGCTTTGAGTGGAAGCATTTAGAGGGAAACAAAGGGTTTGTATTGAATCACTAAGAGGTTAGTGATTGGGTAGCATTTACGAGTGTGAGTGCAAGTGCTTGTGAGTTCAAGTGCGAAGTGACACCTAGAGTTAGGTGTGGGGATCACGAGTGTGATCATTTGTAATTGCTTTTGTTTTTCAGAGTTGATTAATAAAAGTAATTAGGGTAGTGGAGGACGTAGGCTCAGAGTTGAGCTGAACCTCGTTAAATCTTTGTGTTGATTATTTATTGAATTTTCTGTTTCCGCTGCAGGACCAGTTCATCACCTGGTCCCCTTACATAAATAGAGAAGAAAATCCAATAATTCTTAACACTGCCCTGTACTCAATTCAACCCCCCCTTCTTGAGTACCAGCTGCACTTTCAATTGGTATCAGAGCCTCGGCTTCTTGTAAGGGTAACACCTAGAGAAGTAGATCATGAGTACTCAGGAAATGAATGCTATGGGATATGACAACAAGACACCAAAGTTCAATGGGAAGAACTATTCATGGTGGAAGAACAGAATCAAGAACATCATCATTGGCATTGATTATGAATGCTGGTTGGTTGTTAAGAATGGTCCCTTGACCATTGAGAAGTCTGATCCAGAAGGGAAGCTAGTCCCAAAGGCTGAAGATGAATACATCTCCACTGATTAAAAAAAGCTAGAGAAAAATGCTAAGGCTATGTCGATACTGCAACAGGCCATTGCTGAGAATGAGACAAACAGGATCTCAGCATGCACCACTGCCAAGGAGATCTGGGATACCCTTGAACTTGCCTTTGAGGGTACCAGTGAGGTAAAGAGGTCTAAAATTGATTTACTTATGTCAAAATATGAATCTTTTAATATGTTTAAGGATGAAGATATTAATACTTGTTTTGGTAGATTCATGACTATTGTAAATGATTTAAAATCTCTTGGTAAAAGCTTTACTGATGAAGATCTTGTTAGAAAGATTTTGAGAAGTTTGACAGGTGAATGGACTCCCAAGGTTACAGCCATTTATGAAGCAAAGGATCTTTCAATTCTTTCAGTTGAACAGTTGATAGGCTCCCTCATGACCCATGAAATGCTGGTTGGATCTAAGTCAGAGAAGGTACCAGCAAAAGGAATTGCTCTAAAGGGAACAGTCGAAGATGAGGATGATGAGATAGGAATGATGGCTAGAAGGTTTGAAAGAAGTTTCAGAAACCAGAAGGGAAAATTCATCAAGGGTAAGTTTAATAATGCATCAAATAAAAAATCTAACAACTTCTCTACAACAGGATGCTTTAAGTGTGGTGAGAAGGGACACCTTGTGAAGAATTGTCCTCAATGGAAGGACAACCAGTCCAAGGAAGCAGACAAGATGGCCTACAAAAAGGCCATGGTTGCTGCTGTCTGGGGAGATACAGACAGTGATGAAGAGGGAGATGATTCAAGTCAGTCAGATGTATGTATGACAGCAATACTGAATCAAAGTTCAGAAGAAGGTACCAGGAACAACAGAGGAACTAGCTCAGATGTCCACTGCCTCATGGCAAAAAAGCACCCCTTGGATCAACATCAGGTAAACATTGATCAGATAAAAAAGGATATGCTCTTTTATGATAGAGAAAACTTGATGGAATGTGCTAGTAGTGCTTTAGATCAATGTTTAGAACTTGGAATTGCTTATCATAATTTTAAGAGAAAGTTTAAAGAAAAGTCTAAAGAATATGATATTGCTAATTCAAGTTGTGATTTGTTGGAAAGTGTCTGTGCTAACTTGAAACAGGAAGTGGCTGAACTAGAGATTGCTTTAGATCAAAGCAAACTTGAAATTCAGAGAATAAAATCTGATATGGGTTTGTGTGATGACAGTGATGATGAATGTGAGAAACAGTTTACAAGTTGTGTCATTAACGTGCTTGATTATAGTGATGATGACTTGTACGACTTTGATAGTATAAAATCTAGGGCAAGTGTTCTAAATAGGTCTAAACTGTTAGAAGGATTCAACTTGTTAGTTGATGATGTAGAGAAACTATATAAAGCATATGTCCTAGTTAAGGACAGCAAAAGTACTGGTTCTGAAACTGTTTCTAGTAATATGCATGATGAATGTGAAGCTAAAATTTGTAGCTTGCAGGTTGAGTTAGCCCAGCTTAGAAAGACTAATTCATGTGATTCTGTAGTTTTGCATGATTCAAGTATTTCAAAATTGCAAGCTGAGCTTGAAAGAGCTAAGCTTGACTTTGAGATAGTTGTTGACCAGAATTTATCCCTGCATGAGAAAATGAACTTAAAGGACAGAGAGTTCATAGAATTTAAGAAGAGAATGGATAAAGTCCTCCAATCCCAGAACTCATTGAACCAGTTAACCTTAACTGCTGGAAACAGTGGTAGAAGGGGACTTGGTTATACTGGGAAGGGGAACAGGAGGAACTGGTCTCCCAGAGATACTACATGGTTACAGGAGTATAAGAAAGGTAAGTATGTCTTAGCGAAAGACATGCATGTGTGCTATCATTGTGGCAAGAATGGCCATAAGAAATATGAGTGTAAAGACAGGAAAAGTAGATTGGATAAAAATGAGAAAAATGTTAAACAGATTTGGGTTAGAAAAGACTTGCTTGAATCTGTTGTTGGAAAGGGACCCAAAAAGATTTGGGTTCCTAAAGCTAACGTTTGAATTTTTCCTGTGCAGGCTGAAGTGAGAGACAATACCTACTGGTATTTGGACAGTGGCTGCTCAAGACACATGTCAGGGGATAGGAAACAGTTTCTCTCACTTACAGCTCATGAAGGGGGAAAGGTGACTTTTGGTGATAACAGCAAAGGTACCATTCTTGGAATTGGTAAGGTTGGTAAGTCACTTTCCCATGCTATTAGTGATGTATATTATGTTGATGGTTTACAACATAATCTCTTGAGTATTTCACAATTATGTGATAAAGGTAATAAAGTTGAGTTCAAAGACAACCTTTGTCACATAGTGAATTTGCAAACAAATGAACTTGTCTGCCAGGGATTCAGACATGAAAACGTTTACATTACTTATTTAAACCAAATCCCTGAGAACAAGTCCATCTGTTTGAGTGCTGTTTCTGATAGGGACCAGTGGCTTTGGCATAAAAGGATGGGACATGTCAGCTTTAGACTTCTTAACAAACTCAGGTCTCAAGAATTGGTGATAGGCCTTCCTAACATCAAGTTTGAAGCAGATAGAGTTTGTGAAGAATGTGCTAAAGGGAAACAAGTCAAATCCTTTTTTAAGCCAAAGAAAACTATCAGTACCAGCAGACCTCTAGAACTTATTCATATTGATTTATGTGGACCCATGAGAGTCCAAAGTAGAAATGGTTCTAGATATGTGTGTGTCATTGTTGATGATTATTCCAGATACACATGGATTCTATTTCTGTCTTCTAAAGATGAAACTTTTGATGAGTTTATTGTATTAGTAAAGCAGGTTCAGAACAAGATCAATCATCAACTGGCTGCCATAAGATCTGATCATGGATCAGAGTTTGATAACTCTAGCTTCATAGAGTTCTGCAGGGAGCATGGAGTTTCTCACAATTTCTCTGCCCCAAGAACTCCTCAACAAAATGGAGTAGTTGAGAGGAAGAACAGGACTTTGGAAGAAATGGCAAGAACAATGCTCATTGAGAGTTGTCTTCCCAAGTCTTTTTGGGCAGAAGCTGTAAATACAGCTTGTCACATGTTAAATAGGTTGATGTTAAGGCCTCAAATGAAGAAGACTCCATACGAACTTCTTAGAGGAAGGAAACCAAACATAGCATACTTCAGAGCCTTTGGTTGTAAGTGTTATGTGCATAATAATGGTAAAAACAGCTTGGATAAATTTGATCCAAGAAGTGATGAAGCTGTTTTCCTTGGTTATTCTTCTCACAGTAAGGCATATAAAGTATTCAATAAGAAAACTTTGTGTGTTGAAGAAAGTGTTCATGTAGTATTTGATGAATTTAATATGTGTTGTGAGAATGTGCAGGTTGATGACTTAGATGAGATAGGACTTTTGTATTTTACAGGAGAATCAACTGATGTTTCCTTAGAAAAACCAGGTTCACATACTGGTTCACCAGATGCTGCTGGTGAAGGACTTGGTCACAATGAAGGAGATCCTCAACAAGTGGATACTCATGAGGATGGAGATGAAGGTCCCCAAGTAAATGGAGAAAGCAACACCTCAGGGGGAACAGAAAACTTTCAGGACAAGTTTTCCACCCAGGTAAGGGAGGTAGGGGGAACATCTCAGCATACTGGTCCATCTGTGCAAAACCAATTCGATGGCACAAATGAACCGGGGATGCATGATGGTTCTGATGGATTAAATGAGAATGCACCTAGATCTAGCATTTTTAAATATAAATCTTCTCATCCTACTGAACAAATTCTGAGTGATATCAGTAAAGGCATTCAGACTAGGAGAGCAGTTTATGAAAACTTTTGTGCATTTTTCTCATTTTTATCTAATATAGAACCAACTGACTACAAGATGGCTTTAAAAGATCCTGATTGGGTTTTGGCTATGCAAGATGAATTAAATCAATTTGAAAGAAATAAAGTGTGGCATCTTGAGCCAAGACCTGAGAACAGGTCAGTCATAGGTACCAGGTGGGTCTTCAGAAACAAATTGGATGATCTGGGTACTATAGTCAGAAACAAAGCTAGACTGGTCGTGCAAGGTTATAATCAGCAAGAAGGCATTGATTATGATGAAACCTTTGCCCCAGTAGCTAGACTTGAGGCAATAAGGATCTTGATTGCCTTTGCTGCTCATAAGAACATTAAGCTCTTTCAAATGGATGTTAAGACAGCATTTCTTAATGGTTATTTGAAAGAAGAAGTATATGTTGAGCAGCCCCCTGGCTTTGCTGATAGTCAATTCCCAAATCATGTATATAAGCTGGACAAGGCGCTCTATGGTCTTAAACAAGCTCCTAGAGCTTGGTATGAAAGGCTGTTCAACTTTCTGATGGAACATGACTATAGAAGAGGAACGGTTGATAAGACCCTCTTTATCAAAACCAGGAATTTTGATTTGATTGTAGTACAGATATATGTAGATGATATAATATTTGGTGCTACTAATCAAATTTTGTGTAGTGAGTTTGCAGATCTGATGCAAAGTGAATTTGAGATGAGCATGATGGGAGAACTAGGATTCTTCCTAGGATTGCAGATCAAGCAATCAGTTGATGGGATCATGATACATCAACAGAAGTATCTAAAGGAACTAATCAAGAAGTATGGATTGCAAGACAGTAAATCATATGCAACTCCAATACCTACAAATGCAAAGCTAGACAGTGATGATAAAGGAGAGAGTGTGGAAGCTACACTGTTTAGAGGTATGATTGGTTCTCTTCTCTACTTGACAGCTAGTAGGCCAGATATAGTGTTTTCTGTGGGATTGTGTGCACGTTTTCAAAGCAATCCCAAAGAATCTCACCTAAAGGCTGTCAAGAGAATATTTAGATACTTAGTAGGAACAGATGATCTGTACTTGTGGTACCCCAAAGGTGGTTAAATTGAACTATTAGGATACACAGATGCAGATTATGCTGGATTCCTAGTAGACAGAAAGAGCACATCTAGTATGGCACATTTCTTAGGTCCCTACTTGATTTCATGGGGATCAAAGAAACAAAATTCTGTTGCTTTATCCACAGCAGAATCTGAATACATAGCTGCTGCAGCTTGCTGCTCCCAGCTGTTGTGGATAAGGAACCAGTTGAAAGATTTTGGTATTTTCTATGAAAATGTACCTATTTTATGTGATAATACAAGTGCTATTAACATTTCTAAGAATCCTGTGCAGCATTCCAGGACAAAGCATATTGAGATAAGACATCATTTCCTAAGAGATAATGTTGAGAAAGGTCTTGTAGAGCTGAGTTTTTGCAACAGTGAAGAACAAATTGCAGATATCTTCACTAAGCCATTGGGTAAAGAGTCTTTCTGCAAGTTTAGAGTCATGTTAGGTCTGACTAGGTCAAACTAAGAGACCTCTCTCAGCTGTTTTTCCCCAATGATTGGCTAATTAAGTATTCTTTAAATGTGTGCGTGCATCATACCTTTGCAATCTGTCTATTATCTCAATGTTAATTGCTTATCTCTATGTGAGCAATATTGCAGCTAATCACTTTCAGGATTGAAGGCCATATTGAACAGATAAGCAACTGTTTCAGTAACCCTACCAGCAGAGGAAACAGCAGCAAATACAAACGGATTAATTTTGAAATTAATTTCAAATTAAACCGTGAGAAAATATTTTTTATATTCTTATTTGATTTTAAAATCTTTAAAATATGGCAGTTATTTTCCTCCAACGGCAATTTGTTCTGACAGTTGCAATTATGGGCAGTTGTTCATTTATGGAAGTTATTTCCAAATTAAAATAACTTCCAAATATCTTCTGATCCTCTGATTTTATTTCTGATTGTCTCTATAATTCCTCTTGCTATATATTTGCTTCCCTTTCTTTGCTCCGTGATTATTCATCATTCATCAAAAATTCTCAACTTCTCTCTCTACACAAGATCAATTCTTCGAAGCTTAGACAAGCAACAATGGTGAGAAAGGCTGGAACTGGAAGGAAAGGAGGAAGGAAAGGAGGTTCCAAAGCAAGTTTGGCTAGATCCCCCTCGTCAAAATCTCAAGAAACAATCAAGGATGTTCTTATGAACGTCTCTGAGCAGACTCCTTCACAAGCAACACCAGAAATCAACCCCTCTGAAACTGAACCCATCAAGGCCGTTCCCTTGAGACAAACTCCTTCAAAAGAGAATGTCTTGAAGGAAAAACCTGCTTCACCATCAAAGACTAAAACTTTAAACCCTTCTCCACAAAAATCCAAATCCAAAAAGGCCCCAAAAGAGAAATCCATCGAAACCCTCACTCAAATAACTGAAACCGTTTCTTCAAACCCCAAATCACCTTCTGAGGGGGAACCTGTTAAAAAGATAGCCAAGAAACTTGAAAAACAGTTAGAGGAAGTGGCTGATGAAGGATTGGATGAGGAGAAGGAGGACAAGAAGATGGAGGAGGATCTAGATGTAGTGGTGACCAAGGTGGTTGCTGGTACCACTACTGGCTCTGTAAGGAAAAGGCAGACTAGGGCTGCTTCAAAGGTCATTAAGGGCTCAGAAGAGAAGGAGACTACACCATCTGAGCCTAAGAGAGGAGAGAAAAGGAAAGCAACATCATCTGTTTCCCGTATCTCCAAGGCTGCTAAAGGTAAACAACCTGTTAACCCCAGTACTGGTGCAACTTCTTTAAGTTCTAGGACTGTGTTATCTGGTTGTGGTGTTGAGAATGAATATTTTGATATTCCTGCTTTGAGTCAAGTTAAGGAACTTCTTGAGTTCCAAGGATGGATGTCTCTGTTTAATGATTTAAATGATGCTTTTGTTGGTCCTGTTCGTCAGTTCTTTGTTAATCTAAAGCAAAACATTGATATGTCTGTGGCATCAACTGTTTCTGGTAGTATTGTACATGTTTCTGAGTCTGTTTTATCTGAGTTGCTGGGTATACCTAGAGATGGTTTTGGTAGATATAGCAGTGATGGGTGGCCCCTAATGGGAGGAGTAACACCTGAGGAGGTTACTCAGTTTTTGTTTGGAAAGAAGGAAGAAGCTGGTTCCCCTAGTGACTTTAGGGAGGCAATTATGTTAGTTCTTCACTCCATGTGTTTGAAGGTCTTTCTGCCCAAAGGTCAAGGCAGAGGTACTGTTAGGATCATGGACATGGTTCTGATCTATCTGATCCTGAAAAAGGTTAAGGTTAATCTGCCTGCTCTAATGATGGAGCACATGTTGTACTGCCATGCTTCATCCCACAACTCCCTGCCTTATGGTTCCTTTATCTGCAAAATCATCAAGGAGCAGAATCCCAAGTTTTCTTTTTCTGGTGAAGTGGTGAGTCTTCAGTTGTTCTCCAAGAAAATACTCACTCAAAAGAAGATTGACTACTCTGGAAAGAGGCTGACTTTTGTAGGTCAAGAAAGTAGCCCAAGGGATGCAGGGAACCAGGAGGAAATCACTCCTGAGGATGTGGCAATGCTTCTTGCCAAGTTGGAAAGGCAGGATGAGAGGATCATAAAGTTGGCTGCCAGTCTAGTGCTGGCTGAAGAAGAAAGGAAGCTTGACAAGCTTATGAACAACAGGAAATTCCTCACTATTTGCAGGGTGATTGATCACCTGTTGCCCCCAGAGTCTGGGATGCAGTTTGACTCTACACACTGTAGGATCATTGAGACGGATGATGAGGAATCCTCCAGTGAGAAGGGTCCTGATGCTGAAAAAGGAGAGGGTTCTGAAGAAGAGGAAAATGAATCTGATGAGGAAGAAGAAGAAGAGACAGAGGAAAAGGAGAAGAAGGAAGAAGAAAAGACAGCTGAGGAAGGTTCTGACTTCGAGGAGGAGATCAACCCAGAGGATGAAGAAGAGGATGAAGATGATGATGAATGATCACTTCAGTCTCCCCCTCCCCTTCCATTAACTGCCATAATATTTGCTGTTCCCCCACACTGCTAGACTGTTTTTCATGCAGTGTGGTTTCTATTATGTTTCTAACCTTCTGGTGTGTAATCCTGAACAGTTTTAAGCTTTTTCTGTTTCATGTGATTGAATAACCTGTTTGTGCTAACCTGCAGCATTGAGATTGATCAGTGGTTGAAACTACTGATTTTTGGCTTACTTGCGATATTTTGGTGTGCAATTCTATTTTTTGAATGCTTTTTAATGATGCCAAAAGGGGGAAAAGCAGGTTGAAGTTTCTGAAAAGGCCTTGTTAGACAATTAGATTGAGTCTTTTATTTCCTTGAGTCAGATAATCACAAAAACAAGTTAAAATAGAGAGAACAGTTAGATTAACTAACTGTTTCAGTGTCTTTTAGAGAGAACAGTTAGATTAACTAACTGTTTCAGTGTCTTTTTCCAAAAATCCAAAAACAGGTTGTTTCTTTTAAATAAAGATGGCTATCCTGGTCAGTCATCAGTGTCATAAGTCTTTTACACAAGATATCCCTTGTGTAGAAAGTCTAGTAGAAAGTCTTGTCTTCTTAAGTGTAGATTAGAACTTTCTTTACTTTGCTGTTTCTCACTAACGTGCAGGTGCAGGAAACTTCAAAGTGTTTGTCATCATCAAAAAGGGGGAATTTGTTGAGTCACTTAAGGTTTTGAGTGATGACAAACAGCTGACTAGCTGGTTCTTGTTGGTTTTATATCATATCAACTGACATTTTGAACAGGAACAGCTATCCCAAGTACTTGAGGCAATATGAAGTCCTTTTGAATCAAAGCATTCAAGAAATATGTATCAGAATGTTCTATCAAGGAAGGCCGTCAAGACTTGAAGATTATGAAGTCTCTCAGATTAGGATAGTTGATCTTTGTAGTCTTTATAATGTTAAGTGTGCATGGATGTTTGTACGTAAGCTATCTGTATCCCTTACTTAGAATATTTAGTGTTGTAGAGATCAGGAAAAGTTGACCTGATCTCTAGGACACTAACAGGTTAGGAAACAGCTGCTTCGTAGCTTGTTTCGTGAACCTGGACATTAGTTCAGTAAATATTTTCTGGAATATATATTTCCTATCCTTAGAGAATATTTACTAAACTAATTGATTCAATTTATGCAGAGTTGGAGATGAATTATTTCGCATATAACTTAGAATATATTATTCTACCCATTTATGGAAAGTAGAATAATATCTTAGAATATCTCTTATTTACAAAATAAAAGATATTCTATTTTCCTAAGTTATGATCTGAAAAGATCACGAAAGAATTCATCTCCCAACCTTATAAAAGCATAAACTCGATCAGAATTTCGAGTGAGCTTTTCTGAAAAACTTCTCTATCTTTGAAAGCTCGAAATACACTCTAAGGGAAATAGTTAGTTCATCTCTTACAAACTATTTATGCACACAGTAAGAATTGTTTTGTAATTATCTCTTGTAAGCTTTGAGTGGAAGCATTTAGAGGGAAACAAAGGGTTTGTATTGAATCACTAAGAGGTTAGTGATTGGGTAGCATTTACGAGTGTGAGTGCAAGTGCTTGTGAGTTCAAGTGCGAAGTGACACCTAGAGTTAGGTGTGGGGATCACGAGTGTGATCATTTGTAATTGCTTTTGTTTTTCAGAGTTGATTAATAAAAGTAATTAGGGTAGTGGAGGACGTAGGCTCAGAGTTGAGCTGAACCTCGTTAAATCTTTGTGTTGATTATTTATTGAATTTTCTGTTTCCGCTGCAGGACCAGTTCATCACCTGGTCCCCTTACATAAATAGAGAAGAAAATCCAATAATTCTTAACACTGCCCTGTACTCAATTCAACCCCCCCTTCTTGAGTACCAGCTGCACTTTCAATTGGTATCAGAGCCTCGGCTTCTTGTAAGGGTAACACCTAGAGAAGTAGATCATGAGTACTCAGGAAATGAATGCTATGGGATATGACAACAAGACACCAAAGTTCAATGGGAAGAACTATTCATGGTGGAAGAACAGAATCAAGAACATCATCATTGGCATTGATTATGAATGCTGGTTGGTTGTTAAGAATGGTCCCTTGACCATTGAGAAGTCTGATCCAGAAGGGAAGCTAGTCCCAAAGGCTGAAGATGAATACATCTCCACTGATTACAAAAAGCTAGAGAAAAATGCTAAGGCTATGTCGATACTGCAACAGGCCATTAGCATATGATTGCGCTTCAACCCACTTCGTAAAGTAATCAATTGCTACTAGAATAAATTCGTGGCCTCCTGTCCCTGGAGGAGTGATTTTGCCGATTATGTCAATTCCCCATGTAGAGAATGGCCATGGTGATGTGTAGGTGTAGAGCAAAGATGGAGGAACGTGTTGTAAATTGGCATAAATTTGACACTTAGGGCATCTTTTCACATATTGATGGCAGTCCCTATTCATGGTAGTCCAATAATACCCTTCTCGCATTATTTTCTGGACTAACATTTTGCCATTTATATGAGTTCCACAGATTCCTTCGTGGACCTTCTTTGTGCATCCACCTTCCCTACACATAGGAGAGCTCGACCTTTAGGTACCCTTTTATGTAGCTTGTTGTCTATGAGTACATATTGAGAAGCCAAAAGTCTCAAGGCTCGTTTTGTTCTTTTGTCAGTATGAGGAGGGTATTCTCCATTGGTGACGTAGTTGAGAATGTCTGTGTACCATGGTTTTTCTTCTTGTTCTTCATCTTCGTCTTGGACTGGGTCGTCGTCTTCTATAGCCTGTATATATGCCGGTTTGTGCCTTTTTTCGATAGTTAGAGGCATTTGCTCGATATCCGTGGGAATCCTAACCATTGAGGCTAATCTTGCCAAGGCATCAGCAAATTGGTTTTCTTCTCTAGGTAGATATGTGTATTCCACCTTCTCTAACTGATCGGTAAGAGTTTCCAGATAAGTTTGGTAAGGGGCTAGGCTTTCACTCCTTACTTTCCACCTTTTAGATATCTGATTGATAATTAAAGAAGAGTCTCCGAATATCCTTAACTTCTTTACTCCCAACGCCAGGGCTGTTTCAAGGCCTACCACACATGCTTCATATTCAGCAGCGTTGTTGGTAACGTCGAAATCAAGCTTTATTGAGATTGGGACGTGTTCTTCTTTAGGTGATACTAGTAGCACTCCGACACCACATCCATTTTGGTTTGAGGCTCCGTCGAAATACAAGGTCCAAGTATCATCTTCGGTGACCATCAAATCTTCATCTGGAAATTCATTGTCCTGTATCGGTGTCGAGTCTTCTATTGGAAAGTCTGCCAGAAAGTCTGACACCACAGATCCTTTAATAGCTTTTTGTGGCATAAACCGCACATCAAACTGGGCTAAGTTGACTATCCATCTTGAAATACGTCCGTTGAGCGTTGATTTCTCGAACAAGTATTTGAGTGGATCCAACCGGGATACCACGAAAACGGTATGCACCAACATGTAATGTCTCAACTTAGTTGTGGCCCACACCAAAGCGAGGCACAATTTCTCGAGTGGTGTATAGCGTGTTTCGTATTCGAGCATCTTCTTACTTAAGTAATAGATTGCATTCTCTTTGTTTTCTACCTCTTGTGCTAGCATGGCTCCCATTGTCTCTTTGGTAACCGTCAGATATAATCTAAGAGGTATTCCGGGAAGTGTTGGCGCTAATACGGGAGGATTTGCGAGATAGGCTTTGATCTGGTCAAAGGCTTTTTGACACTCATCATCCCATATTACTGGTACGTTCTTCTTGAGCTTTTTGAAGATTGGTTCACATATCGTTGTCAGTTTGGATATGAACCTACTTATGTATTGCAATCGGCCAATGAATCCTCGAATCTGTTTCTCGGTCTTGGGAGGTGGCATCGACATGATTGCTTTAATCTTGGATGGATCTATCTCTAGTCCTCTAGAGCTTATGACGTACCCCAAGAGCTTGCCTGAGGTGACTCCAAAAGCACATTTTGATGGATTCAACCTCATATTGTATTTTCTTAACCTTTCGAAAAATTTCCTTAAGGCTACTTGATGGCCTGGACGGTCCTTTGATTTCACAATCATGTCGTCGACATATACTTCAACTTCTTTGTGCATCATGTCATGGAGCAAGGCAGTTGCTGCACGTTGGTAAGTAGCACCTGCGTTTTTCAACCCAAATGGCATTACCGTGTAACATTAAGTGCCCCATGGTGTGATGAAAGTTGTCTTCTCCATGTCTTCTTCCGCCATGAGAATCTGATTGTACCCTGCGTATCCGTCCATGAATGAGAGAAGCGCGTGATTTGCTGTGTTGTCTACCAAAATATCGATGTGTGGCAAAGGGAAGTCGTCCTTTGGACTTGCCTTATTTAAATCTCGATAGTCGACACACATCCTTACCCTTCCGTCTTTCTTTGGAACTGGGACAACGTTGGCGACCCATTCGGGGTATTTGGATACCTTGATGAAACCTGCAGTTATTTGTTTTTGAACTTCTTCTTTTATTTTAAGTGCTACGTCGGGTTTCATTCGACGCAACTTTTGTTTTACAGGTTTCATTCCTGGTATTAATGGTATAGTGTGTTGAGCTATTTCTCTGTTAATGCCTGGCATATCTTCATATGACCAAGCAAATACATCGATAAATTCTTTGAGCAAGTTAATTAAATCGGTTCTTTCTTGTTTATTCAATGTTAGTCCGATTTTAACTTCTCTTTTATGAGTTGAATCATTTGAGATGTCAACTGCTTCAGTCTCTTCAATTATCGGTGTTTTCTTTTCAAGTGTTTCCATTGCTTTAATAAATTCTTTATCTTTTTCATCGTTAGCTAAGCAATATTCGTCATCTTGGGTTAGAGAAGAACACGAGAAGTAAGAAGAATGAGCGATATTATTATACTCTGAGATCATAACATCAAAGAGCGATATGTCCTCAGGGACTTGATCACTCACTATCCTAGGAGAAGAGATAGGAAGGGGAGGCGTTATAGCTAAAGACTTAGAAGACTCTATAGGGAAAGACTCTGACTCAGACTCTGACTCTGACTTCGACTCCGACGATTCTTCAAACATCGGCCCTTGCCCTGTCGTGATCGATATCTTCCTTTCACTCGGAGTAGTCACCTTGATAGTCTTGCGCCACCCTTACAGCGATCCTTCGGCTGGAATAATCAGTTTTGAGGGGTCGAAGTTTTCGCTTTGTAGGACCGTTTGAATGAGTGAAGAGTTGTCTTCCTCATAAACTGACTCATCCTTTTCTCGCCCAAACAGTAATCCCATGACGTTAAAGTCAAAGCATGGGGGTGCTTTCTCCTTATGGACGGGAGTTGGGATTTCTTCAGTGAAGTAGCAATCCAAGAAAATCTCGAATCCTGGTTGTCGTATGCCATTTACAACAAATGGTTCGGGAAATTCATGGCATGGATAGTCCTCTCTTTCCTTTATAAACTGACCATTAAGCGTAAGAGGGTACTGATCCATTGGAATTGCTTTCTTTTGAATACGAGCGTCCCTACGTACTTTCAATTTGTCCTGGGCTCGCTTGAGATCTTTCCGAGTCGGTTCGAAACCAAGTCCAAAAGTATCTAGTTTAGGGAAGCCAGGTGACTCTATCGATTTTGCTATCCCCTTCTTCTTTCCTAAGGTCATCCCAGGGAAGTGTCCTTGTTTCTTCAACATAGTGTTGATAATCATGTTGGAATGGGGGTCGTGGTAAAGAGATGTCCTTTCATCCTCTTGGATTAAGGAGACTTCTTCGTTAAAGCCCCATAGGTCTTCATCATCTTCATCGTGCTCCACGTTGATGATTGGATTCTCTATTGATTTGATCCTCATTGGCGAAGCATCCATAGTGATGGGGATTCCTCCAACTATGGCTTTCACTTGTTGGTGGAGAGATGAAGGGACGACCTTTAGATCATGGAGCCAAGGGCGTCCTAACAACAGATTGAATGAGGCTTTGATGTCTACCACTTGAAAAGTAGTAGCATGTTCTATTGCTCCTGCCGTCACATTTAGGGTTATTTTTCCAAGAGCTTGACGCCGAGTATTATCGTAAGCTCTTATTCCTTGTGTGGACGGAGTTAAATCCTCATCTCTTATGCCAAGCATCCTTGCAGTCCTAAGTGGACAGACATTAATAGCCGATCCATTGTCTACAAGAGTCATGGGAACATTCATCTTTTTGCAGACTACCGTGAGGTTTAACGCCTTGTAGTGTTTGTCACCTTCCGGGGGTAAGTCTTTATCAGAGAAGGTGATTAGATTAATCGGACTAGGGAGGTCACTCGTGAGGAAGTTAGCTAGTCCCTCAGGAGTGGTGTCAGAATCTATCCCAATTTTATCCAAGGCATTCATCACAGCTAACCTATGTTCTCGAGATGTTGCCAGAAGTTTCCATACATTCATCTCAACTTTTGTCTTCTTGAATTTTTTAACGATGTCATTGTCTTCGATGATAGGTATGGGAACTTGTTGTACAGTAGGCATAGGTTGTGTTGAAACGAGAGGTTGTATTCTCCCGGATCTTGTGAGGACGTCTATTGATGAATCTTCTTCAGCCCAAATGTCGTCCGTGGTGTATGATACAGAAGGTGAAGGTCCTAATATGTCTTTTAGATAGACATCTTCTTCATCATTGTCCCATACTCCATTAACATTTATTTCCTCTTCTTGCTGAACTTGGACTAATTCCTTTCTATCAATCATTTTCTGCACCAAATCCTTGAACTTGAAGCAGTTTTCTAGGGTGTGTCCTCCTGACTGATGGTATTGACAGTAATATCTATCTGTCCTTTTTAATGATTCAAATGGTCTCGGTTCGAGAGGTTTGAGCTTGCCATTCTCGGAGAGCATTTCAAACATTTGTGTATACGGGATCCCAATTGGAGTATAAACTTTATTGCTTTTCTTGGATCTTTCGGTGACTTGTAAGGGAAAGTATTTTGCCTCATAAGTCGTTTTTACTGGTGTGAATTCTCTCTTAGGTTTTTCATCATATTCCTTGTGAAGTTCATAGAGTTTCATGTAACAGTTGCGATGTCTCCCTCAGATACAGCGTGAGCACTCGTATCTCTACCTCACTTGCTGGTTCTGGAAGATTATCTTCGACATCGAAAAAGGTCTCTTCTTCTTCCTCTTCGACATTGGTTGCTTTGACAGGCTTAATGAGAGGTGAGGGGTCAACTTCGCTTTCTTCATCAGAGATAGCCAAAGTATGAGCTAGAGGTGCATTGTCAATACTCGGCTTCTTACTGGCAGGGGGCAACGGTAGCTTGTTACTGTCAATTAGGTCTTGGATAGCTTCCTTGAGCTTCCAACATCTTTCAGTAGAATGGCCCCTACCTTGATGATATTTGCAATGTGCATTGGGGTTCCAATTAGGCGACCTCTTCTCGACTGGTGGATCTCCAAATGGTCCAATGGGAGTTATAAGACCTTTTGCATTTAGTCGATCAAACGCGGTGTCATAACTCATGCCAATAGGAGTGAAGTTTCTCCTAAACGGTTTCTTTTGTCCTTGATTGTTCATGGCGAGGACTTCTCCTAGATTAAAGGCGCTAACATTATTTGAGTGGGCGGTTTTGGAAGAAGAAGGATTGTCGTTCTTCTTTCCTTTCCAGCCACTGTTGGAGTTATTGTTGGCAGCTTTAGATTTAGCCAAGTCATCTTCAATATTAATCCCAATATCATAAACAGCCTTAAAGGTATGAAGGTTATTTTGATATTTAAGATGTTTTGAATATTTTTCTTGGAGGTTTTTAATGAACAGTCTCACGGACTCTTTTTCACTTGGTACCTCAATCATTTTAGCTGAGGTTTCTCTCCACTTGTTAAAGAAAGATGTGAAGCCTTCGTTCTCCTTCTGCTTGAGAATTTCAAGTTCTCTATGGTCAGTTTCGACTTGAACGTTGCACTTGTACCTATCAACGAAAGCGTTTGCTATGGATTCCCAGGTAGAGGTCTTTTCTTTTTCGAGAGAAAAGAACCATTGTTGGCAAACGGTCTCGAGAGATAGCGAGAACAGAGAAGGGAAGACTTTCTTATCGATACCCTTGATACTCATTATTGTTTAAAATGCCCTTAGATGGAAGTATGGGTTGTCGATTGCCCTAAACTTTGGGATGTCGTTGGCACTGAACTTCTGCGGAAGAAGATCCTTATCCACCGAGACCCCTTGGGATGTGAGTTCTTGAAACTTGTAGTCGCTGGACAACTTGCTTAGGCTTTCTTGCATGAGGTCCATTTGTTGTTGCTTCGCGGGATCTTCGATCTTAAGTGCGAGAAGCTTCAGTGTCTCAGTTACAGTAGCCAGTTGGTTCTTGAGATCGTTAACTTCTTCCTGAGTTGCCATTATGACTCTTGCTTTCCTCTTGTGGGCTATAGGTTTGTCGAAAAGTTGGACTTGTACGAAGAGGTTATCTTTGATTAATCGTCCTTCCTTTCTTGACCACGCGCTGTAAATTAAGCCAGTTTGCGTTTTAATTACTTGACTCGAATCAATTTGACTTTATGGTTTTTATTTTTATTTTTTTAAAAAAAAGGGAATGCAAAAAGTATGCATATTTTTAGGGAGCAATAATGTACATGTGTTTAGGGAACTTAAGTTTTATTATTTATTGGAGGATTAATATCCGACTTACCCCCTAAAAAAAAATGACGAAAAATGACGCGCGCACACAAGACTCCCTTAATCATGGTCAAGACATGTGTGTTGGTGTGTGTATTGAGTGTAAGTGACATGCTTGGACTTTTGTGTAAGACCATGGAACTTAGTGCCTAAACTCGAATACTAATTTAATTAAGCATTATTGCCAGCAAAATTAACCGAATTAAATAGGAAACTGATTAATTAGACATTAGGTGATGACTCGACAAATAAACCGAACTGTCGGCCAAGCGACAGGACTGGCGTCACAATATGGTGGTTGGCGCCAGACTTTTTAGTAAATGTCTGGCGCTACACACCATACAGTGGCGCTACAGCTCAGATTTTGGCACCAATATTGGAGCCTCGGTCTGGGACTGTTTTCGATATTATTAGTCAACTGGGGTATGCCTAAAGTCGTACTAGGTCAATTCCGATTAAAAGAAGAAAAAACTTTATTGACTCGAATTAATTAATTAATTAATTAGGCAAAGTTCTTTAAGTCATAATCTCAACACAAATCAACAAACGGTTAAGAGGAGCATAGGATATATATGCACAACAAATAATGCACAAGTAGTCAAGTAGGCACAACATGATGCAATGAGTTCGCAACCTAACCATGGCTCTAGTTCTCTAAAGTTCGGGATATGGTTTAGTCAAATAGGGTCCATGGTTAATTGTCCAGATGCACCGCGTAGAAGCCTAACCGTGAAGGGTTAACGCGTGTGGATAGGACACCGCGAGTTTTTTTAGAAAAAAACTCACTTCCATGGTTTGGTGAATTCAACCTCTCAGATGTACCCTTTGTTGCCAGGAGCGTTCAATCGGGTAGATAGAGCATGAATTCCCAGAGGGTTATGTCCATATGTAGAACACATATGGGTTTCAGAAAAGTGAGAAAAAATTCAATCAGGAAGTAGGATCGAGCAAACGATACGAAAAACCGGTCGAAATTAGAACGCATATTTCTGGCTCGGTATTGGGGGAAATTGGCGCCAGCAAACAGAGACTGGCGCCAACTTTTAACTGTAGCGCCTGGCGCCAATACTGGCGTCTGGCGCTACGGCTAAAAGTTTGGCGCCAAGCTCTGGCCCCTGACGCTACTTCCCACATGCCTCAGCAGCTTTCTGTGCTCAATAAAATCATCCAGTTTCGCGCGGTGTTATTTCAGTCCTAGTTGTGAAAGACATTTCTCAAATTTCCTACGTGTAAAATCCTTATGTTTTTTACTCATTACGGATGGTCTTTCCAATGAGAACCTTTTTATGCATATGACAAAATGTTAATCAAAATTACGCACATGAAATACTTAGAACTTTTCGAGTCTCATCCACTCATTCTAAATCATTGCCAAAACAAATTCAGGAATTAACATAGAAATCCTCCCCAGTGGAGTCGCCAAAAACTGTAGGGAATAATTTCAAGCCTTTAAAATCTCACTAGCTTGAACCCCACTGTGATCATACACTAAAGTACGGTGGCGTCCAAAAGGGAAGAAGATAGAGCAAAAGAGTCGCCAACAAGTTTTTAAGGAACTTGTAAACCGTTCATAGGATGAAGGTTACACCCCTTAACGATCCAAGAGATCTTCAACTCCATAAGGTCATGAACCAAATAAGGATTCGGGGATGATGGTACAAATCCAACCTAAAAGAGATTGAACCTGCCCTAATAATAGGCCTCTACTTTATTCTGATCGTATTCATGTGCGCTTTCTGACTAACATGCAATCAATAGGATTAACCCTAAACCTGTTTAATCTATGTTGGTTGAATATTAATGCACAAACAAATATATTATTGGCGATCACTTGAAATTATAATCAAAGTTAACCTAACAAGATTATTAAATATCTTATTAAGCGTGATTACAAGTACCAATTCCCTTTAACATGCATAAAAAGGTGATCAAGCAATAACAATAAAAAATATACCAAGCAACATAATAAATAATCATGAATAAAATAATAATAATCATAATATCAATCATAATCATGTTAAAGCATAGCAAGATCCTAGGCATGATACTAACAAGATTAATAACAAACCCTAGCATGTCACTAAACAATAAAAATCAAAGCTTTAATCCTAACATGAACAAATATTAGGAAGAGAATAAGAGGCATCGTACTTTTAATCATACTTAATATTAAAATTACCCTAGACATGATACTAGGAATCAAAATAACAATCTAAGCATGATATCTACATCATAATATCAATTAAACCAATTAAAGCACTTACTTGGATGCCTCGTACCTCTTTCTAATAACAAAATACACGCATTAGTAACTTCAAGGAAAATAATAATCAAACAATTAAATTAAATAATTGAAATAGAGATTTGGGACCAAACCCTCAGAAATTAAAACCTTTCACGTCTAGGGCGAAGGTAACTTCGAATATGGCTAGGTGTATCAAGATCTTGCGAATGCGGAATTTTGTATGAAAAAGCAAAGTTTAGAAAAGAAAAGAAAAGAATGGAATGCTAAAGAATGAAAACTTGATGAATGAAAAGAATCGATGAATGCTAATTAAAACTAATTGTTGATGAGAACTCGTGAAGAAAGAAAGTTGATTAAAACGGAATTTATTAAAACTTAAGAATAAAGAGAATTGGTGAATCTTGGTCCTTGAAAACGGAGTTTTTGATACGATATTTATAGAGAAAATCATCCAAAAAAGATAATTTATCAAAACAGAGTCTGAAGACCACAAAAACACCTTGGCGCCAGCCCTGGCTAATTGGCGCCAGAACCAGTGGCTAGCGCCAGGCGCCAATGCTGGCGTCTGGCGCCAATCCCGATTCCAGGCGCCAAGGCCTGGGGTTGGACGCCAAACCGGCTTTTAACGCGTTTTCGAAAATCTGATAATTTTACCGTACTGGAAGATAAAATAATATAATTTCAATCGAAAATGCTATTTGATCTAATTAAAACTCTGAAGAGTCCTAATTGAATTAGGAATGAAAAGAACCTTCTAGAATGTTCTAGAAGACTAAAACCATTCCTAATTGCATTAGGAATGATAAATTATATTAGGCCCTCCCCTAGATCATTGGGCCGTACTTAAAGCTCAAACCGGGCCCAGTTTAGTAAATTGGTCATAAATTCCTCAATATTCATCGCAATTGGGCTTATAATATATCGTTGGAAAGGTCTTTGCAAGCCCCATCCAACTATACCATTATTGGACCCATATCATGGACCAACCAAACTGGATTGGCTATTTTCTTAAATAAAGTTTTCAAAAACAGAGAGAAGAGAAAAGAAATAAAACTTTCCGCAACACTAGACCTTTCCACACTTTCGTTTCATTCGATTATGATTCGACGTGAAAGGCACTCATCACCGGTTTTGGTTTTGGGGAGACACAAATGGGTGTCTACAGTGTCTCAGTCACGTTAGTCAATTGACTCCTAAGTTCATTAACTTCCTCTTGAGTTGCCATTATCTTCTTATCCTTCCTCTTTTGACGAATCGGTTTATCAAAAAGTGAGACTTGAACAAAGAGGTTGTCCTTGATTAATCGCCCTTCTCTCCTCGACCAAGTACTGTGGAAAAGGAAATTGGGGATATTTATTGTTAATTATTTGACTCAAACTTTATTCAACATGAAATGTATGGAGGAAGTGAAGAAAAATTGGAATAGAATGTGAAAGAAGATTTAGATGGAGGGATATGAAGAATTAGGAATAGAATGTACCCCCCAACTCAAATGACGGAAAAGACCGACTCATGCATGAACCTAGGACATGGTCACGGTGACATATAAAAAGTGTGTGATATGACTAGTGAGTGTATGTGACATGTTAAGACTTGTGTCATGACCATGTGGCTAGACTATGTGACTAGACTCAAGCAAAGACTAAGTTAAGATTTCACGTATATGCATTAAACTTGACAGACTCTGGTATTTTAGTCATAACTTTTTATTTGTGTCTCTGATTTGGATGAAAACAATGCCAAATTAAAGATAAAACTCGGGGCTACAGATCCATATGTTGTACGACTCGTAGTTCTTCCTAGAACTCCGGCTATGACCAAAACAAGTTGACGTTTGTGCAGTATACGGGAATAAAAAAATCATGGTTGACTTAAAGGAACTATGACTCGATTTTATATTTATTTATTAGCTCAAATTAATTAATTAATTAATTAAACAAAGTCCTTTAGTCATTAATCAGTTTATTTAGTTTTGACACAAGTCAAACAAACGGTTAGGAAAAACATAGAATGTATGCACAACAAAATAATGCACAATTAGTCAAGTAGGCACAATATGATGCAATGAGTTTGCAACCTAACCATGGCTCTAGTTCTCTAAAGTTCGGGATATGGTTTAGTCAATAGAGGGTCCATGGTTAATTGTCCAGATGCACCGCGCGGAAGCCTAACCGTGAAGGGTTGGCGCGAGTGGATGGGACACCGCGAGTTTAGAAAAAACTCGCTTCCATGGTTTGGTGAATTCAACATCTCGGATGTACCCTTTGTTGCACGGAGCGTTCAATCGGCTAGATGGAGCATGAATTCCCAGAGGGTTATGTCCATATGTAGAACACATATGTGTTTCAGAAAAGTGAGAAAAAATTCAATCAGGAAGTAGGATCGAGCAAACAATACGAAAAACCGGTCGAAATTAGAACGCATATTTCTGGCTCGGTATTGGGGGAAATTGGCGCCAGCTTTTAACTGTAGCGCCTGGCGCCAATACTGGCGTTTGGCGCTACGGTTAAAATTCTGGCGCCAAGCTCTGGCCCCCCTGACGCTACTTCCCACATGCCTCAACAGCTTTCTGTGCTCGATAAAATTTTCCAGTTTCGCGCGGTGTTATTTCAATCCTAGTTGTGAAAGGTATTTCTCAAATTTCCTACGTGTAAAATCCTATGTTTTTAACTCATTACGGATGGTCTTTCCAATGAGATTTTTTTTATGCATATGAAAATAATGTTAATCAAAATTACGCACATGAAATACTTAGAACGTTTCGAGTCTCATCCACTCATTCTAAATCATTGCCGAAACAAATTCAAGAATTAAAATAGAAAAATCCTCCCCAGTGGAGTCGCCAAAAACTGTAGGGAATAAATTTCAAGCGTTAAACCCCTAGCTTGAACCCCACTGTGATCATACACTAAAGTACGGTGGCGTCCAAAAGGGAATAAGATAGAGAAAAAGAGTCGCCAACAAGTTTTAGGAACTTGTAAACCGTTCATTGGATGAAGGTTACACCCCTTAACGATCCAAGAGATCGTCAACTCCATAAGGTCTAGAACCAAATAAGGGTTCGGGGATGAAGGTACAAATCCAACCTAAAAGAGATTGAACCTGCCCTAATAATAGGCCTCTACTTTATTCAGATCGTATTCATGTGCGCTTTCTAATTAACATGCAATCAATAGGATTAACCTAAACCTGTTTATCTATGTTGGTTGAATTTAATGCACAAATAAATCTATTATTGGCGATCACTTGAATTTATAATCACAATTAACCCTAAACAAGATTATTAATTATCTTATTAAGCGTGATTACGAGTACAAATTCCCTTTAAACATGCATAAAAGTGTGATCAAGCAATAAAAATAAAATAAAGCAACATAATAAATAATCAATCATTAGAATAAACATGAATAATAATAATCATCATCAAAATAATAATAATAATAATAATAATAATAATAATATTCATAATCATCATAAATTATAACAATTATAATCATAATCATGTTCATGTTAATATTAAAGCATAATAATAGCAAGATCCTAGGCATGATACTAACAAGATTAATAACAAACTCTAGCATGTCACTAAGCAATAAAAATCAAATCTTTAACCCTAACATGATACTAACAATCATAAGTATTAGGAAGAACATAGGAAGCATCATAACAATCATATTTGATATTAAAATTACCCTAGACATGATACTAGGAATATCATAATAACAATTTAAACATGATTTCTACATCATAATATCAATTAAAACCATTAAAGTACTTACTTTGATGCCTCGTACCTCTTTCTTTCACGTCTAGGGCGAAGACAACTTCGAATATGGCTAGGTGTATCTAAGTCTTGCGAATGCGGAATTTTGTATTTGAGAAAAGGCTAGTTTAGAAAAAGAGAGAGAGAGAGAGAGAATAATTAAGGAAATCTTGATGAGAGTTGGTGAATGATTAAGAGAGAATTAGAAAATTAATGATTGCGAATGAAAACTGATTGTCGGTGAATGAAAATGGAGTTTTTACGACGTTATTTATAGAGAAAATCAGCCAAAAAGATAAAATATCAAAACAGAGCACTTGGCGCACGCAAAACGAGGTTGGCGCACGCAAAACAGAGCTGGCGCCAGGCGCCAGGCCTGGTTCCAAGCGCTGATTTCTGAAATTCACGCGTTTTTGTTTTTATCATATCTTTTGATCCGGAAGTCCAAATAAGGCATATAATATGTAGTTGGAAAGCTCTTAAAGTCTACTTTCCAACCCAATTATAATCAGATTAAAATATTTTGTAGATAAAAAGATATGGCCAAAATAGTGGAAGGGTGTCAGTTTTAGATAGAGTTTCATGTCTCATTCATATATTTTCCGTTATCACTCGGATTTAATATTATAATATATCATTGGAAAGATAATTTCAATATCTATCCAACCATATAAAATTTGGATAAATATTATGAGGCACGAAAATAAAATCGGAATATATTCCACTTCGTACAAAACAAGGATTCTTAAAAGGAGTAGTTTTATTCAATTTCAAACTCTTTAAAACATAATTATCAATCCTAACTCCATTAGGATTTAAAAGAACCTTCTAGAGTATTCTAAAAGACTATAATCAATCCTAATAGCTTTAGGAATGATAATTAATAATAGGCCCTCCTCTAGATCATTGGGCCACATATAAGGCTCAAACCGGGCCCAGTTTGGTAAATTGGCCATAACTTCCTCAATATTCATCGGAATTGGGCTTATAATATATCGTTGGAAAGGTCTTTGCAAGCCCCATCCAATTACACTACTATTGGACCCATATCATGGACCAACCAAACTGGATTGGATGTTTTCTTAAAATAAGTTTTCAAAAACAGAGAGAAAAGAAAAGAAATTAAAACTATCCGCAACGCTAGACTTTCCACACTTTCACTTCATTCGATTATGATTCGACGCGAAAGGTAATCATCACTGGGTTTGGTTTTGGGGAGACACAAATGGTTGTCTACAGTAGTCAACATTAAATAAATTATGTAGTGGTCAAGTGAGAAGTTTTATTGAATGTTGTGTGCTTGAAATACAGGTGTAACAAGGTAAGTTGTGTGTTGATAGGAAATTATATTTTATTGTGTTAATTACGCTTATGTACTCAGCTTTGCTGATTGTGTGTTTTGTGTGTTTGTTGGCCTTGTCTTTATCTTGGCCCTATGATGACCCATTTTTAATGGAGAGTAGTGGAAACAAGTAGAGATAAGCTTTTCAGGTGATAAAGCATATTCATGAATGGGCATGAGTGAAGAGCGAATCATGCTAGTTTCTATAAGTATATGATGTGTTTATTGCTTTGATTATTTATGATATTATTATTATGCATGACTAACACAAAGGTTTTGAATTTGGTTTGGTTTTTAATAAGGGCCTATAGTGGTTTCAAGTTGTAGTTGATTTTATTTTACTTCGTTTGACTTGGGTTTGACTTTACTTTCGTTGATTAACTTTTTAAGTGACTTGTTTTGAATGGTTTTGAAATTAGTCTTCCGCTGTGTGTCTTTGATAGTTGCCTTAGCCGTTTTCACGGTGGCAGTAATGTCTTAGATATTCCTATTTAAAGTTTTAAACAGGGAAAAACGGGTATTTTAAAAGGAAGAAATTTCTAGGGTGTTATGTACAGTCGGCCCGCCGACACGACCCATGCACGATTATATAAACTTATTTAATTAAGTTTATTTATATAAACTTAATTAAATTAAAGTTGTTAAAAAAAACATATATTAACATTAACATAAACATAAATAAATAACATTATTTATATAAAATTAAGTTGTACTAATATATATATATATATATATATATCACTTTTTTATTTACATTTATTAATAAAAAAACGAGTTGGCCCGCGGCACGGCCCGCCAGGCACGTAGGTCATGCCGTGCCGTGGGCTAGGGTGTGCCAAAATTTGGCACGGCACGACACGATGCCCATCTTTAATCACATGGATTAGTGCATTATTACATCATGTTTATTAGGCATAGGATAAAGATAAAAACTTACATCTAGGACTTTCTCTCTCTAGATATTAATTGCAAATTATTGCTGACTTGTGTTTTCCTATACATTTGTACTAGCAAATTAAGTTTCTTAATGTCTGCGAAATTAACCCAAATGGGTCGTTCTTTCGGGGACGGAGGGAGTATTATATAATACTTCATCCGTTTTCTTTTACTTGCAACACTTCCCTAAAAAGGAAATGTCACAATACTTGCAACACACTATAAAAGGAAAGTTACTTTAGGGACAAACTATACTATTTACCTTATTTAAAGCACATGACCCACTAAATTACACTCCTAACAAACACTCATCCCATTTTAAAGTGTATTATATCATGTGAACCCCAAATTTCTTAAATATCGTGAAAAAGTGTGTGTTACATCTAAAAGAAAACGGAGGAAGTATATCTTTAGATTTGTCATAATGTCTAGTTTCATAATATAATTTCGTTACAATTTTTACTAATACACAATTAAAGATATTAATAATCAAAGTTGTGTCTTGACAAATATGCCGGTCAAACTGATGCATATAAAAAAACAGAGGGAGAAAAATATAATTATTCTTTATCATTGTGATAGCTTTTAAATAAAGAATGTATGTACTTCTACGAAAAAAAAAGGAAAGAATATTATCAATTGATAGTAATAATGTAATCATAATTACAGATTATATATGAGTGGTCTTTTTCAGTTTACCTTGCTGCTATCCACCCTAACGTTAGGTTTAGGTCAAATTTTAGAATGTATTTTTGAGAATGTACTTATCTACTCCGTACTAATGCTAGCTTTTATTCTTGTACGGAAGGATAGTTATTAAAAATTAGATATCACTTAAAATATTACCTAAAGTGATATTAATGTGGGAAAATATGACAAAATCACGCGTATATCAGTGTAATTAATGTTCATTTTAATTAAATCTTTCTACTTTTAGCTAGCTTATCCAACGTCATTGGGACGTCCGTTAGCTTTTGCCAAATGTAAAAACATAGATACTCAAATAGACATGAATTTACAATATTTTATTCTGTCTAATTAATTTTCTCTAATATTTCTCTCTAATTACCTTTATAAAAGCATATTGTACCCCTTATGTTTTCTCTGTAAATGCAGGCACCATACTCCAACTTTTTTGGTGTGGCATTATTTATGTGAAGTTGTGATTTGATTTACATAGCGTCCTAATTTGTTATATACAAAATTACGAAATATATTTTACAAATAAGACCTTACTTAACAAATCAACAAATTTAAATGAGGAAGCTTAATAGTATCACTAACCCAAATACCCAATTATGGAGATAAGCTAAAATACAATCCATCAACTTTGCCATTAGTTGCACATTTGGTCTCTCATCTTTCAAATGAGGCAAATTAGTCCCTCTACCACCCTTGCCTCACCATTTATGGTGGAGGAACTTCTGAGTCAGCAAAATTTAGGAATTTCTGCTGCCAACTAAGCCAAAGTTCAAGGACTAACAAAGTTTAGGGAGTGGGAGTGATGGCTGATGACTAAGCAAAGTTTAGGGACTAAGAATAATGACTAAGCGAAAGTTTAGGGCCTTTACAATTAATGTTGAAGGATTTTAGTACAACCAAAGTAAAATTAAGCTGTTACTCTTTGTGCTCTTTGGATGGATAATTGATAAGCATTATCGAATTAAATAATGACAATATTAACATATCTAACAATAAAAACAATGAGCAATATTAGAATATAAATAATTATATCATTTGCAAATAAAAGATAAAAAAAATATCATATACGAACTATAAGTTAAAAATGATAAAAAAAAAATTAAATTTGATTTACATAAAGAAATTGATATATTCACACATAAAAATTCTTCTTAATAAAAGCATCTAATAAGTTGACACACTTCTTACAAGTGCACTCGATGCTCAATTTGGTCTCCCAAGTCCCAATCAATCATTGGGAAGTCGTGCATAACAAGAATATCTTGACATGAGAAGAATGGGTTAGCTAATAATTAAAAAAAAAAGGCGCAATAGAAAAAAACCGTACATCGTTCATTATAGTTTTTTATAAAATAATAAAAATGAATTTTAATTATTTTTTACATTTAAATATAAATAAAAAATGCTTATATCTTTAAAAAAAATGCTTATATGCATATTTTCAATTGAATTTGATATGATTTTTAAAAATATCTTAACTATATATATTCTTATAGTTTGATATAATATGTTTTTCGAAAATAAAATGTCTTTGCCAAATTATTAACCCTTAGGGCCGGTTCACATTTACTGAAGTGAGCCGAAATGAACTGAACTGGACTTATTGAAGCTGAACTGAACTGAAATGAACTTAATAGAGCTGAAATGAATATTTTATGAGAGAAGGAAATTAGGAGCTAAACTGAACTAATTATTGCTGAACTGAACTGAAATTAAGATGAAGTAAACAGGCCCTTAATATCAACATAATCGAGTAAAGAGCACAACTACTCCCTAAACTTAGCCAAAAGTTGCAGTTAGCTCACTAAACTTTCAAAAGTTGCAAGTTACTCACTATAACCTCTTGTGACATTCATTTACAGGTTAATTGGTAGAACTCCCTAAACTTTTGACATAAAAGTTAATGCACACCCTAAACTTTCATATAACTCCCTAAACTTCCTCACATAACTTTAAATTAATTAGCCATTTAATTATAAAAAATTATTATTTAAAAAAATTCTAACAACAGCTATATATATACCCTAATGCATTTTTGATACTACGTTATTATTTTGTAAAATAGATAGTGAAGAAAAAAAGAAATTGAATTATTCGGTAAAAATGAAAAAATGGCTACTTAGCAAAGTTTTTTTTTTCTTTTTTTTTGAATAAATAGCTAATTCTAGTTTGCCTTCCTTAAATAATTATTTTTAGTTTAGTTTAACTCTTGTGAAAAAAAATCCCCTTAATATAATACGAAGTACATAATAGTGACAAAACATTGGCTATTTATATAATTTAATTCCATCTATTCAAAAAAAATATATAATTTAATTCCATAACTAGCTAAAATATTGATTTGGAAGGAAGTTATTTATTTTTATTCATCTCTTTTGAATTGGTTCAGTTCAATTTTATTTTTTTGGTTTTTTAATTTATATTTTTGGTTTTTTAATTTATATTTTTGGTTTTTTTTTTTTAAAAAAAAAAAAAAATCTGTTTTTGGGCTTTTTAGTTAGAAAACTTTATAGCCACGTACTAATATAAGTAAACAACCGTTATTAAGAAACCCTAATTTCAACATCACAAAATATTCTAAACTTTCTTCTTGATCATGATCGTATCACAAAAAATTGGAATTCTAAGTAGGTTTTTTTTTTCTTAAATTTTTTATTTATTTATTATCAACACACGCAACTGCAAATTCTTACGATGATCTGATGAGGGGGTTTTTTTTTAAGGAGACGATAAGGGATTTTTAGTACTATGTTCTCTGTTGAAGTCTGCTAATTATAAATTTTGTTGAGTTTAATGTGTATAATAAATCAAACATTCAAACTAATAACTACTTGTATGTGATATATATTGGCACACAATGAATATGCTCATCTTGTTCAAAGAACAATTTGATTCTTGATTGTTTTATTTGGTAAGCCATTCTTTCTACTATGATGTTAATGTATATGGATCATCTAATTAAAAAAAATAAAAAATAAAAAAAGAACCAAATTAGTGCAAAGGAAAAGATTCCGTCCAAGTAAAAAAAAAATAATTAGTTTTAGAATTTAAATTTAGAGTTCCCATTGGCTTTCAAATGTATGATTAGATTGTTATTTGTTAAATTAAAAAATATTTAACCAAAAAAAAAAAAAAAACCAAAGTTTAAGGAGTTTACATATTAGTACAATAGTTTAGGCAAAGTTTAGGGAGTTAACCTGCTATATTAGGTTGCTACCTGAAAAATGACCTCCAACCACCTGAGTAGTGAGTAACTTGTAACTTTTAAGAGTTTAGTGAGTGAATTGCAACTTTTGGTTAAGTTTAGGGAGTAGTTGTATGCTTTACTCCAACATAGTCCAAGCATTATAAAATTCATTAAAATATAGACAAGTCCCTAAACTTTCCCTTGCAATTATGAGCTCTGCCACATAAGCGTACTTGGTCCCTAAACTTTCAATAGTGTAATAACTTATGTGTAGTTATCTTGTTAGTCCCTAAACTTTCATTGTTTAGTAAAGTAAATGACAACTCAACATCAGAAGGTCCCTAAACTTTCTTTAAAATATTATTTTATTTTTTGTCACATGGGCACTTTGGTCCCCAAACTTTGGCGACTCATCTTTTTTCCACCGGAAAAGTAAGTTATGGGTGTCTGAGGAATCAATTTGCTTCATTTGAAAGATGAGGGACCAAAATACTACAAATACTAAAGTTGAGGGACCGTATTTTAGTTTAACACCCCAATTATGTAATCAACAATACATTTGTATAAATTGTTTACAATTTTACATTGCTTTTTAACTTTTCAAGTATACTAGTTTGGTGCTACGCGCGCGATGCGCGCACACCGCGTTGCTAATAAAAATTAACAAGCGGATAAGGTGGCACTATATAAATATATGTTGATAATCAAATTGCTTTAAATTGATAAAATGTGTGTTTTAGACTTACATGCATTTAAAATTTGTATGGTGTTTAATTTGTTAATAACAAGGTTGCATGTATTATATGTGTATATGTAATCGAAATATCAATTACTAATTGAAACTAAGATGATAGTAAGGAAATTCTCAAAAAGTATATGTTGACACCTTTCCAAACATCCATGTGTTCAACAATCTATTATCATATATAAATATTAAGTTATCTACTGATAACATTAATTTTGCCCTACTTAATGTATTGTGCTTATTCCTCCAATTACACAAATACATTAAGAATCAGCGCTCAATTGTAGCGTAACATCGAACACTATAGGATTACCATGGATATAATTTACAATAGCGCCTTCATTTGGCTGTATTTGATAGTAATCAATTACAGCAGCAACTCCTTTTTTGATAGAGCATTGGGTAAGCTTGTCATCACGTCGTGTGATCTTCAATTGAGCATCAAACCGAGTATCATAAAGCTGCACAACAACATTGGTTGATTTTGGTAACAAACCAAAGTGTGCTCTAGCAAAATCCAACGGAATACTGCAGCAATTCAAACATTAATCAACATCACAATGAAGAAACACTAATTCATAATAAGCATGTATTATATAAAACGAATTAAAAAGGAGAACCATACAATAATCCCTTCCGAATAATAG